>NC_092373.1:176639087-176946766 GCF_030028105.1 Mobula birostris | reverse complement strand
AAAAATAGATCACTTCACTTCCACCTTAAATGGGTAACCTCTTATGTTAAAATTGAGGCCTCTAGTTCTAGTTTCTCCCACAAGAGGAAACATCCATTCCACGCCCATCCTGTCAGGTCCTCCTTTCTCTTTTCCAAGTTCAACAGGTCCATGCCTAAGCTTACCAAAACTTTCCTCATAACATACCCTGCCCATGCATTGAAGTTAGGGTTGGGTTAAACTAGTAGCTCTTCTCTGAATTGCTTCCAGCACATTTATATCCTTCCTTTAATATGCAGATTAATACTGTACATAATACTCCATTTATGCTCCCACCACATGACACAGGTCAGATGCTGGAGAACATTGCTTAAGTTACTGTTTTAGCTTCTGGAGGCCTGGAATATTTATCCAGGGGCAACAAATAATCGTAACCCAAAAGGCTTCTGCCTTGAATCTGTCACAGGATGTTTGACTGTACTTCTTGTGAACTCCATTTAGCTTTCCGATTGTCAGTGGAATTAAATTTGCAGTGTTGAAGATTTAGCTTTGAACCAAGGAAGCATTAGAGAGGGGCATTATTGATGTCAAGGTGAATGGGGAACTGTTTGATCATAGAATTATCTCTATAACTCAGACATCCCACCTCTCCCGGAAGTTCTGGGAGTCTCCCGCATATCGATAGTGGCTCCCTGACACCCAGAAATTATATACAATATCCCGGAAATAGAGTTTTTTGAGAGGGACAGGGAGAGCGAGAGCGAGCATCCTGATTGGTCTCTCTTCGTTCTAAGAGTGGTCCCCAACCACCGGGCCGTGAGGAAACAATATAAGTCAGCTGCACTTTTCCTCATTCCCTGTCACGGCCACTGTTGAACCTGAACGCACGCGAGGTCATTACCCACGCGTCATCCATGTCAGCGCGGGAAGGAGATCAACTCCTTGAGCTTGCAAATGACGGCAGGCTGAAAAGGATGTTTGACATAACATCTCTGCCGGCATTCTGGTTCAAAGTCAAGGCTAAATATCCTGAGATAGCCACGAAAGCACTGAAACCGTTGCTTCCATTTCCAACATCATATCGCTGCGAAGCGGAGTTTTCTGCAATGAATGCAACGAAAACAAAATTGCGGAATAGACTGGACTAAGGAACCCCCTTCGAGTATCACTGTCTCCCATCACCTCTTGATGGGACCGTCTTGTTGCAGGGAAACAAGCCCAGAGCTTCCACTGATTCAGCGATATTGGTGTGTTGCAATGATTTTATATGTTCATACGGGGAAAATATGTGCTGTGTGTTTAATATCCAAACATTACTTGAAATGTTATGATGCTATTGACTTATAGTTGACTTATCACCTATATTCCGGTCGTGATTAACACCAACACCTCCCCACCCCCCGGTTGGCTGGTCCGCAAGAATATTGTCAATATTAAACCGGTCTGCAGTGGAAAAACTATTGCGGACCCCTGCTAAATAGACCCATCAGTTTTCTCTATGGGCAGGCTTTACAGTCGACCTCAAAAATAATGACAGTGTTGCTCGCTGCCCTGTTTGCAACAGTGACTTTTCTATTGCCCATGGTGGGTTAAAATGTTGAGGTGAGTTTAACAGGTGTCATTCGTTCACTAGCAGCTAACGTTATTTAAACTAGCTGGCTGGCTGCTAAGGAGCTACGCTATTGATGTCCTACGTGATGAGGCCAAACTCCCTGTAGACTTGCTTAAAGTTGTAATAGAATAAACATGATAATATAATAGTGTACATATTTTAATGTCACATTTTCTGCATATACCCAACTTGACTTACAGATTAGACAAAATCACTAAACAAAGTATTACATACACCCTTGGAGGTCGACGGGGGTGGGGGTGCTACCTCCCTGAAATGAGTTTTTGCAGGGTGGAATGTCTGATAACTCCACACTTTTAACATAACTGAGATTAAAAAAAACCACAAGGTCAAACCCACAAATTGACCAAATCTAATTAGGCTGTTAGAATATTCCAGAGTGCAACCTTCTAGGTTGCAACCATAACATTGAATTATGGACTTGTTGCAGAAATATTAACGTTATAAAATACTGTAATGTTACTTACTTTCAACCAACACCTGAAAGAGCTTAGCAAGCCACTCAGTTGTATCCCAATCCTCACATCAAAACAAAATAAAGAACCACTTGGCATTGACCAAGTCACCAAATTTAGACATGGTTAAGACTCCCAGACACCTAGTGACTGGTGTCTAAATTGGGAGATCAGTCCACAATCTTTTCAAGTGACAGCATGTTATGGACATCCTCATAGAATCATATTGTACAATCAATATGCCAGACTCCTTTTTATATCCTGCCCAAGCAAACCACCAGAAGTAGCAGTACAGAGAAATGCAGGAGGAAGCAAGGCTATGGGTCCTTGACATTGACTCTAGACATGACATCACAAAATCTCATGGTGCCCAGTCAAATTACCATCTACAGTCCTCAGTGAGCTAAAGAACAACAACTGATGGAGGCACTTGAAGCAGAAAGGGCACTAAATGAAAGGGCAACTGCAGTGTATCCAGGCTGACTATCTAAAGGCAATTGATTCACCCCCTAACATTCTTTAGCCTTTTTACCATGATTAGGAGTTTTAGAATCTGTCCTCCACACAGGAAAGACTAGGAGTGTGATAGCATGGAGTCAGCTTGCCTGGATACTGCAAGTTTCATAATACACAAGAAATTCATTGTCATCTATGATAAAGACACCCCACCCTAAGTATTCATGCCCTCCACCTTGGTTGCAATAGTTTGTAGTACCCCAAAAAGTACGCTGCAGTTATTCACCAAGTTCCGTCATCAAGGATCCCCACCATCCAAGCAAAGCTCTCTTATTGCTACCACTATTGGGAAGGAGGTTCAGAATCATTAGGTCCCACACCACCAGGTTCAGGAATAGGTACCACCCTTCAACCATCAGGCTCCTAATCCACTGTGGATAACTTCATACTGGACTGACTTCATAACTGATGTTCTCAGTATGATTTAAATTTTTTTTAAATTACAATTTGACTTGTTTTGCACAATGGATGTTTGTCAGTCTTTGCTAGGTATAGCTTTTCATAAACTCGTATTGCATTTCCTGTAAATGTCGGCAAGAAAATGAATCTCAGCATAGTATATAGCCACATACTGTATTATGTACTTCATTAATTTATTTACCTTGGACTTTGAAGCTTATAGCAAGATACACCCCCCCCCCCCCCCCCAAGTCTGCACGTCTACCTCCAGGAAGAACAGAGCTGCAGGCATACGGGAACACCAAATCACTGCCGGCTCTAAGTCCTGGACCTCCGCACCCCAACACAGTGAGAATTACCTTCACCACAAGGGTACAAGAAAGTGGCTCACTACCTCCTTTAAGGGCAATTAGACAATAAATGCTATGAGAAATGCTCACATCCAAAATGAAAAGAATTAGCCAAGCAAGTTGAATAATCAGTCTAATTTAGGGAGCACGTTGGATTTATTAAGCATAGTAACTTTTAGATTTATGAAAGAATGTTATCAAAAACATTTTGCAAAGAAAATAATCTGTTTGCAACAGACCCTGTTTTTAGGCCTGGTTTAACAAATTACAACTCTACCACAGTCGCTATATTTCAGTCCATCTTCCTCAACGAGTCCAGACAGTCCTAGTTCTGAACCTTTCTTTGTGAACTTGACAGGAGAAAGGAACTGTACTTGACTAGAAACAGCAGGTGGCTCTAATGCTGTAAACTATGGAGCACCATGATTCCACAAGGTCCTAGTGGTATCTCCTCATGGGCCTGGGTGCATTCAAAACCTCTCTCTATCGAACGCTTCACGGAATGTATGAATGACATCAGATTCTGAGGACACAAGCACTCCACCACTGAAGGAGTCACAGATGATAGCAAGCATCAAAGTAACACTGATCTACTGAACATAGTGGGTCGAATAGATTTAATTTGCAAGAGAAAATGAATAGACATCATGACTTAAGAATCCAGTCAGACTTTAAAGAACAGCTCTCAGCTCAGCAAATTAACTCCCATTAAGCTGCAGAATTTGAAAGCTTCACAGAAGCAGGATACAAAATTACCTCGCTGGTTGCCAACAGAGTCTGGCCTTCTCTTGGCCAAGATTTTGCGAAAGGATGCAGGTCAATAAATAGCAAAAAAGTGGCTCGATCCTGAAGGTCCAAACTTCAAAAGTGTGTTTGAGCTTAGCAAATATTCAGAGCGTTGTATCAAATCTCAAATACGGCACTTTTTGGGAAATCTGTTGCAAAAAATCTGTCATTTTCTTGGCAACAGATGAAATTACCGGTTGCTTTAATGGGCAAACTTAGTAGACAACCAGGCACAGACTTAGAACATTACAGCACAGTACAGGCCTTTCAGCCCACAATATAGTGCTGACCTTTCAACCTGCTCTAAGATCAATCTAACCCTTCCCTCCCACATAACCATGGTAGCGCAGAGTTAGCTTAGCACAATGCTCGGTGCTTTGGAGTTTCGAGTTCAAATCTGACACTGTCTGTAAGGAGTTTCTACGTCCTCCCCATGTCCACATGGGTTTCCTTTGGGCTGCTCTGGTCTCCTCCCACATTCCAAAGATGCACCTCGGCCACTGCAAATTGTCCTGTGATTGGGCTAGGGTTAAACAGGTGGGTTGCTGCATGGTGCAGCTTGTTGGGCCGGAATGGCCTGTACCAATTGTATTTCTAAATAAAAACCCTATCACCGATTGCTACTGTGCCTACCCAAGCTTCTTAAATGCTCCGAATGTTCTGCGTCTTTCTCAGTATCAAGACAAAGGAAATGATTATCAACTTCAGGAGAGCTCACATCACTCACATCCCTCTTTACATCTGTGCGAATGGTTTCAAACTCCTGGGAGTGCACATCTCGCACAACCTCTCACAGTCCCAGAGCACGTCCTACACAATCAGGAAAGCTCACCAACACCTCTACTTTCCGAGGAGGCTGAAGAGAGCCGGACTTTGTGGAAATAATATTCACAACCTTCTGCAGATGCGCAGCAGAGAGCACCCTGACGTGCTGTGTCACGGACAGGTGAGCTCTGTAACGGGTTGTCAAAACCGCCCATTGCTTCACCACACCATCCTACCCGCCACCGAGGACATGTATACAGAAAGGTGCCGGCAAACGGCCAGTGTCATCATGAACGGTCCCACCTATCCTGCTCAGGGACTGTTTGTCCCACTCCCATCAGGGAGGAGGCTACGTAGCATCCACAGCAAATCCACCAGACTGAAAAAACAGTTACTTTCCCCAAGTAGGCTGATCATCACCTCTACCCACTAACCCAGCCCTCCACACCCCCACCACTTTATCATTTCCTGTCAGAGTCACCTTACGTACAGACACTCCTGTGCCTAGTGTCACTTTATGGACATACAGTACAATGTACATAAGCTATCTTATGTAATTATAAACACAAGAAATCTGCAGATGCTGGAAATCCAAAGCAAAACACACAAAATGCTGGAGGAACTCAGCAGGCCAGGCAACATCTCTGGAAATTAATAAGCATTCAATATTTCAGGCCAAGACTCTTCTTCAGGACTGGAAAGGAAGGAGGAAGACGCCAAAATAAAAACAACAGGAATTCTGCAGGTGCTGGAAATTCAAGCAACACACATCAAAGTTGCTGGTGAACACAGCAGGCCAGGCAGCATCTCTAGGAAGAGGTACAGTCGACGTTTCAGGCCGAGACCCTTCGTCAGGACTAACTGAAGGAAGAGTGAGTAAGGGATTTGAAAGTTGGAGGGGGAGGGGGAGATCCAAAATGATAGAAGAAGACAGGAGGGGGAGGGATGGAGCCAAGAGCTGGACAGGTGATTGGCAAAAGGGGATACGAGAGGATCATGGGACAGGAGGTCCAGCAAGAAAGACAAGGGGGGGGGAACCCAGAGGATGGGCAAGAGGTATATTCAGAGGGACAGAGGGAGAAAAAGGAGAGTGAGAGAAAGAGAGAAAGAATGTGTGCATAAAAATGAGTAACAGATGGGGTACGAGGGGGAGGTGGGGCCTTAGCGGAAGTTAGAGAAGTCGATGTTCATGCCATCAGGTTGGAGGCTACCCAGAC
Source organism: Mobula birostris (assembly GCF_030028105.1). Taxonomy (NCBI): domain Eukaryota; kingdom Metazoa; phylum Chordata; class Chondrichthyes; order Myliobatiformes; family Myliobatidae; genus Mobula; species Mobula birostris. The sequence goes on along the minus strand of NC_092373.1, from coordinate 176,940,666 downwards.
GGAATATAAGGTGTTGTTCCTCCAACCTGAGTGTGGCTTCATCTTTACAGTAGAGGAGGCCGTGGATAGACATGTCAGAATGGGAATGGGATGTGGAATTAAAATGTGTGGCCACTGGGAGATCCTGCTTTCTCTGGCGGACAGAGCGTAGATGTTCAGCAAAGCGGTCTCCCAGTCTGCGTCGGGTGCTCCTGATGTGGCCTTTTATATATTGGCGAGACCCAACGCAGACTGGGAGACCGTTTTGCTGAACATCTACGCTCTGTCCGCCAGAGAAAGCAGGATCTCCCAGTGGCCACACATTTTAATTCCACATCCCATTCCCATTCTGATATGTCTATCCACGGCCTCCTCTACTGTAAAGATGAAGCCACACTCAGGTTGGAGGAACAACACCTTATATTCCGTCTGGGTAGCCTCCAACCTGATGGCATGAACATCGACTTCTCTAACTTCCGCTAGGCCCCACCTCCCCCTCGTACCCCATCTGTTACTTATTTTTATGCACACATTCTTTCTCTCACTCTCCTTTTTCTCCCTCTGTCCCTCTGAATATACCTCTTGCCCATCCTCTGGGTCCCCCCCCCCCCATCTTTCTTCCCGGACCTCCTGTCCCATGATCCTCTCGTATCCCCTTTTGCCTATCACCTGTCCAGCTCTTGGCTCCATCCCTCCCCCTCCTGTCTTCTCCTATCATTTTGGATCTCCCCCTCCCCCTCCAACTTTCAAATCCCTTACTCACTCTTCCTTCAGTTAGTCCTGACGAAGGGTCTCGGCCTGAAACGTCGACTGCACCTCTTCCTACAGATGCTGCTTGGCCTGCTGCGTTCACCAGCAACTTTGATGTGTGTTGCCAAAATAAAAACATTGAGGAGCGGAACGGTGATAGCTAGAAAACGTAGGGTAGCAAAGGTAAAGGTCTGGAGAGGAAGGAATCTAATAGGAGAGGAGATTAGACCATAGGAGAAAGGGAAGGAGGGGACCCAGGGGAGGTAACAGGCAGATAAGAAGAGGCAAAAGGCCAGAGTGGGGAATAGAAGAGATGAGAGGGAGGGAATAATTTTACTGGAAGGAGAAATTGATATTCATGCTATCAGGTTGGAGGCCACCCAGACGGAATACAAAGTGTTACTCTTTCACACTGAGGGTGCTCTTATATTGGCACAGGAGAAAGCCATGGACTGACGTGTCAGAACAGGAATGGGAATCATAATTGAAATGCTAGGCGACTAGGAAGTTTCATTTTTGGTGGATGGAGTGGAGGTGCTCAATGAATTGCTGCCCCAGTTTGCAAAGGGTCTCACCAATGTAAAGGATGTCACACCAGGAACACCAGACACAACAGACGAACCCCAACAAAATCGCAGGTGCAGTGTCTTGCCTCACCTGAAAGGGCTGTTTGTGGCCCTGAAGGGAGGTGAAGGAGGTGGTGTATGGGCAGGTGAAGCAGGGATAAGTGCCAAGAGGGAGATTAGATTAGTGGAGAGGGGCAAATGGACAAGGGCATCACAGAGGGTACGATCCCTGCAGAAAACGGAGGGGGAGTGAAGATGTGTCTAGTGGAGGATCCCTTTGGAAATGGTGGAAGTTGCAGAGGATGATGTGTTGGATATGGAGGCTCGTGGGGTGGTGGGTAAGGGCGAGAGGAACCCTATCGCTGTTAAGGCAGCGAGAAGATGGAGCGAGTGCGAAAGTTCAAGAAATGGAAGAGAGGCATGTGAGGGCAGCATCGACGGTGGAGGAAGGGAAACCCGGTTCTTTGAAGGAGGAGGGCATCTCCGATATCCTGGAGAGAAAATCCACATTCTGGGCAGAGACAAAGGATTTGAGAAAAGGGAATAGCATTTTTACAGGTGACAGGATGTGAAGAGGTTTTGTCAAGATATCTGCGAGAATTGGTAGATTTATAAAGTATGTCGGTCAACAGTTTGTCTCCAGAGATGGAGAGGGAGAGCAAAAGTTGGGGGGGGGGGGGTAGGTGTCAGAAATGGACCAAGTGAATTTAAGGGCAGGGTGGAAGTTAGAGGCAAAGTTGATTAAATTGACGAGCTCAGCATGGGTGCATGGAGTAGCACCAATGCAGTCAATAATGCAGCGGAGGAAGAATTGGGGAGCATTACTGGGGAGGCTTGGAACATGCTCTGTTCTATATAGCCAATGAAAAAGCTAGCACAATTGGGCACACGGTTACCCCTCAGGTCTGAAGGAAGTAGGCGGATCCAAAGGAAAGTTGTTGAGAGTGAGAACCAGTTCTTCCAGACAGAAGAGGGTGGTGGTGGAGGGGAACTGGCTAGTTCTTTTGACGGAGCCTTCTTTTAAGGCCTTCTTGATGGGAGATAGAAGTGTATAGGGACTGGACATCCACGGTTGGTGGAGAGGAACTGGTTGGTTCTCTTATTGACAAAGAAGCAGAGAGCCTTAAGGCCTTCTAGGTAGAGGGAAACTGGTTTATATTTGTATATTTTTTGTAAAATTATTGTGTTCTTTACGGTTTTTTGTGCTGCATTAGATCCAGAGTAACAATTATTTCATTCTCCCTTACACTTGTATACTGGAAATGACATTAAACAATTTCAATATCTCAGGACTCACAGCACAAGGTTCAGGAACAGTTACTACCCCTCAGCTTTACTTGCCCCAGCACTGAAATATTCCCACAACCCATGAACCTTACTTTCAAGGACTCTTCATCTCAAAAATCAATATTTATTGTTTATTTATTATTATTATTTCTTCTTGGTGGATTGTCACCTTGTCGTGGTGGAGAAGCTTGTGTGGTCCTGTGATCCCGAGAGCAATGCCGTCTGGAGCTATGCTCCTGGTAGGGTCACCCGTGGCGGTAAGGTCGATGGTGAGGTCCCTGACAAAGAACAATCCAACCAAGACCTCAATGGTGGAACAGGCGGACGAAGTTACTTCGAACTCAACGGCTGTGAAGGCGGATGAAGGCTGCAACAAATCCATCAGCTCAATCGTTGTGGTTTCCATGCCACTGGAATCAGTTGGTTGATTTGTGAAGTATCGTGTGCTTCTTGGAGTGCAACATCAAGTACACGTTAAACAAATACACGCACAGGCGTCTTCACTCTGTGGGCCACTTCTTCAGAACGAAGACCATCATCCTCCACCTTGAGGGATAGCCACGACGACGGATTATTATTATTTCTTTCTTTTTGTATTTGAACAGTTTCTTGTCCTTTGCACAGTGGCTGAACACTCAAGTTGGTGCGGTCTTTCATTGATTCTATTACGATCAATATTCTATAATGGATTTATTAAGTATGCCCACAAGAAAATGAATCCCAGGGCTGTATACAGTGACATACATGTACTTTAATAATAAATTTACTTTGAACTTTGAATCTTGAATCTGTCTCTACCACAGCCCAGGTAGGGCATTCTACTCACCACTCTCAATAACGAGCTTACCTTTGACATCCCCCCTATACTTTCCTCCAATTACCTTGGGGCCCCTTGTATTAGCCATGAATGGTTTATCATCTTCCAGCATGAAACTGACAGGGAAAAGAGTGGCTGGCACTTTGACAAATGGTGCAAGATCAGTAATGGGGGAGCATAACAGAATATAGTGCCCGTGGCAAGCAATATCTGGGCCATGGAGAGGAGTACCTCATCCATCATCACTCTCCTTCCACCAGCAAAAATCTACCTGGCATCCACATAACGACAACTTCTTTGTGGCCAACGTCCTTTAGTCTCGTGGTAACAATATACATGTAGATGGGAGGGAGAGCTGGTAAGCATGGTGATGTAACTTATCAAGCAGAAATGAAGTGGCTCAGCATGGAAACAGCATCGAGAAGATCTGTAGTGTTGCTACCAGAAATTAGAAGTATTGTTAAACAAAAAAAGAGCCTGTGATTCCCCTGGAGGATGCGAACTGGGCTCGTAATTATTTCTCACCTTGTTTACTTATATCCTCATGTTTTCTTACAACATGCAGGTAGGTCATTAAACCAAAAAGGTAAAAGCCAACTCTCTCAATCTTGTTCCCCCACTTATTTCCGTGACCCATTCTTTTACTTCGCAGTCAATTTCCACCAATTCTCCCACTACCCACCCACAACCAGGGGTAATCAACCAACAAGTCTTTGGGATGTAGGGGAAACTCACTTTGTGCAAACTCTACCCAGACAACGCACAGTGCTTTCCTCATCCACCTTAATGATTTATTTATTTATTTATTGTGCTACATCGGGCCCTTCGACGTGTGCCGCCTAGCAATCCCCCAATTTAATCAAACCCTAATCAAGAGACAATTTACAATGACCCACTACCCTACCAACCGGTACGTCTTTGGACACTAGGGGGAAACCGGAGCACCCCGAGGAAACCCACACAGTCAACGGGACAATGCACAAACTCCTTACAACGGTGGTGGGAATTGAACCTGGGTCACTGGTACTGTAAAGCGTTATGCTAACCACTCCCGTCCCATCCACAATCTGAATATTCTGTCTGGCGGACAAGTACAACGTGATTTAGATGAAGTTGGATGAATATTTTCATGCTAGTTATGCCCCATTCAACCCTTCTATACAGAACTGCTACAAGGGGATCGGTCTCACTTTCTGACTTGCTGACGGCTATATTTGCAACTTGCATCCTATTATAAAATCATAAGGCACATGCAAAATTCATGCAGACTGTGACACTCAGAATTCCATAAAAGCCCAGTAAAACTAAAGATATTTGCCCAGCTACTACAGCCAACACAAGGAGCAGTGGAATCAAGTTTCCAACTTGGTTAGTGACCTGCCAAGTTCCAACTTGCTTGGCAAAGGAAGTTTGTACTCTTTATAAAGTTCACTTCACTAGAAGCACAGAGTCCAAAATTTCATTTGCCTATTCAGCAGAATTAGTATGTATGAAGTTTTTTAAAAAATTGCAAATACTAGAAAACAAACAGAACTAGACAATGCCAGAATCATTCAAAAGGCCAAATGGCAGAAGTGTACAGAAAAATAGAGGAACAGTTCGAGTTCTTACTGACGGCCTGAGCTAATCTGAAAAAGATCACTGACATGAAGCAATAACCGCTTCTCTCTTCACAGATGCTGCCCAGTTCTGTTTTTATTAATTTACAAACATGTCTTTGCTGAATCTGAACAAATCAAGATAGTGTAATCTGTTAATAGATACTAATCTTGAAGATGTAATGTCTTTGAAAATGCAGGAATTATGCTTGATAGTTATAAAATAGCGTAGCAGTAAGCGTAATGCCCGCGACCCGGGTTCAGTTCCTGAAGGAGTTGGTACATTCTCCATTGACGTGGTTTTTCTCCCGGGGGGGGGGGGGGGGGGGGGCGCTCCGGTTTCCGCCCACGTTCCAAAGATGTGCGGGTTAGGCGGTTAATTGATCACATGGGTATAATTGGGTGACGCAAGCTCATTGGGCCAGAAGGACCTGTTACTGCGTTGTATCACTAAATAAAAAATAAAATTACAAAATGGATTCTCAAAAGAAGTACATTAAGCCTGGGGAAACATCTGCTGGTAATTTTATATTGTTTGTACGATTAAGCAAGCTGAAGTTTGACCAAATTAAGCACCAGGCCAAATTGAAAAGGTCGGGTTATGCACAAATCGAGGCAGCGTGTCCCGGGCCTGAGAGCATATCAAAGCGGCAGGGCTAGGGCCCGGTACGAGAGTAAGCAACGACGTGTTGTTTGGCCGATTTGAGCACCGGGCCAGATTGGAAAGGTCAGGGTGTCAGGGCTGGAGACGAGGGACGGGTTGGTGTTCAGCTCGCTGGTCTGTGAGGTTTACTCATCTTTGCTGAGGTTGCGGCCTGCAACTAACAGGCTCCTGGATCGGCTGCAGTGATGACTGCCTTCGTGGCTGCAGACTTACTTTTGTGAACTTCAATTTTGAATGTTATTTGGTTACTTTTATTGTTTGCACGATTTGTTTTTTTCCTGCACATTGGGTGTTTTGGCAGTCTTTTTTTTTAAAACGGGTTCCTTTGCTTTGTGGCTGCCTGTAAGGAGACAAATCTAAAGATTGTATATAGTATCCATATTTTGATGATAAATGTACTTTGAACTTTAAAGTCAATTTAATTTGTAAAGTAGTAAATATTTTCAATTTAAATGAGAAGAGGGCATCCTGGGTGATGGTGGCCTTTAACGATGGACGCTGCCTTTCTGAGGCACCGCTCCTTGAAGATATCCGGGATACTATGGAGGCTAGGCTCACGATGGAGGTGACTAATTTTACAACTCTCTGCAGCTTACTTTGATCCTGTGCAGTAGTCCCTCCCCACACCCCACACACACCAGAAAGAGATGTAGCAAACAACAGGAATTCTGCAGATGCTGGAAATTCAAGCAACACAGATAAAAATTGCTGGTGAACGCAGCAGGCCAGGCAGCATCTCTAGGAAGAGGTACAGTCGACGTTTCAGGCCGAGACCTTTCGTCAGGACTAACTGAAGGAAGAGTTAGTAAGAGATTTGAAAGTTGGAGGGGGAGGGGGAGATCCAAAATGATAGGAGAAGACAGGAGGGGGAGGGATGGAGCCAAGAGTTGGACAGGTGATAGGCAAAAGGGATACGAGAGGATCAGGGGACAGGAGGTCCGGGAAGAAAGACGGGGGGGGGGCCCCCAGAGGATGGGCAAGGGGTGTATTCAGAGGGACAGAGGGAGAAAAAGGAGACTGAGAGAAAGAATGTGTATATAAAAATAAGTAACAGATGGGGTACGAGGGGGAGGTGGGGCATTAGCGGAAGTTAGAGAAGTCGATGTTCATGCCATCAGGTTGGAGGCTACCCAGACGGAATATAAGGTGTTGTTCCTCCAACCTGAGTGTGGCTTCATCTTTACAGTAGAGGAGGCCATGGATAGACATATCAGAATGGGAATGGGATGTGGAATTAAAATGTGTGGCCACTGGGAGATCCTGCTTTCTCTGGCGGACAGAGCGTAGGTGTTCAGCGAAACAGTCTCCCAGTCTGTGTCGGGTCTCGCCAATATATAGAAGGCCACATCGGGAGCACCGGACACAGTATATCACCCCAGCCGACTCACAGGTGAAGTGTCGTCTCACCTGGAAGGACTGTCTGGGGCCCTGAATGGTGGTAAGGGAGGAAGTGTAAGGGCATGTGTAGCACTTGTTCCGCTTACATGGATAAGTGCCAGGAGGGAGATCAGTGGGGAGGGATGGGGGGGACAAATGGACAAGGGAGTCGCATAGGGAGCGATCCCTGTGGAAAGCAGAGAGAGAAGGGGAGGGAAAGATGTGCTCAGTGGTGGGATCCCGTTGGAGGTGGTGGAAGTTACGGAGAATAATATGTTGGACCCAGAGGCTGGTGGGGTGGTAGGTGAGGACCAGGGGAACCCTGTTCCTAGTGGGGTGGCGGGAGGATGGAGTGAGAGCAGATGTGCATGAAATGGGGGAGATGCGTTTGAGAGCAGAGTTGATGGTGGAGGAAGGGAAGCCCTTTTCTTTAAAAAAGGAGGACATCTCCCTCATCCTGGAATGAAAAGCCTCATTTTGAGAGCAGATGCGGCGGAGATGGAGGAATTGCGAGAAGGGAATGGCGTTTTTGCAAGAGACAGGGTGAGAAGAGGAATAGTCCAGATAGCTGTGAGAGTCAGTAGGCTTATAGTAGACATCAGTGGATAAGCTGTCTCCAGAGATAGAGACAGAAAGATCTAGAAAGGGGAGGGAGGTGTCAGAAATGAACCAGGTAAACTTGAGGGCAGCGTGAAAGTTGGAGGCAAAGTTAATAAAATCAACGAGCTCTGCATGCGTGCAGGAAGCAGCGCCAATGCAGTCATCGATGTAGCGAAGGAAAAGTGGGGGACAGATACCAGAATAGGCACGGAACATAGATTGTTCCACAAACCCAACAAAAAGGCAGGCATAGCTAGGACCCATACGGGTGCCCATAGCTACACTTTTAGTTTGGAGGAAGTGGGAGGAACCAAAGGAGAAATTATTAAGAGTAAGGACTAATTCCGCTAGACCGAGCAGAGTGGTGGTAGAGGGGAACTTATTAGGTCTGGAATCCAAAAAAAATTGGAGAGCTTTGAGACCTTCCTGATGGGGGATGGAAGTTTTGAGACCTTCCTGATGGGGGATGGAAGTATATAGAGACTGGACATCCATGGTGAAAATAAAGCGGTGGGGGCCAGGGAACTTAAAATCAAGTTAGAATGCTCTCCACTGTTCACCTGTAGAAATTTGGAGAGTGTCTTTGGTGACATACCAAATCCCCTCAAACTCCTCATGAAATATAGCCACTGTCTTGTTACTATAAGAACCATTTTCACTTTCCAAAAACAAATGAGTTATCGAGTCTCAAGGCTGGTGTGACTTCCAGTTAACACAGACAAAGTGCTGGAGGAACCCAGCAGGGTCTCAGCCTGAAGCGTTGACTGTACTCTTTCCCACAGATGCTGCCTGGCCTGCTGAGTTCCTCCAGCATTGTGCATGCGTTGCTTTGGACTTCCAGCATTTGCGGATTTTCCCTTGTTTGTGACTTTCAGTTGCAGCTGTTACTGGGTTTTCATTTCTGTCAGCAGGTAGATTTCCCCTTCAGCAGTCAAAAAGCAACTCATGACCCCTCAAAGTGTTTCACCATCATATTTAACCCAGTGACAACAGTATATTCATGACTTTTGCGGGGAAAAAACACAGAAAAGTTCCTCTTCTACATTTAATTTCAGTCTAGCTGGACTTCGAAGTGCTCTACCCCTCCCCACTTCACTAGCAGCATTGATTCTTGTTTGTGCCAAGACAGGTAGATGGGTGTCTCACTCACACACACACAAAAAAAATCATCTCCCGCTTGATCTGTGCAGCGATAAGAGGGAGAACTTTAACCTCATGGCACTGAAACACAAGTGCCGATTGTGCAAGCTGGAGTGACGGGTGATCTGGAGAGAAGTGTGAAGGTGATACTTGCTGTTGAACACTGCAGAACTGACACTTCCTCCTTCAGTGTATTAAGTGTAAGGAAAGGGGAATTACCTCCTTCTGAGCGACTGCAGAAGCCACTGGAAGACTGCTGAGGCTATTGGTTTCAAAGCCTGCTCCCATGCATCAAAACTGTGTGTTCTGGGCAGCAGGTGAAGAAGGCATTGACCCTGGAGCACCAGGAATGAATCTGCACTGCAGGCACTTCAGAGAAGGCTCACAAGTTTGATTCCTGAGATGGAGGGAGTGGCTTTTAAATGATCAACTGGACACATTGGATCTACAATCATTGGAGTTCAGAAAGAATGATGTAACCTTCCTGGAACGAGACAGTGGCTGAGAGGGTGACACCTCTTTCAGAATAATCTATCTGAGATAGAGCTCTGGAGGGATGAACATAGAACATATAAATTTATAGCACATTACAGGTCCTTCGGCCCACGATGTTGTGCCAGCAATGTAACCTACTCTAGAAACTGCCTAGAATTTCCCTTCTGCATTGCCCTCTATTTTTCTAAACACCATGTACCTAGCTAAGAGTCTCTTAAAAGACCCTATGAGGGTCATAAATTTTCAGAATTCACCACTTCGGGGGTCATTTAAAATATTATAATCCCATGATGAGAGACTTTTGGACTCTAGTAGGTTTAAAAATAGGCTTGAAAGTGAAGTTTACATAAGGCCAGTTCTGTGATAACCCTTTTTCTCCCCCCCCAATGGCAGAGACAGAGGCCTGTTTTACTGTTCCTATTTCTTAATTTAAGGCATCCGTTAGTCTTGCGAGACCATGGATCTGCACCTGGAAAGTCTTCACTCTCCAGGGCGCAGGCCTGGGCAAGGTTGTATGGAAGACCGGCAGTTGCCCATGCTGCAAGTCCCCCCTCTCCACAACACTGTTGCCCAAGGGCTTGGACAGCTTGGCAGCAGTATCGTCGCAGATGCTTCCCCATTGCATAAGAAATGAAAATAATAGGAGAAAGCCAATTGGTGCTTGGAACCCACTCATCCATATGACGCTGCCTCAGCTGGGGCTCGAACTCACGACCTTCAGGTCGCTAGTCGAATGCCTTAACCACTTGGCCATGTGCCCACACTTACATGTGTTCTAACAGACCACACTTTGTCCATGACAGCATTTTTCAATGATGCAAAGATGGGAGGGTTAGCAAGTTGTAAGAAGAACAAAGAATCTGTAAAGATATATCAATAAGCTTAGCGAGTAGGCAAGAAGATGGTAGGTGGTACACAATATAGCAAAAATGCAAGATCATCCACTTTGGAGCAAAGCGTGAGAAAGAAAATTATTTAAGTGAAATGTGACAAAAAATGTTGTGGTGCAAAGGAGTCTGGAGTTGTGGATCATGGAATGCAGGTGGTGTGACAAATAATTAGGAAGGCTAATTGAACCTTGGCCTTTACTGTAATAGACATGGAGTATCAAAGCAGGGAAGTCCTTATGCATCATATCTGCAATATTGCATCTTTGAATTCCATATTTAAGGAAGAACGTCCTTGCATTGGAGGCACTGTTGGGAAGGTTCACTAGGTTGATTCCTGAGATACCATTTGAAGAAAGCTTGAGCTGGTTGGGCCAATATTCAGTGGAGCTTAGAAAACTGAGAGGGAAACTTAATCAAACTTTGTAAGATTCTGAGAGGGACTGACAAGAGGTAGTGTGAGCTCAAGCTAGACTTGAGGTCATCAGTTGAGGTGGTGTTGAGGAGGACTTTTCCGCTCTCTGAGGATAATGGATCTTTAGAATTCTCTACTCCAGAGCGTGAATGGTTATAGAGGCATTGAATATATTCAAGATGGAGTTAACAGATATTTGAACTACAAACGATTCAAATGGAATTTGGAGAGTGAAGGAAAGTAGTGTTGAGGCCAGGATTGGATCTCAATAAATGGATGAGTGGGTTCCAAGCACCAATTGGCTTTCTCCTATTATTTTCATTTCTTATGCAATGAGGAAGCATTTGCTTAAGTAAAGGTGCAAAGTGGATGATCCAACTATGTTAGCCTAAGAACTTACCACCACTCTCATCGGTCTTTAACCAACTCCTTGTGAAAGAAACAGCTGAGAGCATGTCTTTGGAAGTTGACGACACCCTAGCTGTAATACTGAACACTTGCATTCCTGAGCCAGCTGTATCACTGACTATGCTATTTCAGTACTGTCACAACACTGGCATCAACCCAGTAACGTAGAGTGCTCAGGTTATGTCCTATTCACAAAAAGCAGGACAAAGCCAGTCTGGTTAATTACTGCCTAGTCAGAAAAGTGACAAATTATTGTTCACGTGTGCTATTGTACAGCTTTTCCATCACATGGCCAGGAGTGGAGATATTGCATTTGCAGCTGCTCAGAAAATGAAGCAGTCTGTGACAATAAAGTGACAAGTAGAGATAGATAAGTGACAAGTAGGGTTAAGGCTGATTTATACTTCTGTGTCAACTCGACGCCGTAAGTACGGCATTACCGCGAACCCTACGCGGATTCCTACGCCGTAGCCTGACACGCACCTCTCCCAAGGTGTAACTACACGTCGCAGCAACACAGACCACTAAACTGTGATTGGTCCGCCTGGTAGCATCGCATTTCCTCCTACGCTGCAATAGCTTCCCATTGGCCGACTGAAGGGCAGGGAAGGAACTCTGGCTGCAATGCTTTCCATAAAGCTTTACAGACCTCCGAAATTATGGAGGACACATTTCGTTTTTACGAAAAAAGACGCTCGCTTTAATCCTGTTTAGCCCGAGAAAGACTACCATGACCATGAAGCCTTGCACGGGCCGGTGTGTGCGCACGCACGACGTGCCCGAATTGCAGAGCGATGGAGACACACCAATGCACAAGTATAAATGCTCACAACGCACATAAGCCACTTGCGTAGGCTACAGCGCCCATTTGACGCACAAGTATAAATCAGCCTTTAGCCTCACACGAGCGCCAGGTGATGAACCATTCAAAAAGAGATGGTCTAACCAACTCTGATGTTCAACAGCTTCACCATGACAAGTCCCCCACTCCCAACATCCCGAGGTCCATTCACAACCAGAAACAACTAAATCAGCCATTTAAGAGACTGTGATTACAAAAGCAAGTCAGGGGCGGGTATCCTTCACTGAGTGTTTTACTTCCAGACACCCAAAATCCTTTCCACCATTCACAAGACACAAGTCCACCACCAACAGGACACAGGTGAAGTATTCTTTATTTGCCTCAGTAAGTGCAGCTCTAACAACGCTGACACCAGCCAGAGTAACAGAGCCAGCTTGTCAAGTATCCCATCCACAACTCTAAACACTCTACAAATACAAGGGATTCCACAGGTGCTGGAAATCCAAAGCAACACATACGAAATGCTGGAGGAAATCAGCAGGTCAGGCATCATCTATGGAAATAAGTAAAGAGTTGATGTTTCCGTCAAAAACCCGAATTCAGGACCGGAAAGGAAGGGGAAGACGCCAGAATAAAAAAGGTGGGGGGGGGGATGGGAAGGGGGTCAAGCTAGAAGGTGACGGGTGAAGCCAAGTGGATGGGAAAGGTAAAGGGCTGAAGAAGAGGGATTCTGACAGGAGAGGAGTGTGGACCATGGGAGAAAAGGAAGGAGAAGGGGCACCAGGGAAGTGAAGGGAAGGTGAGGAAAAAGAGGTAAGAGGCCAGAGTAGGGACTAGAAGAAGAGGGAAGAGAAGAAGAGGGAAAAAAGATACTGGAAGGAGAAATCCAAGTTCATGTCATCAGGTTGGAGACTACCTAGAAGGAATACAAGGTGCTGCCCCTCCACGCTGAGAAAGGCCTCAAAGATGGATACCTTTCCCACCCACCTGGTTTCACCTCTCATCTTTTATTTTCCTCTCCTTCCCCCTCCCCACCTTTTTATTCCAGCATCTTCCACCTTTCTTTCCAGTGCTGATGAAGGATCCTGGCCTGAAATGCCAACTGTCAACTCTTTTTCATAGTTGCTGCCTGACCTGCTGAGTTCCTCCAGCATTTTGAGTGAGTTAGTCTAAACGTGCCTCTCCTCTGTCACCGCTGCACAGTTGCGGAATGTTACAAGCCCTGGCAACTTCGGCAGCACCTCCAGTGTCTGCATTCTCTAAACCAGGGGCTCCCAACCTTTTGTGTGCCATGGACCAATACCATCAAGCAAGGGACCCGTGGACCACAGGTTGGAAATTCTGCTCCAAGGGCATAGGCAGCAGGTTCATGATACACCTGCTTGTTCCCTCCAATAATCAGGATCAGGTTCAATATCATTGGCATATGTCATGAAATTTGTTAACTTCGCAGAAGCAGTACAATGCAATACATCATAAATATAGAAAATCTGAAATACAGTAAATATATATATGCATATTAAATAATTGAGCATGGGCACATGGCCAAGTGGTTAAGGCATTGGACTAGCAACCTGGAGATCGTGAGTTTGAGCCCCAGCTGAGGGAACGTGTTGTGTCCTTGAGCAAGGCACTTAATCACACATTGCTCTGCGACGACACTGGTGCCAAGCTGTATGGGTCCTAATGCCCTTCCCGTGGACAACACTGGTGTCATGGAGAGGGGAGTCTTGCAGCATGGGCAACTGCTGGTCTTCCATACAACCTTGCCCAGGCCTGCACCCTGGAGAGTGAAGACTTTCCAGGCGCAGGTTGATAGTCTGGCAAGACTAACAGATGTCTTAATATGATTAAATAATTGAATTAGGGCAAGTAGTATAAAAACAAATTTAAAAGAAAGTAGTGGGTTAGTGTTCATGGGTTCAACGTCCATTTAGAAATTGGACTGCAGAGGGAAGGAAGCTGTTCCTGAATCGCTGAATGTGGGCTTTCAGGCTTCTGTACCTCCTACTTGATGGTAACAATGAGAAGAGGGTATGTCCTGGGTGGTGGGAGTCCTTGATGATGGAAGCTGCTTTTCTGAGGCACCGCTCCTTGAAGATGTCTTGGATGTTATAGAAGCTAGTACCCATGATGGAGCTGACTAAATTTAGAGTTCTCTGCAGTTTACTTTGATCCTGAATGGTAGACCCCACCCACCCCCCTCCCCATACCAGACGGTGATGCAGACAGTCAGAATGCCGCATAATGTTCTGAATTGGAAATAAATCTCTGTTCCTTCGTCTTTAGGCTAAGTCCTGGAAATCCCTACCCAACATTATGGCAGCACGTTGACCAGAGGAGAGCACCACCACCTTCTCAATGGGTATTAGCAAGGGATAAGAACTGCTTCCTGCTCATACCAGTAATACCCACAACCCAATGAAAACAAAACACACTTGCACACCATATCTGACAAGCTTCTCGCTCACCAGCCTAATTTAGTTTCCTTGTAAATGACCGTCAAATTCTTTCATTTTACAAACTTCTTCAAAATCCCCACAAGATTATTTATTGTAGTAAAAAGTGAACCCCTCCCTTTGATTAACTTTCATTCTAGCTTTACTTTGACAGATCTCTTGTACCTTTGTCAATCCTCTAACATCCTTTCTAAAATACAGTTGAAGTAACATTCCAGGGGCAGCCTTGACAATGAAGTGTTAATGTTCAGCATTACCTCTTTACTTCGATTCTATGCTCTTCATTTATGGAATAGCTTCAACAGCTAGCTCTCCTATCCCTGGGAACAGCAAGATTATTCAGAAAGATGGCTAGTGAAAACCCAGACTTATCAAATCTTGAAACAGCTGACCACATTAACAATGCGTCAGAAATGGTGTAGGCCTTATCTCAACAAGTGATACTGAAGTAATGTAGCAGTGGGTATTGTGAATCATAACCAGTCAACTGGACAGATTATGCATATTTTAACAACAGCGTTTCACCTCTGTGTCAGGAAAATGAAATGATGGTAATGTGGCCCATCGGACAGCCTCCACTGACCCACCGAGTTCCCTGTTTATTGTTGTCATAAAAACTTAAGTGGTTTACTATTGTCCTTCATGGAAGGGAATTTGTCATTCTTACCCATTCTGGGCCTTTAAGAGATTCCAAACAATGATGGGAGCAGCACTGTAGTGTAGCGGTTAGCAATCAGTGTTCACTTCCTGCCGTTGTCTGTAAGGCATTCTCCTCGTGACCGCATGGTGCTCCAGATTTCTCACACTGTCCAAAGACGCAAGGGTGAGTAGACTAATTGGTCACAAGTGTGTAATTGGACAGCACAGACTCAATGGGCTGAAGGGCCTGTTGCCATTCTGTATTTTTTTCTCTCTTTTTCAACCCCACCCTTGGAAATGGCCACTCATGCCACTGAGAACAAGGACAATGTGGGACGAGCAATAATTGAATAATTGTTGATCCCCTGACAAATGTAAAAAAAAATAAGAACTGAAACATGAGGGACTTGCCAATGCTGGAATCTGAAGCGACAGTCTACTGGGGAAACTCAACAGGTCAGGCAACGTTCTGAGGATGGAAAGGAACTGTCAACATTTTGGGTTGGAACCCTGTACCAGGACTTGAGGTCCCCCTTCCCCACCCATCCCACCAAACAGATGCTCTCTGACCCGCTGAGTTCCTCCAGCAGATCGTTCACGGAAATAAAAACCCGATTCAGCAGAAACAAGGCACCAAGCTACAGGTCATCACATACTGAAAGTGCATGCTGATGGGTAAAAAATGAACTGCAATACACCCCAGCAAGAGAGTTAAAGATAAAGGTGGCTTCTTTATCTTCAACTTATAAAAAAGCCAGCTCTGATAACGAAGAAAGTTTATCTCCAAAACATTTCTCCGGTGACCCCATTGGCCTGCTGTTGCTCCCCATCTCGCTCCGGTTAAACAACACATTCTAATATTCCAGTGTTAAATAATGCAATGTGTTTGCATCAACACCTTTCACTACTTCAAGATATCACTGCTTCACAGTTACTAAGATACTTGTGAGCCCTCCACACTGTAACCACTCTTTCCATTAAGAAGTTTACCAACCCTTGTAGGATTTTAAATTAGAGATGCCTTACTACCCATTGAAATAAATGGAATGTCTTGGGAGAGTCTAGGACCAGAGGGCACATGAGCATCCTTTCCAAACAGAGATGAGAGGGAATTTCTTTAGCCAGAAGGCTGTGGAGGCCAGTCATTGGGTGTCAAAGGTTACGGGAAGCAGGCAGGAGAATGGGGTTGAGATGGACAATAAATCACCGTGATAGAATGATGGAGCAGACTCCATGGGACGAATAGACAAATTCTGCTTCTACGTTTTATGGTTCTTATTTAAGGGACCAAGAACCCTCCTACTATTGAAAGTGTTCATTAAAGCTTGTCTGAGCTTTCCTCGGGCCAGGCACCATCTATGGAAAAGAGTGAATAGTCGATGGTTCAGGCAGAGACCCTTCATCACAATGTTTACACTTTTCTATAGATGCTGCCTGACCTGCTGAGTTCCTCCAGCATTGTACGTGTGTGTCTTGCTGTGGATTTCCAGCATCTGCAGATTTTCTCATGCTTCTAAGCTTTCCTTGCTTCATTGAATATAAATCCTAAGATGCCGGTGTCATTCAGAAGTAAGGAACACTGCTGACTGGTGTGACAAGATCTTCAAGTCGGACTCCAGAGTCACGATGATAATATCTAGTCATAGACACATTGGTGCCATACTGCAGCAGAGTTTCCTCTCAACAGGTTTTACCACTGCTGAAAAGTTATTAGCAGTTTATGAATATTGTGTGACATTGATTAATAAGGGCCTCAACCAAGTCATAGCCACCATTGAAGACGCCTGTTGAGATAAATGCTGGTGAAAGTCAGGCACAAGCAAGCAGGCTATTACATTCTTCCTTTTCCCACTCCTCTGTACTCCCTGCTCCTTTTTTAAAAGCGTCCTCAAACCCACAACCCAAATACACGAAGACAGTCCCACCTCTGTTTGATGAAATCCTCCAACTCTTTGCAGGTTTTCCGCCCATCATTCATGTGCTGAATCAGATTGTCATAGCCAACCGTGCTGGTTATGTCTGTACTCTGGAAGCAGAAGAGAAATGAACAATTGGAACGGGGGAAAGCTCTTTACAAGGGATAGCATTTTAAGGATAAATCTATTGAAACACTCAAACTGTAATCCTTCCTCCAAACTATCATTCCCTATGTTACAGCTGCACGGCCATCACACATCAATGATTCCGGTGTTGTGATCAAACACACTGTTTAGAGACACCCAGACAGTATATGTTGCCTCCCCGGTGCCAGGGCCCATGGCATTCTAAAGGGGGAGGGTGAGCAGCCGGAAATCATGGTACATATTGGCACTAAAGACATAGGTGGGAAAGGTGAGGTGGTCCTGAAGAGAGATTTTAGGGAGCGAGGTAGAAAGCTGAAAAGCAGGATCCCCAAAGTAGCAATCTCTGAATTGATGCCTGTCAGTGAGGGTGAGAATAGGATGGCTCGGCAGATGAACATGGGCTGAGGAACTGGTGCAGGGACCGGGGCATTAGATTTCTGGATCACTAGGATCTCTTCTGTGGAGTGGCTCTGTTCTTAAGAAATAAAATCAAATCATTAGAAAGAGGTGGAATAGGTTCAGAAGATGTAGAATCGTTGTGAGTAGAGCTGAGAAACTGCAAGGGTAAAATGATCCTGATGGGATTTATACCTCCAAACAGTAGCCAAGCTATGGGATACGATTACAATGGAAGATTTAAAAAAATGCATGTCAAAAGGGCAATGTTACGATCGTCGTGGGGGATTCCTATATGGAGGTAGATTAGGAAAATCAAGTTGGCGCTAGATCCCAAGAGGGGGAATACATAGAATGCCTACGAGATTGCTGCTTAAAACATCTCGTGGTTGAGCCCTGGAGGAGAAAGGCAATTCTGGATTGAGTGTTGTCCAATGAACCAGAATTCATTAGAGGGCCTAAGGTAAAGGCACCTTTAGGAGCCAGTGACCATGTTATGGTATAATTCACCCTGCAATTTGAGAAGGAGAAGCTAAAGTCAGATGTATCAGTATTACAGAGAGAGCAGCTGGCCAAAATAAATTGGAAGGGAACACTAGCAGGGATGACAGCGGAGCAGCACTGGCTGGAATTTCTGGCAGCAATTCGGAAAGCATAGACACTATAGATACATCTCAAAGAAGGAGTATTATTCTAAAGGCAAGATGATGCAACCATGGCTGACAAGGGAAATCAAAGCCAACATAAAAGCCAAAAGAAAGGGCATATAATACAGCAAATATTACTGGGAAATTAGAGAATTAGGAAGCTTTTAAAAACCAGCAGAAAGTAACTAAAAAAGTCATAAAGAAGAAAAAGATGAAATATGACAGTAAGCTTGCCAATAATATTAAAAAGGATACCAAAAGTTTCTTCAGATACATAAAGTGTAAAAGAGAGGTGAGTGTGGATATCAGTCCACTGGAAACAACGCTGGTGAGGTAGGAATGGAGGATAAGGAAATGGTGGACGAACAGATTAAGTATTTTGCATCAGTCTTCACTGTGGAAGACACTAGCAGTGTACCAGAAGTTCGAGAGTGTCAGGGGGCTGGTGCATGAAGTTGTCATACAAGATAGAAGGTGCTTGGGATGCTGCAAGTTCTGAAGGTAGATAAGTCACCTGGACCAGATGGTCTACACCCCAGGGTTCTGAAAGAGGTGGCTGATAAGATTGTGGAGGCATTAGAAATAATCTTTCAAATATCAGTGGATTCAGGCATGGTTCAAAAGGACTGGAAAATTACAAATGTCTCACCACTCTTCAAGAAGGGAGAAAGGCAGAAGAAAGGAAACTACTGGCCAGTTAGTCTGACCCCAGTGGTTGGGAAGATATTGGAGTTGTTGTTAACTATGTGGTTTCAGGGTACTTGGGGCCATGTGATAAAACAGGCCACAGTCAGCGTGGTTACCTTAAAAAACATCTTGCCTGACACATCTGTTGGAATTCTTTGAAGAAATAACAAACAGGATAGACAAAAGAGAATCTGTGGATGTAGTGCACTTGGATTTTCGGAAGGCCTTTGACAAGGTGCCTCACATAAGGCTGTTTAACAAGTTTTCAGCCCATGGTGTTACAGGAAAGATACTAGCATGGATAGATCATTGGCTGAGGACAAAGAGTAGGAATAAAGGGAGCCTTTTCTGGTTGGCTGCCAGTTACTACTGGTTTTCCACAAGGGTTCGTGTTGGGACCACTTCCTTTTATGTTATATGTCAATGGTTTGGATAGCGCAATTGATGGTTTTGTGGCCAAATTTGCGGATGATACAGAGTTAAGCGGAGAGGCAGGTAGTTTTGAGCACGTAGAGGCTACAGAAAGACTTAAACAAAATAGGAGCAACACACACAAAATGCTGGAGGAACTCAGCAGGCCAGGCAGCAACTATGGAAAAAAGTACAATGTTTCGGCCCAGCACTTTGAGAGCGTTGCTCGGATTTCCAGCATCTGTAGGTTTTCTCTTGTTTCTAACAAAATAGGAGAATGGGCAAAGAGGCAGACTGATTACAGTATCAGGAAGTGTATGGTCATGTACTTTGGTAGAAGAAATAAAAGGGTAGATTATTTTCTAAATGGAGAGAAAACTCTGAGGTGCTAAGGGACTTGGGAGCCCTCCTGCAGGATTCCCTAAAGCTGAATTTGCAGGTCGAGTCAGTGGTGAGGAAGGATAATGTGATGTTAGCATTCATTTTGAGAGGACTAGAATATAAAAGCAAGGATGTAATGTTGAGGCTTTATAAGGCACTGGTGAGGCCTCACTTGAAGTATTGCCAGCAGTTTTAGGCCCCTTATCTAAAAATGGATGTGCTGACATTGGAGAGAGTTCAAAGGAGGTTCATGAAAATGATTCCGGGATTGAAAGGCTTATCATACAAGCAGTGTTTGATGGCTCTTGGCCTGTACTGTGAATCTGTGGAATTTGTTGCCATGGGCAGCTGCAGAGGCTGTTATTGGGTATATTTAAGGCAGAGGTTGATAGATTCTGATTAGTCAGGACACGAAGGTGTACAGGGAGAAGGCAGGATATTGGGGCTGAGAGGGAAATGGACCAGCCATGATGAAATGGTGGAGCAGACTCAATTGGCAAAATGGCCTAATTCTGCTCCTATATCTTATAGTCTTAGCTGCTTTCTGTGTTTATCTAATCTACTCACTCTACTGGTGACAGATTGGCTGCTACAGGTCTAAAACTGAGCAGCTGACCATCCAGTAACACACAGCTCTGAATGAGGTTAGAACAAATGTTCTGAACAGCCAGCTGAGCTGTAAGTGTGCAGGGAGACAAAGTGTGAGGTCTTTGGTCAAACACAGTGTCTTGCACTTAAAAGCAGTAAACTAGAAGGCATTTTATATATATATACACCCATTGCTTTTGTCTTAATCATTTTGCACATATAACCCAGATCTCTCTGTTTCTCTACTCCGCTAGAATTGCGCACTCTGATTTAAATTGCCTCTTCCCAATTCATACACAACATTACTCTGTGCCGAATTTCATCTGCCACTTTTGTTCATTTCACCAATCTAAATACTTCCACTTGAATTCTATTACTACCTTCTTGATAATTAAAAAACACAATGGAACCAATCCCTGGGAGAGACTATTGTAGACTTCCCTCTTGTCTAAAACAAAAACAACTGTTCACTACTATGCTATTCCTGTCACTTAAACATATTTAACATCCTTTTGATCAATCAGATTTGATCTTGAATACAAGCCACTGCACAGTATTTTAACAATGCCGTTTTGAGAGTCTGTCCATGCATCATAGCGACCACATCCCCCTCATTTAAAAAAAAGTTATGAAACTAATTAAACTGAATTTGCCTTTAACGAGTCAGGACTTGGGTCACACACAGACGAATGAGACTAGCCCTGTTTGACACCATTGTTAACAAGGATGAGTGAGGCTTTTATCTGTGCTGTATAATTCTGACTGGCCAGTTCTCTCACTGTATCCACACTAACTTAGGTGACAACTATTATCTAATGCTATCTAAAAGTTTCCCCACCACTGAAATTAGACTGATTAGCTGGTGTTGCTTGGTCTATCCTTACATTCATTTTTAAAGACACATCTTAACATTGGATCTACAGATATCTAGAAGGTTATGGTTAGTAACTCAACTCCAGTTTCTACCAGGCGCCAAGATACACTCCATCTGGACTGGCCGATGACTTTAGGGATAGCCACTTATACACCCTGTTACTCAATTTCATCCCTCTTCCTCTCTCTTCTCCCCTTCTTTTTTTCTTCTCTTTTCTCTCTCTCTCTGTATATGTGGTCAAATAGGGTAGATACACACACACACACACACACATATAAGCATCATCCACTGACTTTGATTTTAATCAAATCTCCCTTTCTTGCTAGTGATAGAGCATCTAAACTATTGACTGTCTAATTTCTGAATGGGTATTGAACCCATGCACACTACCTCATTACTTTTTTATTTCTATTATTTTGCATTACTTATTTTAAATTAACTATTTAATAGACATAAATATACACTTACTGTAATTCAGGTTTTTTTCCCCTATATTTATCATGTATTTTATTGTACTGCTGCCATAAAGTTACCAAATTTCATGACATATGCCAGTGATATTAAAATTTAACCTATTCACAAACCATCTCAACCTTTAAAGCCTTCCACTGTTCAGTTAAGAGTATTTTGCTCCCAAGCTTGGGTTCTAATGCACCCAGATAGGGTCTGTTCTTACCCCAATGGAATTAGCCCTTCTCCACCTGACTATCTCGAGTGGTCTATTTTCACTCCCTTTTCTGCTCTAAAAGTTATCATACCACGATCACTGTTCCCTAAATGGCCCTTACTAACACTTGCTTCATTTAGCCTGAACTGAATTCACCAATGCATCTTTTCTCATAGGGTTTTAAATATTCTAGGGGGAAAATATCCCTCTGCTCTGCTTTTTATATTAGGGTCATGTTTCTGTACAGGTCTGTTCTTGGATATTTTTCCCACTAGTTGACAGCCTTTAGATAGTTCAGTGACGCCCCATCTTTCCCTTTATTTACTGAAGAGCTTGTATCCCCTCCAAGAGGACCACAACCTTGTCATGGCTTGGAGGCTTGCGTGCCTCAATGACCCAGAGAGCTATGTTGGCTGGAGTCAGGGCCTTATGCTTGGTAGGGTCACCCATGCCAAACAGGTCAAAGGGTATGAGGCCACACCAAGAATGGTGCATCGGTCCTCCAGTCTCAGAGGTTCAGCTCAGCACTAACAACCCTGACCACTCAAACAAATTTGTTACGGAAACAGCAATGAAGAATCCTTCCAGATCTGAGTGTTCCTGTGTCTCCACTTGGGACTTGTACGATTGACGGTAGTGAAAACCGAGAGGAAGCTACTGACATGATGAAGGAAGCCCTGAACACCACCATGCAGGACCTTCATTGCTGCCCTAAATGATTAGTGAGTAAATTGTATGTAGGAGTAGTTAGTATCCAGCTCAACTACTTTTTTTCCTTCATTATCTCAGTATCGAAATCCAAACCCTGACCCTTACCACAGCCACTTTCACTTCTAGCTCTCCCACGTAGCTTGCAAACCTCTGAATCCTCTTAGCACTTGCTTTTAGACTGGTCCTGTCTAAGATTGTATTTCCTTTGCCAGGTATATTGATTTCTAGTTTGTTTACCTTTTCCCTCATCAGTGCTACTTCCCAAACCCATTGATTGGCTGATTTGGTAAAGAAACACCAATGCCAAGAAAGAGCGAAGTCTACAGAAGGTGGTGGACGCAGAAACTCCCGGTCCATCACAGGCAAAGCCCTCCCCACCACTGAGCACATGTACATCAGTGACCCCCACCGTCCACGTCTCGCTGCTATCATCAACAGGAAGTACAGGAGCCTTGGGTCCTACACCACCAGGTTCAGGAACAGTTATTACCCTACAACCAACAGGCTGGCTCCTGAACTGGCATGGGTAACTTCACTGTCCAAACCTCTGCACTGATTCCACGCCTACTCCACAACTCATGTTCTCAATATTTTTTTATTTGGGTTTTTCTTGCACATTGGTTGTTTATGTGTTGTTTTTCATAAATTCTGTTGTATTTCTTTATCTTTCTGTGAATGCCTGCAAGAAAATGAATCACAACGTCGTATATGGTGACATATACATACTTTGATAAAATTTACTTTTGACTAGAATTATGGAGACGAACGGCATGGAAACACCCTTCTGCCCGTCGAATCAACACCCGACCATCAAGCACCCATTTTTACACTAATCTTACCCTACCCTAACCATTTTATTTTCCCCACTTACCCATCAACCCCCTCCAAAGACTGCCACTCACCTACACACTAGGGGCAATTAACCTACCAACACACTGGAGAAACCCTGCATCCACAGGGAGAAGATGCAAGCCCCATAAACGAGTCACTCGAGGTTGGGATCAGGTTGCCTGAGAGGTGAGGCAGCACCTCCACCAGCTGTGCTGTCTGAATTGGTTTAAACTTACTCTGCCAGGATAAGGATTAGCTGTATCTGCCACATGCACATCAAAGCATACAATGAAATGCGTCGTTCACCTCAAATCAAATCAGCTGGGGGCCGCTCACAAGTGTGGCCATGCTTCCAGCACTAAATTGACTCACCCTAATCCTAAACTTTAGAACGTGGGAGCAATCCCACACAGTCACGGAGAGAAAGTACAAACTGCTTATGGGGAGCAGCAGGAATCGAACCCTAAATCGGTGATCACCAGCGCCGTAAAGCACTTGAGCTAACTGCCTCATTGTTGGTGTAAAGTGACTGCACTAACCCCTTCGCTATCATGCCACCACTGATCTCCAGTCCACTGAGGTACAACCCACCCTCTCGCAGGAGTCCTGCCCCGGAAATCTCAGTGCAGCAACACTGCACCATTATTCTCACCACACACTCATCCACACCATCTTCCATCCTCTCTCCCTGCCACTGGAAATTATAGAGATCCTGCTCCTCAGACTCTTTGCTAATTCAGGGCAAGTCCAACACATGGCTCGCGATCAGGTGCAAAATCACTCCAATATGATCAAATGAAAGGAAGGAGAATGGGAAAGTCAGTGGTACGCTGCTACACTACATCTGCATTTCACAAACACACAACTTCTGTTCAGCATTTTATCAAAACACGGAAGTGAGGGAGGTGGAGGGATGGGCAGGTGCAGCTAGAGTGCTACACCTGTCCATTCACCTCCTTCCTCACCTCCATTCAGGGCCTCAAACAGACCTTCCAGGTGAGGCAGCCCTTCATCTGCAAATCTGCTAGAGTGGTCCATAGTGCCTGGTGCTCCCAATGTAGTCCCTCCACACTGGTGAAGTTAAAAGACTGTCCCGAGCCTTACAGGCTCATCAGGCCGGTGCTTATGCCAGTTTCCGTGGCGTGAAGCAACTGAGAGTACGAGACTCCCCCCCGGATAGGACACCAGTCTATCGCAAGGTTAACCCCCAGCATTTTGCCAGTACCCATTCTCAGCTGGGTGGACTGAAGCAGTGTGTGGTTAAGTGCCTTGCTCAAGGACACGACACGCTGCCCCGGCTGGGGCTCGAACTCACGACCTTCAGATCGCCAGTCCAATGCCCCAGCCACTTGGCTACGCGCCACACACCCACATTGGTGAGAACCGTCGTAAATTTGGGGATTGCTTCATTGAGCACTTCCGTTCCACCCACCAAAAGTAGAACTTTCCAGAGGCCAAGCATTTCGATTACAATTCCTATTCGTGCTCCAACATGCCAGTCCATGGCCTGCTCTTGTGCCAAGATGAGGCCACCCTCAGGGTGGAGGAGCAACACCTTATTTTCCATCTGGGTAGCCTCCAACCTGATGGCATGAATATTAATTTCTCCTTCTGGTTTAAAAAAAACATTTCCCTCCCCTCATCTCTTTTTTGATTCCCCACTCTGACCTCTTACTTATTCTCACCTGCCTATCAAGTCCCCCTGGGTCTCCTCCTCTTTCCCTTTCTCCTCTCCCATCAGATTCCTTCGTCTCCAGCCCTACCCACCTATCTTCACCCAATACCTTCTTGCCATCCTTCGTCCCTTCCCCTCCCTCCTTTTTATTCCAGTTTCTCCCTCCTTCCTTTCTAGTCCTGAAGAAGGGTCTCGGCCCGATATGTTGACTGTCTATTCATTCCCATTACCTGACCTGCTGAGTTCCTCCAGCATTTTGTGTGTGTTGCTTTGTCTGTCCAATGCTGAATCCAGCTTAACATTTTTTTTTAAGTCATTTACCAGCATTACAGGATATAAAACTAAACAGAAAATTCATTTTTCCAGAAGTGGTTGTGAAAAGGGTACACAAAGGGAACATAGCAAATGTTATGCATTTTATATTTTAAAAGCTTTTGAGAAACTTCAAACAGCACACTTGATCACCTGACTTATTATAAATAACAGGGCATCTAAAATCAGGCAACAAACAACAGACTGGGTAAAGAAATGACAGCATGGAAAAGGCATGTTTATTTTGAAAGACCAGGATACGACGGAAAATTAAAATTCCATGAATATCAATGGTCACAAAGAATTCAAAGACTCAAAGATCTCTGCTCCAGCTACTGTGGTACTACGACCAAGGCCTGGGCCTAGTCTGGCTGCTCCAGGGAGTGGATCTCAGGACTCAGTCTGCTTCAGAACGTTGTCACTCATTTCTACTGTTTGCGTGATTGTGCTTTTCTCCCCACTTTCTCTGCACAGTGGTTTTGGCCCTTTTTTTAAAAAAAAAATCGGGTTCTTCGGGTCTCTTGCTTTGTGGCTGCCTGTAAGCAGACAAATCTCAAGGTTGTATAATTTATACATTCTTTGATAATAGATGTACTTTGAATACCAGTGGTTACAAAGAATTGGAGGAAAATATCCAGATGTGAGAGGCCACAAGACAAACATTTTTAAATAAATCGCCAAAGGAAATAAGAGCCCAGAATGTGCTGGGATAGGATGTGATTGAGAAAACTTGCTTTTCGTTTAAACAAAGGAACTTACATGACAGAAAGAGGAATAGAAAAACATGATGCAAAATGGGATAGGAAGTGGAGACTCGTGAGGGGCATAGATGCCTGCACAGACGGGTTCAAAGGCAAGATTCCCAACCCCAAGTTGGACGTTTGCCCTTGTTGTTCTTCAATGCACTTGAAGCATTTTAAAAATACATTCCATGTAACGAACGATCTAGAGCTAAGTACAGTTGGACAACATTCAAGTCAAATCACTGGATTTCCAATGGAACTTATTTCAGCAGTGTAAGTAAGGACAAAGGCCAGCTCATGACTTTGGTGAGGGAGTTTAGAAGAAAGAAGGAGGCAAATCTCATTGAAAGCTATCCAATAAGGCCTAGATCATGTGGAAATGAATCTCTATTGCGGGGGAGTCTAGGACTAGAGGGCTCACCTCAGAATAATACAAGGATGTCCCTTTAGAACAGAGGTGAGGAGGGATTTCTTTTGCCACAGGGTGGTGAATCTGTTTAATTCCTTGTCTCAGACAGCTGTGGGGGCCAAGCCGTTAGGTATATTTAAAGCAGAGATTGATAGTTTCTCGATTAGTGAGGGTGTCAAAAATTATAGCAAGAAGGTAGGAGAATGGGGTTGAGAGAAATAATAAATTAGCCATGATCGAATGGTGGACTAGACATTTGCTTAAATGCTTAATTCTGCTCCTAGGTCTTATGGTCTTTAGGTCTAATGGACAAAGAGATATCTACAGATGTTATTTACATGAATTTCCAGAAGGTATCCAATGAAATTTCTCAAAAAGATACCATTAGGTAAAGTTCAAGCTCATGAAATTAAAGGCAAATTGTTAACCTGGATAGGAAACTGAACAAGCAGCAGGAAGCAGAGAACAGCAATACTGTGGAAGGAAACCCCACTGGATATGTAAGGGACTCATTCCTAAGTCACTTCGTATCTTAACAAACCAACAAGAGAACTCGCTATCTTCAGATCCTCCCAAGGATTAACTGACAGTTTGATAGTTTTTTTTTGGGAAATGTAATCATAATGCAGTGGTGTTTTATGTAAACATTAGAGTGATTTTAATCTGGTCCGAAACTTTGGTTTTAAATCCAAATAAAGTTAACTATGAAGGCATGGGGCACGTTGGCTTAGGAAGATTGGGAAACTACTTTGACAGATATGAGACAAATGGCATATAGTGGAAAACTACTGGTCTAGAATAAAAAGTTCAAAGATAAAAGAAATAGTTTAAAAAAGTATTGGAGAAATTAATGAGACCAAAAGGCAATAAATTCCCAGGATCCAGTGACCTGCATCATAGGGCTGGCAGATGGAGGAAGCACATCTTCCAAAGAGATTATACAGATTTCACTGATTGGGAAAGGAGCAAATGTATTGCCACTTATTAAAATCAGAGGGAGATAGAAAACAGGAATATCAGCAGGAGGGGAAATGCTGGAATCAGTTATTAAATCAGTAATGGAGCACCCTACAAAATAACAATAAGGCCTAGGGAGTGTAGAACAGGATTTATGAAAGGGAAATGGTGCCGAATAAATCTGACAGCTCTTCTAACAGTGTAACTAACAGAGCTGGCAAAGGTGAGCAGTTGATGTGCTGTGTTTGGACTTCCAGATGCCTTTAGATAAGGTGCCAACTGTTGACTATTATGCTGAATTAGAGCATGTGGCATTGGGAGATAATCAGTCTTCAATCGAAGCTGGTATATTATCAGATAGAAAGCAGTGACTAAGAATAAGTGGCTCATTTACCAGCTGAACGGCTGGACCAGTAGGGTTCCACAAAGTGCTGCAACCTCAGCTGTTCACAATCCTGAGCAATGAATTATACAAGAACATCAAACGTAATCAGTGGATTCCGATAACCGGTCCATCAGTCAGTCAGGGAGAAGCCAGAAATGGCTGGGAGTGAAAATGAAACGATTTTACTACTTCAGCAAATTAGGAACTATGAAGAATTTGAAGACAACAACAATCATCTTGAAAGCTGCATTGAAAATGAAGATTTGGAGGATCCAATTGTCAATAGCATTGTATGAAGGCAGTCCTTTATCTGCACTAGGAGTCCATGCTCATTTTGTTCACTGACAGTCAGTCAAAAGAATACGACAACATGTTGGCTGTCCATTGTAAACACAAAGTAATCTGCAGATGCTGTTGTCAAAGGAACACTTACAATGCGCTGGAGGAACTCAGCAGGTCAGTCAGCATCTGTTGAAAAGATTAGTCGACGTTTCGGGCCGAAACCCTTCGTCAGGACTGAAGGAAGAACTTTGGGGAGGGTTTGAAGAATGCTGGTAGTTGAAAAAAAACAGTAATTTTTAAGACAAAGGGATGGGGAAGGGGAAGCAGGGAGGTGATTGGCAGGAGAACAATAGTAGAAGGAGGCGGAACTATGAGGGAGGTGATGAGAAATAGGGACAGAGGAAGGAAGGGGGAGGGAATTACCGGAAATTGGAGAATTGGCTGTCCATTGTATCAGACAACGATAGTGAAACCTTTCCAGGAAAGTTTTTAAGAAAAGGTAAAAGCCATAGCATGGGGGCAGTTCCACTCTCTAGACCTTGGAAGTCCAGGTCCAGTGATACAAGTAGTCGTCGCATACTGTGGTCTTTCCTTGTTGCAGTGGATAACCACGACTCCTGTGCCTTATCATGCCCTTCACTCTCCACGAAGCATTGTAGAAACCGCCTTCCTGGCCATTGGACCTCACTGTTGATCTCATCCAGCCAGACTGCAGACGGCCGGCCGGCTACCCAAACCTGGTTTAGCCCACCTGTCGGAATGGTGTGCTGGGGCTTGGCCGCTGTTCCATGCAAGTAGCTACATGGAACCACAGGTGAGAGCTGAGCGTCTGGAGGGGACCAGAGGTGAGTGAGCTGCTCCAGAATGGACACAACAAGCTCCTTCACCAGAGGTGCTGGCCCTCGCCTGACACTCTACACACTCAACCAGAATGTACTGGTTGTTAAGAGTGAGTTTTTGGATAGATGATTCATTTACACTTAAATGACTCAGGCCATCAGTCTTCTGCTCTTTGACAAAGTACTGTGGATTGAGTTCATAACAATGCATTTCCTAAAAGCTGTGAATACCGGAATACTAGCCCAGACACTGCACCTAGAAGTGTGAAGGTGACAGGTAGTTTCAAAGACAGCCTTATCTATACTTTATAAATATAAATTGTCCTCTATGTTAGCACATAAAATACCAAATAAATGTATTGTGGATTTGACTTGCACTCCTAAAGGCTGTGAGTACCAACCCAGACATGTTGGCGTCGGGAGGAAAGGATGAAGTCAGAAGGTGTGATGTTTTGTATGTAGCTTCAAAAGAAAGTATTGTCTACGTTGTAAATAGGAATTGTCCTTTGTGTTTAGCAAATAAATAGAGCCCACATTGGGCTAACAGACCTTTCCACCGGAAGCGCCTCCGTCTGTATGATGCCTTGTTGTGTCGAATAAAGAAGCTGCTTCATATTTACCAGTAACTCTGTCTATCCCGTGATTTCACCCACACCACAACACTGGTCCCGATGGGTCCTAATTAACCAGAGTCCACTGTACCCAAGTTTGCAAATGACTCCAAACAAACTGGGTGCTGTAGCTGTTTAAGAGGATCAGAGACGGATCAGGGGAAAGAAACTGAGTGCGTGAATGGCAAGGATGTAGCAAAGGTATTTGCAGATATGTTAGACAATTAGGAAGACAAAATGGTGCAGTCTGAAATTAAGGGCCAGAACATCTTACTGCGATCACAGAGAGCATCCAGAATGCTCAAAATAAGAGGTGACCCCACTAGACTAGGATGAATGAACTTCTTTACCCAAAAAGTTGTGAACTTTTGGAATTCTCTGAAAGCAATGGGGAGGGTCAGTGATCAGCACATTCAACACAGGGAACAAAAGGGTTTCAGGTCATAAAGAAACCAAGGGTTATGGATAGCTGCACAAAAAGGAAACTAAGTCAAAAGATTGGTCATAATATTACCAAAAGGCAGAGCAGACACAAGATGCTCTTAGGTTGTGATCCATTAATACTAATCAATCAACATTGAATCAAGTCACAGAGTCAAAAGCAATACTGCATCGTCGTAGCATAGGGTCCATGGTGATGACGATGGCCAGTCAGCTAGTCCTAATTTCCTGATCTTGGTCCGTATCCCTCTAAAGCCTGCTCATCTACGTACCTATCCAAGTGCCCCTTAAATGATATTGTACCTGCCTCAAACTCTTCCTCAAGCAGCTCATTCCATATTCTCATCGCCCCTGCATGAAAAATTTGCCCCTCAGGTCCCTTTTAGGTCTTTCCCCTCTCGTTCTAAATCTATCCCCCCCCAATCCATTTTAACTATGCCTTCATGATTTTAAACATTTCTGTAAGGTGGACCTTCATTCTCCTACATTCCCCAAACAGTCCTTCCAAGTGAGGCCATACTTCACCTGTGAGTCTGTTGGGGATCACATACTGTGTTCGGTGCTCCTCCTATATATCGCTGAGACCTGAAGCAGATTGGGAGACCGCTTTGCCGAGCACCTACGCTCCATCCGCCAGAAAAAGCAGGATCTCCCAGTGGTCATTTATTTTAATTCTACTTCCCATTCTCATTCCGATATGTCCATCCATGGCTTCCTCCACTGTCGTGATGAGGCCACACTCAGGTTGGAGGCATAACCCCTTATACTGCGTCTGGGTAGCCACCAACCTGATGGCATAACCATCGATATCTCCAACTTCCGGTAACAGCCCCACCCCCAGCCCTCTCCTTCACCATTCCCCATCCCCCTTTCCTTCTCTCACCTCATCTCCTTGCCTGGCCATCACCTCCCTCTCGTGCTCCTCCCTCTTTTTCTTTCTTCCTTGGCATTTTGTCCTCTCCTATTAGATTCTCCCTTCTCCAGCCCTGTATCTCTTTCACCAATCAACCTTCTAGCTCTTTACTTCACCCCTCCCCCCCATTTCACCTATCACCTTGTGTTCCTCCCTCCCCTCCCACCATCCTTTAAATCTACTCCTCATCTTTTTTCCTCCAGTACTGCTGAAGGGTCTTGGCCCAAAATGTCAACTGTACTCTTTTCCATCATTGCTGCCTGGCCTGCTGAGTTCCTCCAGCATTTTGTGTGTGTTGCTTGAATTTCCAGCATCTGAAGATTTTCTGTTGTTTGTCCAAGGAATAAAGACCTAGTGTGGCCAAACCCTGCCTATAACTCAGGCCGTCTAGTGGGGGCAACATTCTTGTGGACCTTTTCTGCACTCTTTCCAGCTTAACCATGTGTTTGCTATAACAGGGTGACCAAATCTGAACTCAGTAGTCCAGTTGCAGCCTCATCAAATGACTTAGACAAATGCAACATAACGTCCCAACTATAAGACTCAAAGTCCTGACTGAGGAAGGGCAGTATGCTAAATGCCTTTCTCACCACCACCCTGTCAATCTCTGATGTCACTTCCAACAATCCATGCTTTTGTATTTCTACGTCCCTTTGTTCTACTACACTTTCCATTGTCCCACCATCCATAGTACAATCCTGGTTTGACTTTCCAAAGTGCATCGCCTCACATTTAGCTGTATTGAAATCCATCTGCCACTTCCCTAAATCAGTAACGTTTCACCAGGACCTTCTTCACTACCAACAGCACCTCCTAACTTTGTCATCCACAAATTCACTGATGAGAGATTGTAGACCTAGAGGTTTAGGATATTTCCACCACTGAGGAAATGAAAACACAAAATGCTGGAAATATTCAACAGGTCAGGAAGTAGCAGCGAACAGA
Source organism: Mobula birostris (assembly GCF_030028105.1). Taxonomy (NCBI): domain Eukaryota; kingdom Metazoa; phylum Chordata; class Chondrichthyes; order Myliobatiformes; family Myliobatidae; genus Mobula; species Mobula birostris. The sequence goes on along the minus strand of NC_092373.1, from coordinate 176,909,015 downwards.
GAAACAGAATTAATATTTGAGTTTGATAACCTCCATTATAAATTCACAGAATCTGCCTAGCCTGTTGAACTTTCATCTTTGGATTCAAATACTGCAAATGCTGAAAAATGGTTTTACGACAATTATTTTAGTTGCTAATGTTCAAAGTTCATAATATAAACCTTGTTGTTTGAAGACGGCATTATTGCTTTCACTACTCACTCTACAATGTCATTCTTCAGGACAATTTTTTTCTAGCAAATTATCTTGGGGTTGTGATAACTTTTGCACTCAACATATCCAAGCACCACAGAGTTGCAATTAAAACCAAAGAAACACTGGAGAAAATAGATGAAACAGTTGAACAGATCTAAAGAAGCTGTGTCCAAACTATGGTCTTCAAGGAAGTATCTAAAAGTGTTAATCTGACACATTATAGGTCACACTTTATCCAGGTGCCAAAAACAAGTGACTGTGTAGAACAAGTTTACAATCATTCTGCCATCTAACAGACTACAGGAAGTAAAAGAAGCCCCAGGGAAGGCTGCCACACTTTATTGCACAACATAAAACAATGAGCTTCTGAATTACAGAAACTGTCTTTAGTTCCTTTACTCTACGTAGTTCCATTTGTTTTAGTTCCAACTGCATGCTTCTCTGTTTTGTAATTATTATTTGAAATTTCAGATCCCAATATTTGGTATTTCTATTAGGTGTCTTCATAGCTTAGATGGTTACAAATGTCAGACAAGCAAGTTTACAATGGAAAGAGTGTTTGCAAACTCTCGTCATATTTCACAATGAAAACCTAACGATCTGGATGGTTTTTTATCTACCTTCATGAAATCAACTTCAATTTCACTTCTTTAGAACATTATAGCTAAATGGTATAAAAGTTCACCTGGTCTATCAAACAGAACAAAAAAAAAGAGAAGAAATGTAGAGTACTAAGTAAACACGAGGAATTCTGCAGATACTGGAAATTCAAGCAACACACATCAAAGTTGCCGGTGAACGCAGCAGGACAGGCAGCATCTCTAGGAAGAGGTACAAAACCTCTAGGAAGAGTCCTGATGAAGGGTCTCCGCCCGAAACATCGACTGTACCTCTTTAATTCAGCACTGAGTACTAATAGATTGGATAAATTGCAGGCATTGAATTCTCACACTGGCAATGCTTTCTCATTTTATAATAGTAGTCAACCTCATCAGTATGTAAACACAAGGAAATCTGCAGATGCTGGAATCTCAAGCAACACACGTAAAAGTTACAGCAGGCCAGGCAGCATCTCTAGGAAGAGGTACTTTGGTCCACAAAGAGCTTGGCTACTCTTTGCCTGCAAGAAGCCCAGTTCATGGGCAAAATTGTTCAGACTAGCATAAAAGAAATGTAATAGAATGCTGAGAACAGCAAAGTAGAACTTTCCTCATAATTCCCAGGCTCAGATAGGTCTTTGGCGAGATTGCACCTGGAATAATGTGTATGGTTTTGGTCTCGTTATGGAAGAGTACCAGCCATGGAGAGAGTACTTCGATTATTCACTGAACTGGCTCCTGAAATGACTAGCTTACCAAATGAGGAGATACTGTGTTAACTAGGCAACCTCAAAAGTGAAGCAGAGATCTCACTGAAACTTGGAACTTTTTTTTAAAACAGGGCTCGACAAGTTGGCAGTGCTCTTTTAAAAGGAGAGCTTCGCGGGTGTTCAGTCTTATTCCGGCAGCCTGATCAGTGGCGCAGAGAAGGGTAATTAAGAGTACTGAAGGGACAAGTGGAGCGGCCATTGTTGGAGTGGGCCAGTGGTGAGAGTGGGAGTGTCAGGCTTTGGCTCAAAGGAGGTTTCGGCTCGAAAGAAGCGTTGGTTCTAGGTAAGTTGTCCAGGTAAGTTTATGTTAAGTTTCCCTTTTTTCTTACTGTGTCAGGGGTACTTAATGTGTTTTAAATGGGCATTGTGTGTTCTTCATGTCAGATGTTGGAGTCCTGGGAGACCCAGTGGTTCCCAGAGAACATCTGTGTGAAGTGCATCCAGCTGCAGCTCCTTGAAGACTGTGTTATGGATCTGGAGCAGCAGCTGGATGACCTTTGGCTTGTATGGGAGAGTGAGATCATCCATCGGAGTTACAGGGAAATAGTCACCTCTAAGTTGCAGGAGGCAGATAGTTGGGTGAGTGTCAGCAGAAGGAATGGGAAGTTGAATAGGCAGTTATGGCAGAGCACCCCCTGTGGCCATTCCCCTCAGTAGTGAGCATATTGTTTCAGATGCTGTTGTGGGGGATGACCTCCCAGGGGAATGCCATGGAGACCAAGTTACTGGCACTGAGTATGGGTACGTTGTGCAGAAGGGAAAGGAGAAAGAGAGAAGCAGTAGTGATAGGGGACTCAATAATCAGAGGGACAGATGAGAGATTTTGAGGACATGATCGGGACACCCAGATACTACTGTATGTTGCCTGCCAGGTCCCAGGGTCAGGGATGTCTCGGATCGTGTCCATAGCATTTTAGAGGGGGAGGGAGAGCAGCCAGATGTCTTGGCTGGAAAGAAAAAGCAAGGAGGTCCTGAAGAGAGAATTCAGACAGCTAGGCAGAAAATTGAGAAGGACCACCAGGGTAGTAATTTCTGAATTGCTACCTGTGCCACACTTCAGTGAAGGTAGAAACAGGATGACTTGGCAGATAAGTGCGTGGCTGAGAAGCTGGTTCAGGGGAAGGGCTTCAGTTTCTAAGATCACTGTGATCTTTTCTGGGGGAGATATGATCTGTACAAAAGTGACAGGTTGCACCTGAACCTGAGGCGGAACCAATATTCTCACGGGCTGCTTTGTTAGATCCGTTGGGAGAGTTTAAAGTAATTTGGCAAGGGGATGGGAACTGGAGTGAAGGGACTCAGGATAGGACAGATGGTTTAAAAAAAAAGCAAAGATAGTCTGAAGTCAGACTATGAGGAAGGGCAGGCAGATGACAGGATAAAATTGCAGCCAGCAGGGTGAGTATCAGTATATTAGGGATGCAGAATTGAAAAGGGTAATAAAGACTGTACTCAAAGTGTTATAACTCAATGCACAGAGTATAAGAAATAAAGTGGATACACTATTACAGATTGTCAGGTATGATGTTGAGGCCATCACTGAATCATGGCTGAAGGATGGTTGTAGTTGGGAGCTGAATGTCCAAGGTTACACATTTTATCAGAGGAATAGGAAGGTAGGCAGAGGGGACGTTGTGGTTCTGCTGGTAAAGAATGGCATTAAATCATTAGAAAGATGTAATATAGGATTGGAATCCTTATGGGTTGAGTTAAGAAACTACAAGAGTAAAAGGACACTGATGAGAGTTATATACAGAACTCCACACAGTAGCTGGGATGTGGACCACATATTACACCAGGAATTAGTAATCAGCTATACTGGACTGGGTGATGTGTAATGAACCGGAGGGAATTAGGGAGCTTAAGATGAAGGAACCCTTAGGAGACAGTGATCACAATATGATTGAGTTCAACTTGAAATTTCATAGGAAGAAAGGAAAGTAGTCTGACATGGCAGTATTTCAGTGGAGTAATGGAAATTACTGGTATGAGAGAGGAGTTGGCCTAAGTAAATTGGAAGGAGATGCTGGCAGCAATGGCTTGAGTTTCTGGGGAAAATGAGGAAGGTGTAGGATAGACATATTCCAAAAACAAAGAAATACTCAAATGGCAAAAATAGTACAGCCATAGATGACAAGGAAAGTCAAAGCTAATGTAAAAGCAAAAGAGGGAGCACACAACGAAACAAAAATTAGCAGGAAGATAGAGGAATGGGAAGCTTTTAAAACCTACGGAAAGCAACTAAAAGAATCACTGGGGGAAAAGATGAAATATGAAAACAAGATAGCAAAGCTAGATGAACTAAATGAGTATTTAGTGTTTTCACTAGCAGTGTACCAGGTGTTGAAAGGAGCGAGGGAAGAGAAGTGGGTGCAGTTACTATTACAAGGGAGAAGATGCTCAAAAACTTGAAAGAGCTAAAGGTACATAAGTCACCCAGACCAGATGAACTGCACCCTAGGGTTCTGAAAGAGGTAGTGGCAGAGGTTGTGGAGGCATTAGTAATGGTATTTCAACAATCATTGGCCTCCAGTATGGTGCCAGAGGACTGGGAAAAAAAAATCACAGATGTCACTCCACTTTTAAAAAAGGAGGAAGGCAGCTGAAAGGAAATTATAGACCAGTTAGCCTGACATCAGTGGTTAGGAAGATGTTGGAGTCAATTATTAAGGATGAGGTTATGGAGTACCTGGTGACACTGGCCAAGATAGGACAAAGCCAGCATGGTTTCCTTCAGGGAAAATTTTGCCTGATGAACCTGTTGGAATTCTTTAAGATTACAAATAGGATAGATAAAGGGGATGCAGTAGATGTTGTATGTTTGAACTTTCAGGAGGCGTTTGACAACGTGCCACACACAAGGCTGCTTATTAAGTTAAGAACCCAGGAGTTACTAGCATGGTCAGAGCATTGGCCAATTGGTAGAAAGCAGTGATTGGAAATAAAAAGATCCTTTTCTGGTTGGCTGCCGGTGACTAGCGGTGTTCCGCAGGGGTCAGTGTTGGGACCACTAATTTTTTATGCTGTATATCAGTGATTCAGATGATAGGTAAACCTACAGTTTATACAAATGATATGAAAATAGGAAGTTGAGGGCCAGCACCAACCCGTTTGGCATAACACTCATTACACTTTGCCACTACTCACTTATGCCTCCTCTATTTCTTTTTAAATAACTAACCAATCTTTCAACAACAATGTACTACTTCGTACACAGTGAGCAATTATTTTCTGCATGATGTGGCCTTTGATGTGACACCCCATCACAAATACCATCTGGATATCTAAATACAGCACCAGTTGCACTATTACTTAGAATTAGAGAAAAGTACGACACAGAAATAGGCCCTTTCACCTACCACGGCCACGTCCAACATACTGCCTCCCATTTGCCCACTTCAGACCTGTACCACTCTGGGCCCTTCCTATCCAGGTACGTGCTCAAACACTTTATACTTTGTAATTGTTGCCACATCTTCTGGCAGCACATTCCAGATGTTCACCACCCTTACCCCTCAGATCACTCCCCCAACCTTAAACCAGTGCCCATCTAATTCTATGCTCCCCCACCCTGGGCAAAAAAAGAATCGGATTATATCCCCCCCCCCTTCATAATTTTATAGACTTCAGTTTAAGGCCACCCCTCAGCTTCTTCAGAGAACTTCAATAAAGTGGTAAAATATGATTTTCTTCTCATAAAATCATGTTGATTTGTTTGACTATCTGTGGCCATTCCCACCAGCAATTAGTATACCCCTTTGGAAACTGTTTGGGGGAATATACTGAAAGGGCCAGACAAAGTGGATGTGGAGAGGATGTTTCCTATATTGGGGGAGTCTAGGACCTGAGGGCACAGCCTCAGAATAGAGGGACGTCCATTTAAAAAGGAGATGAGGAGGAATTTCTTTAGCCAGAGGCTGGTGAATCTGTAGAACTCAGTGACACAGTTGGCTGTGGAGGCCAAGTCATTGAGTGTAGTTAAAATGGAGGTGGATGGGTTCTTGATTAGTCCGGTCATGAAAGGTTACAGGGAGAAGGCAAGAGAATGGGGTTGAGAGGTAATAAATCAGCCGTGATGGAATGGCGGAGCCGACTTGATCGGGTGAATAGTGTCAAGCTTTGTAAGAGTTATCAAATCAGCATAAAACTTGCTAGGAGGTGGAAGATTTGACAACTAACACATGGCATCAGTGGGATGTGAGCTCGAATGCAGAAAACTGTCAAGTGAGAAACTTTAACAAGAGAAACAAAAACATTACCTGCATCTTATAAACCAGAAAACTGAAGATGGTCAAAGAGCAAAGTGATCCAGGAATATTGACAGTCAAACTATTCAAAGCAGCTTTGCAGGTCAGAAAAGCCGCTGAAAATGTTATTGTATTTGTACCTTAGGAAATCAAAGTATTTAAAATGTTAAATTTGCATTAGAGTCTGATGAAATTACACCTGGAATATTGGACGATAATACTATACAGTATGAGGTATTTAAGAAAAGATTTTGAACCATCAAAGGCAGCCTAAAAAAGATTTACAGTGAGACATCAGAATGAGAGATTATAATTATCAAGTAGAATCAAAAAGGGTGGAGAAAGAAATCCCACACAAGACTTGATAAAAATCTTTAAAGATAGATCAGAAAATGCTGCAGAGGTTTGCAAACTCAACCATGGACTACATGAACTGGCAGCTCATTCTATACTCTCACGAGTGAAGATGATTCTCCTTATGTTCCCCTTAAACTTTTTACCTTTCACCCTTAAGCCATAACCTCTAATTCTAGTCTCACACAATGTCAATGGAATAAGCCTGTTTGCATTTAACCTATCTATACCCCTCATAATTTTGTATACCCTTATCAAATCTCCTCTCAATCTTCTACGTTCCAAGGAATAAAGTTTTAACCTATTCAATCTTTCCTTACAACTCAAGTCCTCCAGTCCCGGCAAAATTCTTTCAACTTTATTTACATCTTTCCTGTAGGTAGGCGACCAAAATTGCACACAATAGTACAAATTAGGCTTCAATGTTGAGACGACTTTAACATAAAATCCCATCTCCTGTACTCAATATATTGATTTATGAAGGCCAATGTGCCAAAAGCTTTCTTTACGACCCTGTCTATCTGTGATGTCACTTTCAATGAATTACAAGACCTTAAGACATTGGAGCAGAATTAGGCTATTTGGCCCATCGAGTCTGTCTACCATTCTTCTAAACTCTCAGCAAGTATAGGCCCAGAGACATCAACAGTTCTTATAATAACTCTTTCATTCCTAGAATTATTCACGTGAACCTCCTCTGGATCCTCTCCAATACCAGCACATCCAAAACTGTTCACAATATCTATGCTATCATGTTTGCTGTTGTGTGCTGGGGCAGCAGGCTGAGGGTGGCAGACACCAACAGAATCAACAAACTTATTCGTAAGGCCAGTGATGTTGTGGAGATGGAACTGGACTCTCTCACGGTGGTGTCTGAAAAGAGGATGCTGTCTAAGTTGCATGCCATCTTGGTCAATGTCTCCCATCCACTACATAATGTACTGGGTGGGCACAGGAGTACATTCAGCCAGAGACTCATTCCACCGAGATGCAGCACAGAGCATCATAGGATGTCATTCCTGCCTGTGGCCATCAAACTTTACAACTCCTCCCTTGGAGGGTCAGACACCCTGTGCCGATAGGCTGGTCCTGGACTTATTTCATAATTTACTGGCATAATTTACATATTACTATTTAAGATTTATGGTGCAACTGTAACGAATACCAATTTCCCCCTGGGATCAATAAAGTATGACTATGACTATGAAATACAGTTGGCCCTCGGTATCCGCGGGGGATTGGTTCCAGGACCCCCGGTGGATACCAAAAAACGCGGATGCTCAAGTCCCTTACATAAAATGGTGTAGTATTTCCATATAACCTACGCACATCCTCCCGTATACTTTAAATCATCTCTAGATTACTTATAATACCCAATACAATGTAAATGCTATGTAAATAGTTGTTATACTGTATTGTTTAGGGAATAATGACAAGAAAAAATGCTCAAACAACGAGTGCTGGAGAGAGAACTTCTGGGCTTTCCTGATCCGCGGTTGGTTGAATGCGCGCATGCGGAACCCGCGGATCAGGAGGACCGACTGTATTCCAATTGCGGTCTGACCAGTGCCTTATAAAGCCTCAGCACTACATCCTTGCTTTTATATTCTAGTCCCCTCAAAATGAATGCTAAAATACAATAATAACCTTGTTTCTAACAATTTAAAACTTTGTGAATCAGCACCTGAATACTCACCTGCCAATCAACCGCAAAGACGGTGTATTAATTCTGTCAATTTTTCTATGCATTTAAATAGAACACAATTTAAATGCTAGCATTTGATCACAACTGATCATACTGACATCACTGGCTGTCCCATCAGCTTGACTGATAAAAGGAGACATAACATGGTCAGTTAGTCAGCAGTGCTTGCCGGTGGAGTAAAGGATGGAATGGTGCCTGAGCATACTGGCTCAAGCCTGCTATTCAAGCAGACATTTTACTTGCCAGCTGTCTTGCAGCTCTCACCTCAGGGTCTTTGGTGGCTCTCTCTACGGGATGCAGTTCAAGAAGTTGAACAACTAGAATTAGAATATCCAGTTATCAGTGGGATTTCTGAATCTCTTGCATCATCACCATTAACTTTAGCCCTCTCTGCTTCATGACCTTTCTTGATCTGGTGATGGAGCACAGCCTCCAAGGGCCCAGTGTAGTCTGCAATAACGGTAGCTGGTTCTCTCAGGAGTCTCAAATGGTTACTTCCAAAACATCAAAACTGGGGGCCGTTTTATCTCCACCTGCTAAGTGCATGACCAAACTTTTACAGCTGTAATGAAATGTACTCAGGTTACAAGTCCGTTAAACAGAGACATTTGTGTTTGAGATCACTGTTAGCCAAATATATATAACGATCCATACTCTTGGTCCTGAACCAACAGCATCAATTCACTCCTTATCACCCCAGGAAGTGCATCCAAGGCTTTCTGAGATTCTTGTTCTGTGGATCTTGGTTTACATAGCAGTGGAAGTAATGATATACAATCATCCGTGCTGCTATTTACTTCTCTGCTCTGGTGTAGTGTTTCCAGCTGTTCTTTATTCTCCTGACTTTAAACTTTATTTTATTTCTCCCAATGGACAGCTAAAAGTCAGAAAATTGAGTAGGTTGCATTATTGACACATTAACCTCTGGTCCTGCTTTCCTTTGTAGCCTCTGGCAGGCCTAATTGGCAAAAAAATACAGATGCCTTAAGTGCAAAAGTAATGCTTTTGGTGATTAGATTCTCATCTTTCAAAGAGAAAACTAAATTCATTTGTTCTCTAACTAAACTTCTCAATGTTCTGGAACATCCCGATTATTATTTTCCCCATCAGGAAAGATTTAAAAGAATCAAATATGTTTCATTAAGATTTATGAATACCCCAAAGGGTCTCTGGTCAAGGTAACTACAGAAAACAATCTGGCCAACATTCACAAAGCCATGCTTAGTTAACTGTGTGAACATTTAAGAACATGCATCGTTTTATGTTTGATGGACACTTGAACATAGGAGGATAAATAAGTTGTGTATTAGAATTTTAAACTTTATTTTTCCTGTTAAACGCTGATTCTAGTATCAGTAAAGCAGTATCTAATTGAAAATTTTGATTCCCCCCTCTAAACAAAGGGAACCAAATTATAAAAGAAGTTTCAGGACAAAATATTTTGTTGATAATGCCAATTTAAATGCCAGAAGTTAGGTTTTGAATTATTCTTAGGAGTTTGGTCATAAAGGTTGAGGTATTCAACATACAAAAATATTACCTATTATTGAGGGATAGGAGCTAAAGATAGCACCAGGAGGTGACTTCTTTTCATGGTGAAACAGTTTAAATTTTTCTCTCTAATGTCTCTTCTTTCCTTTTCAAGGTGGCCGGAGTCCTGTCGGAGTCCATGAGCTACAGCTGCACTCAAACTGCAGTTCTTCACGGTGGTAGGTTCCCACTCTTGGAGCCCAGCGTTTTTGATATCTCCATGAGCGGACTGGAAGATGTACGCCTTCGGGATGTGGCTCCACGGCCCTGCGGATGACCCGAGTCCTCATTGGTGTCGTTACTGTGAAGCATCGCGGGAGAATGGGACATTGAGACAGCAGTATATGCTACTATCAAAACAAGCAACGCTGCGGACTGTAACATCGAAACAGCAAGCTGTTGGTCTCCCTTTCGCTGCGGCAGGAGCGATACCTCTCTCTCCCTCGATAATGACAGATAGTGCAAGTGGATGTTGAAGCGTTAGGATAAACAGCGTTTTGTCTTGATGGTCTCTTTCGGGGCTTGAGGCTTGGGGCTTTGCTATTGCTGACGGGTGGTTGGGGGCTGACGGTTTTTGCTGAGAGGGATGGATGAGGGTTGAGGCTTTTACTGCTGCTTCTGTGTGGAGGGGGCTTTGGGGTCTCATGTTATTTTTGGGGGTTTTCTTCAGTCTCATGTATGTCTGTGAAGAGTAAGAATTTCAGGTTGTATACATTGTCTAATTTTAAATGGAACCATTCAATAACTGGGAAAAAAAAACAGGATGATGGGACCAGGAATAGACCTTCTGGTTCATTCATCAGCCCATCTACCAGTCTGATGTCATCCAGACTACATCCCGTGATTCCTGTAATATCCAGAAATCCGTTGCTTTCTCTTTTGAATGAATTCCATTGCTGAGCCCCCACAGTCTTCCCGAGCAGAGAATCCCAAAGATTCACCTCGCCTTGAGTGAAGAACTTTGTCCTCTTTACATTCTCAAATGGCCCATGCCTTACTATTTGATAGAGACACATCTGCTACTAGACTCCTGCTAAAACACTGTACCTGCACCTACAAGAACCCTGTCAAGACCTGCAGGAATTTGGTAAAATTCAATGACGGCATCTCTTAAAAATGCAAAGAATGCTTAGTCGACTCAATGCCTTCTTAAGGCAAACACTTCCTGTCCCAGGAATCAGTCCAGTGGATCCCCACTGCACTTCCTCTCTGACAAGTATATGGCCCCTGTTTCATGGTCCTGGTAACAGAAAGTTAGTTGAAAACGCATGGTGATCACTTGAATAAAGTCAGTGGTAAGGAAATTGGTTGGGGTTTGTTTTGTCCACAGCAGTTTCACAAGAACGATTCCAGGAAAGATAGTGTTAACACATGAGCAGCATTTAATGCCTCTGGGTCTGTATCCCAGGAAAGATAGTGTTAACACATGAGGAGCATTTAATGGCTCTGGGCCTGTATTCCCTGGAGTTTAGAAGAGTAAGGGGGGGGATCTCATTGAAACCTATTGAATATTGAGAGCCATAGAAAGAGTGGACACGTAGAGGATGTTTCATATCATGGTGTGATTAAGACCAGAGGGCACAGCCTCAGAATAGAAGCACGTCCATTTAAAGCAGATACAAGGAGGAATTTCTTTAGCCCAGGGGATCCCAACCTGCAGCCCATGGATCCCTTGGTTAACGGTCGGGGTCCATGGCATCAAGGTTGGGAACCCCTGCTTTAGCCAGAGAGTGATAAATCTGTGGAATGCATTACCACAGATGGCCAAGTCATTGGGTATATTTATAGCAGAGGTTTATAGGTTCCAATCAGTAAGCCTGTCAAAGGTTACGGGGAGGAGGCAGGGGTATGGGGATGAGAGAGATAATGAATGAGCTGTGATGAAATCAGATTGGGAGGCCCGAATGGTCCATTCTGATCATATGTCTTACAGTCTTGCCCGTTTATTGATTAGGTCATTTAGAAGTAGTTGACAGAGACCATTTGCGAATTCTTCAAAACAGGTAGTTAAGCTCAGACTCAGAAGGTGAAAAAACAGACAGGTAATTGACAACTTTTGAGGAGAGTCCTTCATGCTGGTCTTGTCTTGACGCAACCCTTGGATCAGCTGAGGACCAAAAAAGGTCACTGTGGTGGTGGTCATGTCCAAAAAATCTAACACTTCACTGTCATGCTGACATGCTACTGGTTGTATATGTTTTGAATAATTAAGATAATTATAATGACAGGAATTGCCTTGTAAGCCTATAAAACTATTCTATTAATGACCTGTGGGTAGCCTGTGATTCTTGGAGAAATGTTAAAACTTTACCTGAGATCTGAGGGCAAAGTAGGAAATGGAACAGAAAACATGGTTTATATCTGGAGTTCAAAATGAAAGGGGTTAGTTGTCGCTTCCATTTTGCATTAATTCAATAATCTGGTAGTAGCAAGGAAATTCCATCGGTCACAACAAAAATAAACTTTATTACTGCCTGATGGTTGAAGAATTCTGATCACCTATTTATCGCTTCCTCAAGGACAATCAGATGGACAGTAATACTGACTTTGCCTGGTTTGCCCACATCCCATCAATGAATAAAGATGGCAATCCAACAATCTACAGACGGCAGTCATTCAGTCCACTGAAACTCGGCCAAATCTCAGAGCAATCCAAGGCATATCACCCTCTCAAGCACTTCCATAAGACCATAAAATATAGGAGTAGAATTAGGCCATTTGGCCCATCGAGTCCACTCCATTTCATCACGGCTGATCCATTTTCCCTCTCAGCCCCAATCTCTTGCCTTCTCCCCCTATCTCCTCATACCCTGACTAAACAAGAATCTATCAACCTCTGCCTTAAATATACCCTATGGCTTTGCCTTTACAGCTGCCTGTGGCAACGAATTCCACAGATTCATCACTTTCTGGCTAAAGAAAAGCCTCCTCATCTCCATTCTAAAGGATGCCTCTCTATTCTGAGGCTGTGTCCTCTGGTCTTAGACCTCCACCACAGGAAACATCCTCTTTACATCCACTCTATCGAGGCCTTTCAATGTTTGATAGGTTTCAATGAGGACACCCCTCATTTTCTGAATTTCAGTGAATACAGGCCCAGAGCCACCAAACACTCTTCATATGACAAGCCTTTCAATCCAGGATCATGTTTGTGAAACTATTTTAAACTCTCTCCAATGTCAGCCCATCCTTTCTTAGAAAAAGGGGCCCCACAGCTTCTCACAATACTCAGAAGAGCTTACGAAAGATTCAAAAAACTAGGTAATGATATGAATCTAGAACAGCGGACCCAACCACCAGGCCACAAAGCATGTGCTACCGGGCCGCGAGGAAACCTTTCCTCATTCCCTCTCGTGCCCACTGTTGAGTCATTAAGCATGCGAGATCATTACCCGCGCATCATCCACGTCGGCGTGGGAAGGAGATCAACTCCTCGAGCTTGCAAATGACAGTGGGCTGAAAAGTATGTTTGACAGAACATCTCGGCCGGCATTCCGGATCAAAGGCTAAATATCCTGAGACAGCCACGAAAGAACTGAAAACGTTGCTTCCATTTCCAACATATCTCTGCAATGAATGCAACGAAAACTAAATTGCAGAATAGACTGGACATAAAGAACCCCCTTCGAGTATCGCTTTCTCCCATCACCCCTCGATGGCACTGTCATGTTGCAGGGAAACAAGCCCAGGGCTCCCACTGATTCAGCGATATTGGTGTATTGCAATGATTTTATATGTTCATATGGGGAAAATATGTGCTGTGAGTTTAATATCCAAATGTTACTTAAAATGTTATGATGCTATTGACTTATATAACTATATAACAATTACAGCACAAAAACAGGCCATCTCGGCCCTTCTAGTCTGTGCCAATCGCTATTCTCACCTAGTCCCACCGACCTGCACTCAGCCCATAACCTTCCATTCCTTTCCTGTCCATGTACCTATCCAATTTTTCTTTAAATGATAACATTGAACCTGCCTCTACCACTTCTACTGGAAGTTCGTTCAACACTTACTTCAAGCTCCCCTGTCCTCCCCTGATAATTGACTTATCACTATATTCATGCGAGGAAAGTATGCGCTGTGTGTTTAATATTAAATTCATCAAATAAACCCTTTTAGAAACAAAATTGAGCGTATTAGCCACTCATCACCTATATTCCGGTCATGATTAACACCCCCCCTTGCCCCCCCGAACAGAATCGCCAAAAACAATTTGTAGAAAAAAAATCGGCACATACACACATGCGCACACAGTTGCCCACGCAAGGCTTCATGGTCATTGTAGTCTTTCTCAGGGTAAACACAACGTATTTGACTGCTACTCTTGTCCATTGGCAACCCTGCCCCCACCACCACCCCCCCGCCCCCCGCCCCGGGTCGTCTGGCCCGCAAGAATATTGTCAATATTAAACCAGTCCGCAGTGCAAGAAAGGTTGGGAACCCCTGATCTAGAAGATTATAAGGCTTGCAGGAAGGAGCTTAAGAATGAAATTAGGAGAGCCAGAAGGGGCCATGAGAAAGCCTTGGCAGACAGGATTAAGGAAAACCCCAAAGCATCAAAGCATTCTACAAGTTTGTGAAGAGCAAGAGGATAAGACGTGAGAGACTAGGACCAGTCAAGTGTGACAATGGAAAAGTGTGTATGGAACCAGAGGAAATAGCGGAGGTACTTAAATGAATACTTTGCTTCAGTATTCACTATGGAAAAGGACCTTGGCGATTGTAGGGAATGACTTGCAGCGGACTGAAAAGCTTGAGCATGTAGATATTAAGCATCAAGTTGGATAAGTCACCAGGACCGGATGGGATGTACCCCAGGCTACTGTGGGAAGCGAGGGAGGAGATTGCTGAGCCTCTGGCCATGATCTTTGTATCATCAATGAGGATGGGAGAGGTTCCGGAGGATTGGAGGGTTGCGAATGTTGTTCTCTTATTCAAGAAAGGGTGTAGAGATATTCCAGGAAATTATAGACCAGCGAGTCTTACTTCAGTGGTTGGTAAGTTGATGGAGAAGATCCTGAGAGGCAGGATTTATGAACACTTGGAGAGGCATAATATGATTAGGAGTAGTTAGCATGGCTTTGTCAAAGGCAGGTCGTGCCTTACGAGCCTGATTGAATTTTTTGAGGATGTGACTAAGCATATTGACGAAGGTAGAACCATAGATGTAGTGTATAAGGCATTTGATAAGGTACCCCATGCAAGGCTTATTGAGAAAGTAAGGAGGCATGGGATCCAAGGGGACATTGCTTTGTGGATCCAGAACTGGCTTCCCCACAGAAGGCAAAGAATGGTTGTAGACAGGTCATATTCTGCATGGAGGCCGCTGACCAGTGGTGTGCCTCAGGAATCTGTTCTGGAACCCCTTCTCTTCGTGATTTTTATAAATGACCTGGATGATGAAGTGGAGGGTTGGGTTAGTAAATATGCTGATGACACAAAGGTTGGTGTGTTGTGGATAGTGTGGAGGGCTGTCAGAGGTTACAGCGGGACATTGATAGGATGCAAAACTGGGCTGAGAAGTGGCAGATGGAGTTCAACCCAGGTAAGTGTGAGGTGGTTCATTTTGGTAGGTCAAGTATGATAGCAGAATATAGTATTAATGGTAAGACTCTTGACAGTGTGGAGGATCAGAGGGATCTTGGGGTCTGAGTGCATAGGACACTGAAAGCTACTACGCAGGTTGACTCTGTGGTTAAGAAAGCATACGGTGTATTGGCCTTCCTCAATCATGGGATTGAGTTCAAGAGCCGAGAGGTAATGTTATAGCTATTTAGGACCCTGGTCAGACCCCACTTGGAGTACTGTGCTCAATTCTGATCGCCTCACTATAGGAAGGATGTGGAAACCATAAAAAGGGTGCAGAGGAGATTTACAAGGATGTTGCCTGGATTGAGCAGCAGGCCTTATGAGAATAGGTTGAGTGAACTCGGCCTTTTCCCCTTGGAGCAACAGAGGATGAGAGGTGACTTGATAGAGGTGTACAAGATAATGAGAGGCATTGATCGTGTGGATAGTCAGAGGCTTTTCCCCAGGGCTGAAATGGCTAGCACGAGAAGGCATAGTTTTAAGGTGCTCGGAAGTAGATACAGAGGAGGTGTCAAGGGTAAGTTTTTTTTACGCAGAGAGTGATGAGTGCTTGGAAATGGGCTGCCGGCGGCGGTGGTGGAGTCGAAAACGATAAGGTCTTTTAAGAGATTCCTGAATGGCTACATGGTGCTTAGAAGAATAGAGGACTATGCGTAAAGCCTAGATAGTTCTGAGGTAGGGACATGTTTGGCACAGTTTTGTGGGCCGAAGGTCCTGTATTGTGCTGTATGTTTTCTATGTTTCTACTCTGTGAGGCCTCACCAGTGCTTTATAAGGCCTCAACATTACATCCTTGCTTTTATATTCTAGTCCTCTTGAAATGAATGCCAACCTCATATTTGCCTCCCTCACCACTGACTCGACTTGCAAATTAACCCTTAGAGAATCCTGCACAAGGACTCCTTTGCTCCTCAGATTTTTGAATTTCCCTGCAACTTAAACTCTTACACCTAAATAAATCTCTCTGCGTCACCTTGTTTCTCCCTCAGCTTCCACACCAGGAGTAATTATCATATCATTGGGAGGAAACAGGAACACTGAGGAGGAAAAACGATCACAGGGAGAACATGCAAAATTCCCACAGACAGCATTCCCTTCTGGTCAGAATGGAAGAAGGGACCATGGAAATGTGAGACAGCTACACTGCCTGCAATGCCACGTTGCCAACCATTAGGCAGTTCCTTTGAGGCGTTGATTGTCATGGTGAATTATATTTCGACATTGCTACAATTGAGAAGAAAAGTTGCCAGAAAGGGACTCAAAGCAAAATTCTGGATTCTGAAAAAATTGGACTAAGTTACAAGCTGAAACAGGATATTTAGACTTAATCAACCCGAATATCAGCAAAGTGGAAGAAAAAAAGGACATGGGGCATCATTAATAAGTAGATTTATTTTACCAAACACATACCGGAGACAATCATTGTACGAATCAAACAAATAGCCTTCTGAATTATGGAAACAACAGGAAATCTGCAGATGCTGGAAATTCAAGCAACACACATAAAAGTTGCTGGTGAACGCAGCAGGCCAGGCAGCATCTCTAGGAAGAGGTGCTGCCTGGCCTGCTGCGTTCACCAGCAACTTTTATGTGTTCTGGATTATGGACCTGTATTCCACAGCATCCATCACTCACGACCCTCAGCACCCAGAACATGCCCTCTTCTCATCACTACCACCATCTGCAGGAGCCCTAAGACACACACTCAAGGTTTTAGAAAGAGCTTCTTCCTCTCCGCCATCAGATTTCTGAACGGATCGTGAATCCGTTAACTCCACCTCAATCTATGCTACTCATTTTTTGATGTTTCTTGTCACTTACGGTAATTTTTTATGCATTGTACCATACTGTTAGCACTAAGTTACACATTTCATGATCTATGCCAGTGACAATAAACCTGATTTCTGATTGCTTGCAGCAAGATTCTAGCCTCTGACATGCTCTTGTGCAAATGGCTACCACTCCAGTTCAGTCTCTAGTCTGGTAGCCCCCAGGACATTGATAGTGGGGGTGGGGAGGGATTTCAGTGATGGTAATGCCATTGCATATCAGGGAGTGGTAGCTGGATATTTATCTTGTTGATGCCTGGCCCCCTAGCCACAAATTCTAACACACCACTGACTACGTACTACATACATTCTGAACTACTGCAATAAATTTCTAAACATGTCACATCTTATGCATCAAGTAGTCAATCACCAGGACCTGGCTGAGTAAATTGCGACTGGGCACATGCTTCACTGGGCATAGTATCAAAAGGGAAGTATATCCTTGGTCAACAGATGTTTTGCAACTCTTGTACAACATTACATTGCAGCAGAAATGTGCTGGAACAGCAAGGTTTCCTGAAATAGATGTAATCCCGGTAAAAGCGATTTCTGGATTGACAACTGAAACATCCAATCCAGTGAATTGTTACTCAGAGTAGTAAACGTTGTATCAGTCTCTCCAAAAATAACTCAATTTCCAAAAGAAATTCTAACAATGTAATCCAAATTTCATGTATCTAAAATTACTGGATAGTAAAAAAAAGTTATTCTGCTCCTCCCCCACCAGCGGAGGTAGCCTAATTATTTGAATGCTTATCATGTCTGTCACAAAAAAATGAAAATTTCTTGTGGTCCGTTTGCTACATAAAAAGGACACTATCCAAGTGTCCTTCCAACCAAATGTAGTTATTTGAATCTTAAAAACTAGAGATTCTGCAAGTGCTGGAAATCCAGAGCAACACAGAAAGTGCTGAAAGAACTCAGCAGTTCTGGCAGTGTCTATGAAAAGGAATAAGCAGTTGATGCTTTGGACCAAGGCCCTACATCACGTTTTGGCCCCAAGCGTCAGCTGTTCATGCCCCTCCATAGATGCTGCCCGACCTGTTGAGTTCCTCCACCATTTTGTATGTTCTGATGTGAATCGTGCTTAAAAGGTGTCGCAAAATGTGTACTTCAGCAACAATTTATACACTTCTGCCGTCTCAGCATCATTGCCCGTTGTACCACAGCAGAGGCAAACGAGGTCGAAGTAGAAGAACACCTTGTAACATTAATGGCTTCAAGGCACGCCTTGTTGGAAATTATGGCTTGGAACTACATTAAAATGGAAAGGAGAATATACATCTCAGCCCCTCACAGTCGCCCTCCTTCACAGAAGAGAATGGATTTGCTGACGTATGCCAGTATACCAGGCAGATCCCCCTATAAAACTGCTGGGAGCTACCCGGACTGTTGGACATCATTCAGGAAATCTCATGAAGAACAGCCAGAACATTTGGGACATCTGCATTCAAGCCTGGTCGCCACTTTCACATTTTCCCTGCAGATTCAATATCCACTGAACCTGCTTTGTCTCAAGATTTAATTTTTGCTTGCGTCAGCAAATGTCTTCATTCAGAGGATGAAACACTGCTAACACAGTGTTGAAAACACATTCCAGCGGGTTTCACAATGACTGGGCGGAATCGGATCTGCTGATTGTGTCCACCGTTGTCTGGGTTTATTTCTGACTCGCAGCAACTCGGTTTTTGATTTGCACATGTAATTTAGTATGGATGGTACAGGATATTACATGCACTCTTACTGGGAATGGTAAAACAGAGATTAAATTACAGAACCAGCAGTCAAGAGCCATTACCAGAGTTCAGATAAAGAATACAAATCCTGCCTTGGCCACTGGGAAACTAACTTCAGGTAAAGGTGAGTCTGTGGTGAGGAAGGCAAATGCAATGTTAGCACTCATTTCAAGAGGGCTAGCATATAAAAGCAAGGATGTAATGTTGAGGCTTTATAAAGCACTGGTGAGGCCTCACTTGGAGTATTGTGAGCAGTTTTGGGCCCCTTTTCTTAGAAAGGATGTGCTGAAACTGGAGAGGGTTCAAAGAAGATTCATGAAAATGATTCCAGAATTGAATGGCTTGTCATATGAAAAAAGAGTTTGAGGGTTCTGGGCCTGTATTCACTAGAATTCAGATGAATGAGGGGTGACCTTATTGAATTCTATCGAATGGTGAAAGGTCTTGATAAAGTGGATGTGGAGAGGATGTTTCCTATGCTGGGAGAGTCTAAGACCAGAGGACACAGCCTCAGAATAAAAGACTGTCCTTTTAGAACAGAGATGAGGGGGAATTTCTTTAGCCTGAGAGCAGTGAGTCTGTGGAATTCTTTGCCACAGGCAGCCTTGGAGGCGGAGTTTTTATGTATATGTTTAGGCAGAGGTTGATAGATTCTTGATTGATCGGGGCATGAAGGGATACGGGGAGAAGGCAGGACTGAGTGGGAAATGGATCAGGCATGATGAAATGGCAGAGCAGATTTAATGGGCCAAATGACCTAATTCTGCTCCTATATCTTATTATGGTCTTAAATAACTTGGATGTGAGAGGCTATTAGTAAAATTTTCTTGATGAGACTACCAAAATCTAATTCATTAATGGTTTTACCTGAAATCTGTATAGATCTGGCCTACCTACAGATTCCAGACCCACAACAATGTGACTGACCCTTGTTTTCGACCCTTGACTTTACAATTCTTGTTTGCTTTTCAGTAAGTTCTTCTAATATACAGAAACAAACTACAACAAATTCAGAGAGGATCAAATTATAGACATTTATTCACTTGAAGGGAAGCTATTCTACACATTATCATCTGGAAATAGCTTCAAGCATAGCTCAAAGCACTTTTATACTTTTTATTTTTACAGAGAACAGTAACTAATTACATTTCATAACATTCCTCCATTATCTACATCTTTATCTGGTTCCTGACATTTGTTCTTTACAGGCTGTGTCCTGTTTACCTCCACTGACAAAACATCTGCGTCTCCACCATAAAACATACATTTTCCTGTAATAAAACACACATCTTGATAGCGCATACACACACACAGACTTGTAAGCTCCCACTCAAACCAACAAAGCACCATGAGATTTCATAGGTTCCATTTTGTCACATTACATTTTTACAAAAGTTACAGGGCTGCAGATATGTTTCCACACAATCCACCTTGATACGACCTTGCACCTTATTGTCTGCCTGCTCTGCACTCTCTCTGTAACTGAAACAGATTATTCTGTCCTTTTATTATTTATTGAGCTACAGTGTGGAATAGGCCCTTCCAGCCCTTTGAGCCACACTGCCCTGGCAATGATCGAATTTAGTCATAGTGTTACTTTGTTGATCCCGGGGGAAATTGGTTTAATCCTACCCTAATCACAAGACAATTTACAATGACCAATTAACCTACCAACTGGAACATCTTTGGACTATAGGAGGAAACCAGAGCACCCCAAGGAAACCCACGCGGTCACGGGGAGAACATACAAACTCCTTGCAGGCAGCTGCGGAAACTGAACCAGGGTCACCTGTCCTGTAAAGCGCTGTGCTAACTACTACGCTATCATGCCACCCTAACCACTACGGTCTGCTACTGTTTTCCCTTGTACTGCCTGAATGCACTGTTATATTGAAATGATCTGTATGGATGGCATACCAAATAAGATTTTCACTGTACCTTGATTTATGTGACAATAAACCAATTTACCAGTTCACATATTTGCCACTCTCACCCTCAAGAGCAACTTGGAATGGGTATTAAATGAAAAACAGAAGAAATGTTTCAGCTTATTCTTAAAGAATACAGCTTTGCACCTTACAGTTATTGCTGCCTCCGACCTAGAGAACCAATAAAACATCTATTTTCCCTCCAATGCACGAAGCAATAACTGCAAACTGTGAAGTTGTTTTGAACACGCAGAATCTCCCCATTTCATCACAGTACTGCTGCCTCTCGTTCACATTCTGATCCATAATCAAATCCAAACAAAGATCCTGTGTCCTTTATTTCATCTTGTTGAACACAAACTGCTTTAGTGAACAGGCAGTGGCTCAATCCACAGATAAACAAACTCAGATGTAAAAAATAAATCATGATTTGCATTAATTAATGGATTAGAATATTTGAGCATTCAGCTTAATCAGATACAGTGTGGTGGGGTGAGTGAAGAGAATGGAGGTTTCTAAAGGATAGCAGATTGACTCATGCACACCAAGCTGATTTCCGTTGTAACTCCACTATCAGGCAGAGAGTTAGCCATTGTAATTTTTCCACATATTCATTTCCAACCTTAAAAACAAACCAATTTAGTTACACTTCTATAAGATCTCAATGTGTCCTTGGACCACCTCATGGCACACTGTGATCAGCAGACTTGCTTCCAGGCAGGCACTGCATTACACAATTTTTAAAAGGTTTTAAGATTAGCTTTATTTGTTACACATTGATCGTAATACAGGTTTTTAGTGAAATGCGTCATTCTGCACCAACGACCAACACACTCACAGGATTGTGCCAGTACCTGCCCACAAGTGTCGCCACACTTCCAGCGCCAACACAGCATGCCCACAACACACTAACCCTAACCATACGTCTTTAAAATGCAAGAGAAAACCACAGCGCCCAGGGGAAACCCACACTGCAGGGAGAATGTACAACTTTCTACAGACGGGGCTGGAATTGAACCCCAATCGGTGATCACTGGTACTGTGAAGTGATTGCACTAACCACTATGCCACCCTGCATCTTGTTTCCCTTATGAGTTTATTTCCCAATATCAATTCATCATGAATGTGAATTCATGGCCAGATAACGCTACAGGTCTAGACCAGCAACTAAGGAATTTTTAAAAATTAGTTCTATAGAAGTTTCAAGCCCTTGGGTTATCCTAACACACACTTGAGAGTGAATGAAATATCTTAAGGTATAGTCTGCATCATAATGTACCCAACTTTTACACAACAAATTCTTACTTGTGATGAAGGCCACAATTTTAACTTTATTGATGTTGATTACAAGGTAAATATTGACCAGAACATTGGGGAGATTCTGTTTTCTTCTTCAGTACAGTGCCACATGCTCTTTTACATCTGGCATACAGCAGACAGGATTTTAATTCAAAATCTTAAACAGACAAACACAGAATATACGATGGCCCTGTTCATAACAAGCCACGGTTACAGCTGAAATCCTGCTACAAAAAGCATGAATAAAAATTCATTAATGGTGAATATCCCACAGCTGCTTGTAGAATTTTGTTGTACAAAATAAAATGATTGCAGCAGTCACAGAAATAAAATACTTAAATGACTACGAAACCTCTTGGGACATCCCGAATTTTGTACAAACTAAACTTCCCTGACTTCATCGCATCATCATCCCCGAGACCTGACATGGTCGTTCTGTCAGAAACCTCGAAGCAGGTGGTCATGGTAGAACTGACAGTGCCTTGGGAAGACCAGATTCAAGAGGTGCTTGAGTAGAAGAAAGCCAAATACCAGGAGCTGGTAGAGCACTCTCAGAGACAGGGGTGGAGGGCACGATGTGAGCCTGTAGAGGTGGGATGTAGAGGCTTTGCTGGCAGCTTGCTCTGCAGAACCTACTCTCTCCTCGGCATTACAGGGACTGCAAAGGGAAGAGCCATCAGGGCCGTCAGAGAGGCTGCAGTGCAAACCTCCAGACGGCTATGGATCAAGAAATCATGAACCAATGCTGGTGGGACAAAAGCCAGTGATCAGCCCTGGCTGGGACGCCTGGGTGAAGGTGTCTGAAACTGAAAGACCCAAAACACCCGATGACCACAGGTTACATCACTGATGATGTCAGCCCAGCGCATCCCAGGATTATTTCAGCATCTTTCCCACATCTTTGACAAAAACAATTTCCCAGTATTTGAGCCTGCAGTTGACTTTCACCACTGTGCCCTTGTCCAATAGTACACTTAATCTTGATCAGGATCCTCTATTCCCACATCATTAATGCTGGGCTTCCCCTTATTAATCACTGATCTTAAAAGGAAGTTATTCAGAACATTATGCTTTTTTTTAAAAAAGTGTCTCGTAGCTTGCAGCAAGTAGATGTGCATTCTATGAATCGGCTCCAAAATAAACAAACTTTACAACACCGTATACCTCAGCAGTACAAGAATGTAAACTTGATCTTTTTATGTTTTTTTTACAATAGAACCTCATTTCAACTCAACCTAACCACCCACTGTCTATGTGTGACAACTACTTACCAAATACTGTCTATGGATGGCTAGTGTTGTCTGATCTCATATTCAAGCCAAGTTTACTTTGCCCATATATATCTGTCAACCAATTATATTTTATAAACTCTTCCTAATGGTCCCGATGATGTTTTCACCATAACTAAGCTAATTTAATAATGTACACCATATAAATAAAAAGGCTCGTACACCCGGAGGCAAGTCAGTCATCTGACACTCAACTTCCAATTACTGAGGCTGAATTGCTCCCCTACAAGGATTCTGAGGCACATCCTTTCCCCAGGTGGGTGGTACGATAGCATAGCGGCTAGTGCAATCACTTCACAGTGCCAGCAATCACTAATCAGGGTTTGATTCCCGCTGCTGCCTGTAAGTTCTCCCTGTGACCATGTGGGTTTCCTCCCTCACCCTTAAGACCTACGGTTAGGGTTAGGCTTAGTAAGTAGTGGGCATGCTTGTTGAAGGGACTTGATGCAAACGATGTATTTCATTGTATGTTTCCATGTACATGTGACAGAGAAATCTAATCTTTAATCTCTAAGTAGCCACAAGTGGCCACTCATGACAAGAAGGGGCAATTCTATAACTACATTGGCCAGAGGACAGCGTAACAGGCAGTACAGAAGATTGGTGTGATGGTAGAAGCCACACAGCAGAAGATTTTTGTTGTGGTAGGCAGTGACTTGAGAAGAACATGAAACAATTTGAAAGCATCAGCAGAAGTAAGAGGAAGAGAAAATGTAATTCCATGAAGCATGTACTGCTTTTGAGAGGCTGCTCTCTGTTTCTGTTCAGATGTACACTTTCTCGAGACAACTTCATACTCCATGGAGCTCCTCATGAATGGCAAACTTTCACATTGCCATCATCATCATCATGTGCCATACTCTGCCAGAGCCTCAGCGACCACTTTCCTCCACTGCGATCTGTCGGCCGTCAAACCTCTTGCATCTCTGGCAGTGAGGCTGGTCCACTTCTTGATGTTGTCGACCCAGGTTGTCCTCTGTCTGCCTCTGGAGTGGTTTCCTTCTACTCTGCCTTCAAGCACAGTGCACTCCAGTGTGTCATCAGTGCTTGAGATCTGTCCAAAATAGCAAAGTTTCCTTTGGATAACGGTTTCCAGAAGTATTGGTTTCATTCCAATCTTTTCTAGGATGAAATTGTTGGATCTCCTTTCAATGTATGATGCCCAGAGGATCTGTCTGTATGTCCACATCTCAAATGCTGTCAACTTCTGTTCATCAGCTGCTTTTAGGGTCCATGTTTCACAGCCATATGGGGTTACTGGCCAGACGAGACTCCTGAGGAGGCGTATCTTGGTGTCAGTGCTCACAGATCTATCTTTCCCAGATGTTCCAGAGTTTGGTAGTGTTTGTGCCTGCCATTGCTAGCCTTCGCCTTATTTCCTTGCTGCATTCGTTTCTGTCATTTAGTTCTGCACCAAGGTATATAAAGGAGGACACTTGTTCGATCTTGTCACTTCCGATGTAGATGTCAACTTGAATTGCAGTTTTGCTTATCACCATAACTTTGGTCTTTTTGCCATTTATCAGCAATCCAAATTCAGCAGAGACTTTTGCAACATCATTGAGTAGTGCTTGTAGTTCTTCTGTTGTGGCTAGCAGGGCAGTGTCATCTGCGTATCTCAAGTTACTGATGGTTCTTCCTCCAAGGCACAGTGAATCACAATTCACACGTGCTAACTTTTGCTAACTCAACTGAGGAATCGTCCCACACTCTTATTCTGTGGTTTTCCTCTCCTGTGCTCTACTCGGAGGCCATGTGCTGAAAATACATTCAGGCACCTCTCAAAAAAAATTTAAAACGCAGACAAAGATAAACACTGGGAGTAGGCCAATCAGCTTGCGAATCAGGCCTGCCCTTAATCAAGATCACTGTACCCATTATGTTAATAATACAATTAACATAATGTACAGTGAGTAGACAATTCTCCATTCCATGATAAGAATTTTCTCCCCAGTTTAGTCCCAAATGGCCAACTATTTATTCATCCGCTGGTTCTAGGCTTCCTCCCTGCATCCAACACATCAAGTTCTGTAAGAATCTTACAAGTTTTAAACTTGCAACGCTCAACACTCTAAACTCAAGAGAATGCAGCCCTAACCTACTTGATCTCCGCTTACAAACCTGCCAGGACTGGTACCCTTATGACAAATACTTCTTGTGTTTCTATGGTAGTGATTCTTTTTTTGGTAAAAAGACCAAAACTATACACGATACTCCAGATGCTGCATGGTCACACAAAGATCCTGTATAACTACAGTAAGACATCTTTAAAATATACCTCTTGTAATAAAGACCAACATACCGTTTGCCTTACGAGTAGCCTGCTGCACCCACACATTAGCTTTCAGTGACCTGTGTGCAAATCACCCTGGTTTCTTTGAGTGTTGACCTTTCAAAATTATTAACTATTAAAAAAGGATATTGTTTTTCTGTTTTATTCTTTTTCTACTTTTAAACATTATCGTCATACTCTTGCCTACTCACTCAGCTTGTCTCTGTTCCCTGTAAAATCATCTCCTTGCCTACTACTCACATTGTAGCATCAACAATACGAGTTGCTCCCCTTCACCAAATCAAAGTTCAAAGTAAATTTATTATCAGAGTACACCCTGAGATTCATTTTCCTGCAGGCATACTCAGAAAATCCATAGGACAGGATCAATGAAAGAGTAAGAGTACAAAAGACAACAAACTGTGCAAATGCAACTATAAACAAATAGCAATAAATAACGAGACCATGAAATAACAAGATAAAGACCCCTTAAAGTGAGATCATTGGTTGTGGGAACATCTCAATAGATGAGTTTAGTTATCCTCTTTTGTTCAAGAGCCTGATGGTTGAGGGGGTAGTAACTGTTCTTGAACCTGGTGGTGCGAGTCCCAAGGTCCTTGCACCTTCTACCTGAAAACAGCACGTCCTGGCTGGTGGAGATCGCTACTGACGGACGCTGCTTCCCTACAATAACACTTCATGGAGATGTGCTCAATGGTTGTGAGGGCTTTAATACTGGGCCAAAACCACTGGCTTTTGTAGGGTTTACCGCTCAAATGCATCGGTGTTCCCACAGTCAGTCAGCACACTTTCCACTGCATGTCCATAGAAGTTGGCAAAGTTTTTGATTTCACAGATAGAGATCAAACACCAAATATTTTTCCCTCCATTCTCTGAAATACAGACATCATATTTATCCACCGATCCATAGGAACAACTCCAGAACCATTAAACATTTGGAAGATAATAACCAAAGTGATAATTGCTTCTAATCTTTTTACAAAATTCTATTACTCAGATCACCAGTTTTTAATCTCACCAACCTCTCCAGTACTAGTTTTTTTTTAGGTACATTTCCCCTTAGTTCCTCATTTTTCTAGATACTTGCTTCTCTAATATTTCTGACAGGATTCTTGTATGTTCTTCCATGAAGACAGATACAAGGAAATTATGTAAATCCCTCTTCTACGTCCTCATTCCCTTAGTAATTCTCCCATCTGATTCTAAGGGCTATACCTGCTGTATGCTGCCAAAGATGAATCACTAACTGGAAACTTTACCTTTTGCCTATCTGGACCTCTTACCAGTTTATTGCAGAGTAGCTCACGTTTGAACTGCCTATATTCTAGCAGCTTTGTGTATTTAAGAGTTATTGAATTAATACACTGCTGACGTTATCTGCTTTCAAAGTAAAATTATCATGTTCAAAACAAAAAATGTTCAAATACTCAGCAAGCGGGAAGATGGGGGGGGGAAGAGTTGTGGAGAGATTAGAAAATATACTGATACCTCATCTTCCCACTCCCACCCACAAACTCACAGAAATTGCAAGAATACAATATGTTAAGGCCCCTTAAGACAACCTGGAACAATTGTGAATCCCAACAGAGGTCAATGTCTACTGCCTCTGACCAGAGCCCCCGTCCGATCCTACCTCTCAGCAGCTCTCCCCAACATCTCGCCAACCCTAACCTAACCACCAACGTCCTCAACCAGCTCTCGGGTCTGGAGTTCCTACACTCTTCTCCTTGTTCTCTGACTATTTTCCCAACTGCACTAACCCCCTCCCTGCTCGACCCTCACTCCTCACCCAAATGCCCGGCTGTTCTGCCCGACGCCCAGACCCCAGCCCTCCCTTCCTGTCCAGTTCCCACTCCTCACCGATTTGCCCGGCCCTCGCCCCTGCCTCACCCGCTGCCCTCTAGCATTCTGGCTGTCTTTCACCCTCCCTCTCACCTTCACTTCCACCCCAACTTTTCAACTTCCCACGTCTCACCCTCAACTCTCAACATCGGCCCCCACCCAACTCTAACTCTCACTTCAAACTCCGCATCTCACCCTCACACCTCCCAACCTCAAAAATCACACCCTCATCTCCTACCCCTATAACCCGACCTTACTCCCACCACCACCACCCTCCATCTCCGTCAGCCACTCACCCAGAAGTTGTCCCTGAAGCGTGACTCCCTCATCGCGCCTTTTGGTGCAAACTCTCCGCTGATCCAGTGGGCTGTACCGTGCCCCACTCTATCGCTCCCGATCTCCTCCCGGCTCGGCTCCCGCACTCCCCGACAGAACAGCCGCACGCAGGAGATTCCCCTGGGTCCTACCGCCCGCTCGCACACTTCCGCCATAGGTAGGCTTGGATCCACGTGATATTTCTCGGTTCTGTCTGTCTGTCCAGCGAGGAATGCCTCTGAGCGGTTGAATGATTTTCTCTTTTGGGGCAGTAGACAGCATTTGGGCGATCCCATGTTACAGCAATAGCAACATCATAAACTCAGTTTGAGAGGGCATACTCGCATGTCCATTTTTTTCTGACAGGGTTGGGAGAAAAAAAAATCACGTCTGGATCTGAAGACTATTAATATCGCGTTTCTGATAATTTTGTTACAACCCATTCAATCAATTGTGCCTGCGTTACTATCCAGCTAGTACCACACAACTGATCCATTAAATTTTTTTAAATATACTTATTTAAATCTTTATAAAAACTCCCTTTGAGAGTTATTAGTGAATCTGCTTCAAACGGACTGTTAGGCATGGCACCCTAGGTTATAAGAAAAATCGTCTCTATTTCACGAAATACCTGTCGTTTGTACTGTTTATCGTTTATATTTCATATTATTGTATAATTTATAGTGTTTTATTATGCATTGCACTCTACTGCTGCCGTAAAACGAATTTCACGACATATGTCAGTGATATTATGTGATATGTTGAATTCTGATTTTGGTTACAGGCCTTCTTTAAAATTTGTTCATGAGAGGGACACCACACCCACCGAAAAGACCAACGTTAATAGCCCTTTACTTGGTGTTCTTGCAAATAATGGTCTCTTAGACTGTCGCTATAGTTCGTTTGATAGGTGAAGGTTTGACCTTGAGACAAGTCGAGAGGGGAGATCCAAGCAGACAGTTAAGATCCTGTTTGAGTTTGACACTATCGCTATGAACCTGCTTCCTGTGCTTCTATGTTATTTGGGTCACAGGTCTGCAAGCTGCGGTGGAAAAAGCATTATCAATTATCTTCAATATAAGACATAAAGCTGCAAGACTTAGGAGCAGAATTAGGCCATTTGGCCCATTGAGTCTGCTCCAAGTATTCAATAATGGCTGATTTATTCACCCTCTCAACCCCACTCTCCTACCTTCTCCCCATAACCTTACTAATCAAGAATCTATCAGCCTCCGCTTTAAAAATACCCAATGACTTGGCCTCCACAGCCATCTGCAGCAATAAATTCCACAAATTCATGCCCTCTAGCTAAAGAAATTCCTCCTCATCCCCATTCTGAAGGAACATACTTCTGTTCTGAGGCAATTCTCTCTGGTCCTAGACCATTATTGGAAACATCCTCTGCATGTTCACTGGAGGAACTCAGCAGGTCGGGCAGCATCCGTGGAAAAAGATCCGTCGACATTCCAGCCCGAAAAGTCGACCGATCTTTTTCTACGGATGCTGCCCGACATGCTGAGTTCCTCCAGCGTGTTGCGAGTGTTGCTTTGACCCCAGCATCTGCAGGTTATTTTGTGTTTACTCTGCACGTTCTCTCCGTTGAGGCCTTTCAATTTTCGGTAGGTTTCAATATGTGCTGTTGATAGTACAAACTCACTTGCAGTGTAACATTGGTGGAGAAAGAATATAGGTTTAAGGTAAGAGGGGAAAGATCTAAGAGGAACTTAAGGGACACTTTTTTTGTGTGAGGGGTGTGGAATCAACTGCCAGGAGAAGTGGTTTGGGCAGATGCAAGAACAATTTTTAAAAGATCATTGGACAGTTGGAAAGGTTTAGAAGGCTATA
The DNA here is from genome assembly GCF_030028105.1 of Mobula birostris. Lineage (NCBI taxonomy): Eukaryota > Metazoa > Chordata > Chondrichthyes > Myliobatiformes > Myliobatidae > Mobula > Mobula birostris. The sequence goes on along the minus strand of NC_092373.1, from coordinate 176,879,644 downwards.
GGTCAAATGCTGGCAAATGGGGCAAACTTGGTCAGATTCAGCTTTGTTTATTTATCACATGTACATCAAGACATACAGCGAAATGCACCGTCTGTGCTAACAACCAACACACCCAGGATGTGCTGCGGGGGGGTGACACAGACAGGCCTCCACACATTCCGACCCCCATACAGCATGCCCACGATGTTCAGCAGAACAACACCAGCAACATATCAAAACAAGACAATAACAGCAAAAACAAACCCCTTCCCCCCCACCCCCCCCACCCCGCTCACCCTCTCACCCCCACAGACGGATCTCCAACCCAAGGACAGGCTACCTCCGCCAGTCAGATGGCCAGTGCCTGGTTTCACTGGCCCCGGAACGTGTGGTCACACTTGCAGGCTGCCCCCAGCACGTCCTTAGCCTGTGCTCGTTGCTAATGTAAATGGCCCGTTTCGTTGTATACTTCGATGTTCATGTGGTAAATAACTCTAAACACAAGGAAATCTGCAGATGCTGGAAATACGAGCAACACACACATAAAAATGCTGGTGGAACGCAGCAGGCCAGGCAGCATCCATAGGAAGAGGTACAGTTGACGTTTCGGCCTGAGACCCTTCGTCAGGACTAAAAAATAAATCTAAAACTGGATTTGAATCAGAATCGGTTCATGCCATTTACCAAGTTTGTAGTAGTTCCCTGTGTGAGGTAGATGGGAAGTAGAGCAGCTGACCCAGGGTTCATGGTCAGCAATGGGCAACCTCTGCGGTAGATGTCCTCTGAACGCAGCCTGCACCCCAGTCTGTCTCCCTCATTCTGAACTTCTAGCTTGGAGCTGATCTGGTCTCTCCCAAAGTTCAAGGTAAACGTATACGTCACCACTGACATTAGTGTTTTTGCAGGCATTTATAAGGAAATAAAGAGGTACAATAGAAACAGGGCAAAATTTTAAATAACAAAGACTGACAAACAACTAATATGCAAAGGTAGTCAAATCATGCAAATAATAAAATTTAATTAAATAATACTCTGTTTGTAGCGCCCTTGATAGTGAGTTGTGGAATCATTTGAGAGTTGAGGTTGAGCCGGTTCAGGAGCCTGATAGCTGTTGGGTAAGACCTGTTGCTGAACTTGGTGATGTGGGACCAAAGGCTCCTGTACCCTCTGCTCGGTGGTGGTAGTGAGAAGGCAGCAGAGCCTCAACGATGGGGTTCCTCCCAGGTTGGAAATGCACAGTGAGAGCGATGAGATGTGAGAATGGCCAAATTAAATCCCAATCCAGAGAGAAAAAAAAATCTTTGACAGTTGGCAGCATGAGAGGAAGTGAGCAGCTGAAGCATGCTAGGATGAAAGGACTTCATTTGATGGGGGACATTGTTGCTTGCTGTTCAGATCAACAAGAAAGCAGCCTGGAGCAGAATAGTTGAGGATACTAAGTCATAAAAAGGTGGGGAAGTACTTCTGTTTTAAATTCCCTCACTGGAGTTCAAAAAGAAAATGCTAGTGGTTTTGATTCAAACCTGACTTCAGTCAATGACTTCACTCAGTACACTAACACAATAACTTTGGAGAAAAGGTCAGGACTATAAAAAGGGTGCAATACTTAATCCTTTAGATTCCTTGCCAGGAGGTATGCTAGTGCTATGGGGAAGGGTTTAACCTAATTTAGCAGGGGAATGGGACTCAGAGTAAATGTTCTTCCGAGCAGGGAGGCAAGTCAAACATAGAAGGAAAATTAAATCGTCTAGTATGCTGAACATGTATAGGCATGAGGAATGCTGCACAGACGGAGGCATGGTGAGGTACCTGGGAAGAATACAAGGCAAAATATTATTTTAATGGCATGAATTCTGACTAGTAGAACAGATGAACTGAGTGTTGAATAGCACAGAAGAATATCATATTAAAAAGAAGGAAGTATTAGATATCTCAGTAACCCAGATGATGAGATGCATTTTAGGTTGCTATAGAAGGTGAGGGAGAAGATTTCTGGGTTCAGAGAAAGATCTTTAAACCTTTAACACAAGAGATTCTGTAAGTGCTGGACAATTTGTTGTATCGTATTGCACTGTACTGCTCCACCAAACAACAGATTTCACAACAGTGATTCTGATTCTAGAGTAAAATGCTGGAGGAACAGGCAGATAAGCTGCCAACGTTTTGGGCTGAGACCCTTCAGCAGGACTGGAAAGGAAGGTGGTGGGTGGTGGGGAAGTGAAGGTAAGATAGGAAGGTGGGGGGGGGGGAAAGGAGTACAAGCTGGAAGGTGATAGGTTAAGCAAGGTGGGGGGGGAGGAGTACAAAATGGAAGGTGATAGGTTAAGCAAGGTGGGAGGGGGAGGGGAAGGGAGGTGATAGGTAGAAAAGGCAAAGAGCTGAAAAAGAAGGAATCTGACTGGAGAGGAAAGAGGACCTTGGGAGAAAGGGAAGGGGGGGGCACCAGGAGGAGGTGATGGGCTAGTGAGGGTAAGAGGAGAGCCAGAGTGCAGAATGAAAGAAAAGGGGAGAGGAAAATATTACCCAAAATTAGAGAAATCGATGTTCATGCCGTCAATTGTACACTACCCAGACAGAATCTGAGGTGATGCTCCTCCAACCTGAGAGTGGCCTCATCATGGCAGTACAAACCAACGTGTTGGATTGGGAATGGGGATTGAAATTAAAATGTTTGGCCACCCACGATCTTGCTTTTTGGGGATGGAGTGAAGGTGCTCATCAAAGTGGTCCCCAATCTACCTAGCCTTTTTAAACTTTTGCTGGCCATAGGTGAAGTGTCAGATTAACTGAGGATAACAAAGGTGGTAACTTTATTTGAGAGGGTGTGGTGGATGCAGGAAACTCCCAAATACCTGGACAAGCACTATCCATAGCTAGTACAAAGAAGTCTAAGGATCAAGTAATAAGAAGCAAGATTAGTATAAATTGGTATCTGATGATCATTTGGCCAGAAGCCTTTGCTGTATGACTTTGTTAAGCTGTATGTTAAAATCATACTGAATGACTTTAACGTTCTCTGATTCATATTTTTAAAGCTCCTCATTCCTATGAACTTCAGTCATCATGCCTGCACTTGTTTGTCCTGTTCCTTCTCCGACTGCTTGGAACCACAGTCCAGGTCTTCAGCCAGCCTATTCCAAAATACGCTGCAATCAGTCTGGGGCTTACTGTAAGTTTAAGCTTTTTCAGCCATTAGCACAACAATATTCACAGGGGTAGACCTGCAAATCTGGCTGGCTTTCAGGCACACCTTGTTTGTACAATCTTGACTATTCAAACACAGCGGTTAAGTTTAAAGTCCAGCTAAGTGATAAGATTTTACCTGCAACAGTGCTTTTGCTGAATGTGCTTTTTTATAACAATACTGTTGTCTTATCCACTTCTTGAATTAACACCGCAGTTACAGGACTCAAGGTCAAAGCTACTGAAAGACTCTGGTGCTGAGCATGTTCCCTGGGTGCAGAGGGTTTCCACTGTGTTGCATCTAGAATGATGCGGGAACCGAATCAACAGTCTTCTAAACAAATGCTACATTTGTTTATATTCATTTCACCCAGCGGCCTCAATGACTACAGACCGGTGGCATTGACCTCCCACATCATGAAGACCCTGGAAAGACTCATTCTGGAGCTGCTCCGGCCTATGGTCAGGCCACACTTAGGTCCCCTCCAGTTCGCCTACCAGCCCCGACTAGGAGTTGAGGATGCCATCGTCTACCTGCTGAACCGTGTCTACGCCCACCTAGACGAGCCAGCGAGCACTGTGAGGGTCATGTTTTTTGACTTCTCCAGTGCGATCAACACCATCCGCCCTGCTCTGCTGGGGGAGAAGCTGACAGCAATGCAGGTGGATGCCTTCCTGGTGTCATGGATTCTTGATTACCTGACTGGCAGACCACAGTACGTGTGCTTGCAACACTGTGTGTCCGACAGAGTGATCAGCAGCACTGGGGCTCCACAAGGGACTGTCTTGTCTCCCTTTCTCTTCACCATTTACACCTCGGACTTCAACTACTGCACAGAGTCTTGTCATCTTCAGAAGTTTTCGGATGACTCTGCCATAGTTGGATGCATCAGCAAGGGAGATGAGGCTGAGTACAGGGCTACAGTAGGAAACTCTATCACATGGTGTGAGCAGAATTATCTGCAGCTTAATGTGAAAAAGACTAAGGAGCTGGTGGTAGACCTGAGGAGAGCTAAGGTACCGGTGACCCCTGTTTCCATCCAGGGAGTCAGTGTGGACATGGTGGAGGATTACAAATATCTGGGGATATGAATTGACAATAAACTGGACTGGTCTAAGAACACTGAGGCTGTCTACAAGAAGGGTCAGAGCCGTCTCTATTTCCTGAGGAGACTGAGGTCCTTTAACATCTGCCGGACGATGCTGAGGATGTTCTACAAGTCTGTGGTGGCCAGTGCTATCATGTTTGCTGTTGTGTGCTGGGGCAGCAGGCTGAGGGTAGCAGACACCAACAGAATCAACAAACTCATTTGTAAGGCCAGTGATGTTGTGGGGATGGAACTGGACTCTCTCACGGTGGTGTCTGAAAAGAGGATGCTTTCTAAGTTGCATGCCATCTTGGACAATGTCTCCCATCCACTACATAATGTACTGGGTGGGCACAGGAGTACATTCAGCCAGAGACTCATTCCACCGTGATGCAACACAGAGTGCCATAGGAAGTCATTCCTGCCTGTGGCCATCAAACTTTACAACTCCTCCCTTGGAGGGTCAGACACCCTGAGCCAATAGGCTGGTCCTGGACTTATTTCATAATTTACTGGCAATAATTTACATATTACTATTTAACTATTTATGGTTCTATTACTATTTATTATTTATGGTGCGACTGTAACAAAAACTAATTTCCCCCTGGGATCAATAAAGTATGACTATGACTGTTTCAGTTCCGAACCACTCTGGTGATTTTTTTTTTCATCTAAAAGCTTCTTAAAATCTGCCAAAAACCTACCCACAGGTTAGATTACAACTGGGAAGAGGCAGTGTTCAGACTCTGCTCCTGCTTTGTATCCTACACACAGATGTTAACTCAACCCACTGGCTCTCATCTGTCAGACTCTTCAGACCCATGTGGCTGAATTGAAGAGATTGTCTGAACATGGTCAGTTGGGTAATAAGCTTAAAGATGCACTGAGAGATCACTTAATTTGTGGAATCTTACAAGAAAGCATTCAAAACTGGCTCCTAACTGAAGCACAGCTTTCATTTGAAAGAGCAGTTGATTTTGCTGTATCAATGGAAACCACAGACAGAGACTCAATTGAGTTGCAGTCAGCGTGAACAAAACTGCAACATCTGAAAAGAAACTGGCCTGGCTGGACAAATTCTGTTACATTTGTGGCAGGAGCTCACATACACTAGACAAATACAAGTTTAAAGGTAAAACTTGCAGAAAATGCAACAAAGTAGGTTATATACAAAGAGCATTTCGGGCTGACAAAAATAAATGGACTGTGGAGAGAAGAGGGAAAGATAAAAAGTCCAAGTTGCAGTTTCAAAAAGAGCACTAATCTGCATGCTGCTGATGAAATATCTGATAATGATGAGAGTGACAAAGGACTGCATAGCCTTGAGATTTTCGATGTGAAAACTAACAACAGACAAGTAATATGGCTTTACACCAGAAGTGAATGGCAAGTTAATTAAACTGGAATTGGATACTGGCTTGGCTGTTTCAATCATTTCACAAAATAAGCCTGAACAGCATTTCAAAGATACTAAACTGAAGCCTGCAGATATCCCCCTAAGAACTTACACTGCAGAAAAAAATCATTTCTGTGGGAATGACATTCATAACAGTGAAATACAACAACCAACAAGCTACTTTGAGCTTGTACGCGTTAAAAACAGGAGGAACAAAATTGTGGGGGGGTGTAATTGACTGAGACAACTACAACTTGATTAGAGATCCATCCACTATTTGCATGTCACATCTCCTACAACTGAAAGCGAATTAAGAATGGTATTGGATGAATCCACAGCAGTGCACTGGAAAACTGAAATATATCAAGAGTTTTATGAAAATGCTGTTACATGAAAATGCAGCTCCCAGGTTTTGCGAAGCTGTCCAGTTCTTTATGCCATCCATGATGTGGGCTAGATCACATGAAGCCTGAAGGAATTCTTTCCAAGGTTGAGTGGAGCCCATGGGCAATACCAGTGGTCCCAGTAGCCACTTGTTTTGTTATGTCTCCCCCCTCGCTATGGAAAGTGGACACCTCCTTTTCCCTTATTAGGGAGAGAGAGAGAGCCTGTGGTATGTCAAATTACTGGGTGAACGAGTAATCTTTGGGGTACTGCAAGTTCGTGTCTTTATTGATGCTTTGCTGCAAGTTTGAGTGCTCAGTGGGGGGTGCTGATAATTTTTTGCTGGTGAGGGAGGGGGTCGTTGCTTTGCTGCTGCTTATGCGTGGGAGGGAGAGCTGTGGAGGGCTTTGGGGTTCTAATATTTAACTGTCATTCAGTCTTTGGGGCACTCCTCTGTTTTCATGGATGTTTGCGAAGAAGAAGAATTTCAGGATGTATATTGTATACATTTCTCTGACATTAAATGTACCTTTGAAAATTGAAGATCTATTTATCTTCTGATTCACAGAAGCTCACAACCTTTATAACACCATATGGATGCTATGCCTTCAAGAGACACTCTTTTGGCATCTCATCAGCCCCAAAACTCTTTCAGATGAGGATGAGGATGAACCAAACAACACACACAAAATGTTGGAGGAACTCAGCAGGCCAAAGAGTACAGTCGACATTTCAGGCCAGTTTGGAGGGACTGGAAGGAATAGTCTGCCACGTGGAAATATATTCATCTTCAGAGGCTCAAGTGAGGAACTTGACAAAAGAGTGGAAGCTGCCTTGGAGAAACTGAAACAGGCTGGGATCACCCCGAACAAAGGAAATGTGATTTTGCAAAGTTGGAGGTGAAGTTCTTAGGCCACCATCTGCCCTTAGAGGGAGTGCAGCCAGATTCAGACAAACTGGCAGGAATTCGGAACATGGAACAGCCTACGAATGTATCACAGTTCCGCAGTTTCGTTGGCATGGTAAACCAACTGGGAAAATGCATTCCAGATTTGGCAGAGTAAACAAAGCGACTGCATGACCTCGTTTCTCAGAGAAATGGCTGGGCCTGGGATGCACCACAGAAGGTCATTCTCATCACTTAAAGCAGACCTTATCTCTCCACCAACACTGGCGTTTCTTGATCTGAACAAAGCAACCAAGGTTACTTAGAGTGTTAGGCTTTAGATGTTTCAGAAAGAACAGGGAGGGAGGCAAAAGGGGGGGGGCATGGCACTGCTGATCGGAGATAGTGTCACAGCTGCAAAAAAGGAGGAAGTCATGGAAGGATTGTCTACTGAGTGGGTGGAAGTTAGAAACAGGAAAAAGTCAATAACTCTGCTGGGTGTTTTTTATAGATCACCCAATAGTAACAGGGACATCGAGGAGCAGATAGGGAGACAGATTCGGGAAAGGTGTAATAATAACAGGGTTGTCACGGTGGAAGATTCTAATTTCCCAAATATTGATTGGCATCTCCCTAGAGCAAGGGGTTTAGATGGAGTTTGTTAGGTGTGTTCAGGAAGGTTTCCTGAAACAATATGTGGATAAGCCTACAAGAGGAGATGCTGTACTTGATCTGGTAATGGGAAATGAACCTGATCAGGTGTCAGGTCTTTCAGTGGGAGAGCATTTTAGAGATAGTGATCATAATTCTATCTCCTTTACCACAGCATTGGAGAAGGATAGGAACAGACAAGTTCGGAAAGCATGTAATTGGAGTAAGGGGAACTATGAAGTTATCAGGCAGGAACTTGGAAGCATAAATTGGGAACAGATGTTCTCAGGGAAATGTATGGAACAAATGTGGTAAATGTAATGGGGATATTTGTGTGGAGTTCTGCATAGGTACATTCCAATGAGTCAGGGAAAGCATGGTAGTCATGGTGTACAAAGGCTGTTAAAAATCTAGTCAAAAAGAAAAAAAAAACTTACAAAAGGTTCAAAAAACTGAGTAATGATAGGAATCTAGAAGATTATAAGAAAAGCAAGAAGGAGCTTAAGAATGAAATTAGGAGAGCCAGAAGGAGCCATAAGAAGGCCTTGGCAAGCAGGATTAAGGAAAACCACAAGGCATTCTACAAATATGTGAAGAGCAAGAGGATAAAATGTGAAAGAATAGGACCAATCAAATGTGACAGTGGAAAAGTGTGTATGGAACCGGAGGAGATAGCAGAGGTACTTTGCTTCAGTATTCACTATGGAAAAGGATCTTGGCGATTGTAGGGATGATTTACAGTGGATTGAAAAGCTTGAGCATACAGACATTAAGAAAGAGGATGTGTTGGAGCTTTTGGAAAGCATCAAGTTGGATAAGTCTCCGGGACCAGATGAGATGTACCCCAGGCTACTGTGGGAGGTGAGAGAGGAAATTGCTGAGCCTCTGGCAATGATCTTTGCATCATCAATGGAGACAGGAGAGGTTCCAGAGGATTGGAGGGTTGCGGATATTGTTCCCTTATTCAAGAAAGGGAGTAGAGATAGCCCAGGAAATTATAAACCAGTGAGTCTTACTTCAGCGGTTGTTAAGTTGATGGAGAAGATCTTGAGAGGCAGGATTTGTGAACATTTGGAGAGGCATAATATGATTAGGAATAGTCAGCATGGCTTTGTCAAAAGCAGGTTGTGCCTTATGAACCTGATCGAATTTTTTGAGGATGTGACTAAACACATTGATGAAGGTAGAGCAGTAGATGTAATGTATACGGATTTCAGCAAGGCACTTGATAAGTTACCCCATGCAGGGCTTATTGAGAAAGTAAGGAGGCATGGGATCCAAGAGGACTTGCTTTGTGGATCAAGAATTGGCTTGCCCATGGAAGGCAAAGAATGGCTGTAGACTGGTCATATTCTGCATGGAGGTTGGTGACCAGTGGTGTGCCTCGGGGATTTGTTCAGGGACCCTTACTCTTCGTGATTTTTATAAATGACCTGGATGAGGAAGTAGAGGGATGGGTTAGTAAATTTGCTGATGACACACAGGTTGGAAGTGTTGTGGATCGTGTGGAGGGCTGTCAGAGGTTACAGTGGGACATTGATAGGATGCAAAACTGGGCTGAGAAGTGGCAGATGGAGTTCAACCCAGATAAGTGTGAAGTGGCTCATTTTGGTAGGTGAAATATGATGGCAGAATATAGTATTAATGGTAAGACTCTTGGCAGTGTGGAGGATCAGAGGGATCTTGGGGTCCGAGTCCATAGGACATTCAAAGCTGCTGCACAGGTTAACTCTGTGGTTAGGAAGGCATACGGTGTATTGGCCTTCATCAACCGTGGGATTTAAGTTTAAGAGCTGAGAGGTAATGTAGCAGCTATATAGGACCCTGGTCAGACCCCCTTTGGAGTACTGTGCTCAGTTCTGGTCACCTCACTACAGGAAGGATGAGGAAACTACAGAAAGGGTGCAGAGGTTTACAGGGATGTTGCCTGGATTGGGGAGCATGCCTTATGAGAACAGGTTGAGTGAACTCGGCCTTTTCTCCTTGGAGTGACGGAGGATGAGAGGTGACCTAATAGAGGTGTATAAGATGACAAGAGGCATTGATCTTGTGGATAGTCAGAGGTTTTTTCCCAGGGCTGAAATGGCTAGCACGAGAGGGCACAGTTTTAAGGTGCTTGGAAGTAGGTACAGAGGAGATGTTAGGGGTAAATTTTTTATGCAGAGAGTGGTGAATGCGTGGAATGGGCTGCCGGCAGCAGTGGTGGAGGTGGATACAATAGGGTCTTTTAAGAGACTCCTGGATGGATACATGGAGCTTAGAAATACAGAGGGCTATAGGTAACCCGAGGTAATTTCTAAAGTAAGGAAATGTTCGGCACAACATTGTGGGCCAAAGGGCCTGTATTGTGCTCTAGGTTTTCTATGTTCTAAGGTCTCAGCAGACACCTCTTCTTTGGCCTAGAGGGAGTGCTCATGCAATGCTGCAGTGGGGTGTGGAAGCCAGTGGCATCAAGAACAGCATTATGCCCAGATGGAAAAGGATTTGCTCGCTCACATTTGGCCTTTCAATGCTTCAGCTGCTCTTGATAAACACTAAATTTATACATGAAACAGACCACAAGCCACTTGTCAGACTCCTCAGCTCCAAACACTTGGATGACTTACCTCCACATCTGCTAAGATTCAGAATGAGGTTTATGCAATAAGCCTCATTCTGAATGAGGACTGTTATGACATTGAACATGTCCCTGGCGCATCTTTCACAACATCAAACACTCTGCCAATGATGCCATGCAAAAGTAAGTGGACAGAAGCTGACTCCACCCTCCTGGAAGGTACCAACATCGACTTAGCTCAGGTACGTGAAAGCTTTCCTGCATCCCAGAGTAAACTGGATGAAGTTGACACTGAGTTGAAAAAAGGACCAGGTCATACAACACTGTGAGCAGAGATGGCCAGCTGTTCCAAAAGGAGTTCATGAACTCAGATCTTACTGGCTTCAAAGAGACACACTCACCATTCTCGATGGTTTGCTGCTAAAGGCTTTCAGACTCATCACTCCTGCTTCTATGCATGCCAAAATCATCAGTCAAATCCACCAAGGACATCAAAGCTTTGAAAAATGTCACCTAAGAGCCAGGCAATCTGTGTGTTAGCCTGGTCTGAGCACACAGCTAGAGGTTATGTAAAGCAATGCGAAGCATGCAGAAAACTGTACAAAAATCATGCTGAACCTCTCTGTCCCACAGAATTCCTGGACTTTCCATGGCAGGTTGCAGGCATAGACATTTCTGAGCTGAAAAGAGGCAAATATCTTCTCACTGTGGATTACTACTCATCGAATGCTGTCACTTATCCCTGTAAGCGCAAGTGCTACACCTGTCCCTACACCTCCTCTCTTGCCACCATTCAGGGCCCCAAACAGTACTTCCAAGTGAGGCAACACTTCACTTGTGAGTCTGTTGGGGTCATCTATTGCATCCGGTGCTCCCGGTGCGGCCTCCTCTACATTGGTGAAACCTGACACAGATTGGGGGACCGCTTCGTCGAGCACCTCCGCTCCGTCCGCCAAAACAGACAGGATCTCCCGGTTGCCACCCACTTCAACTCTGCTTCCCACTCCCATTCAGATATGTCCATACATGGCCTCCTCTACTGCCATGATGAGGCTAAACTCAGGTTGGAGGAGCAACACCTCATATACCGTCTAGGTAGTCTCCAGCCCCTTGGTACGAACATAGAATTCTCCAACTTCCGGTAATTCCCTTCCCCTCCCTTCCCCTATCCCTATTTCACTCTGCCTCCTCCCCCAGCTGCCTACCATCTCCCTCTTGGTTCCGCCTCCTTCTACTACCCATTGTGTTTTCCCGTATTCCTTCTTCATCTTTCCTGCCTATCACCTCCCTGCCTCCCCTCCCCCACCACTTTATCTTTCCCCTTACTGGTTTTTCACCTGGAACCTACCAGCCTTCTCCTTTCCACCCTCCCCCCACCTTCTTTATAGGGCCTCTGCCCCTTCCCTCTTCAGTCCTTATGAAGGGTTCCGGCCCGAAACGTCGACCGATCTTTTCCATGGATGCTGCCCGACCTGCTGAGTTCCTCCAGCGTGTTGTGAGTGTTGCTTTGACCCCAGCATCTGCAGATTATTTTGTGTTATCGAATCCTGAGGTGTTCAAGCTGTCCTCTACATCCTTAGCAGCAGTTATACAGCATCTGAGAGCTGTGTTCGCTTGTCATGGAATACCAGAGACACTTGTGTCAGACAAATGTGCACAATTTAGCTGCTCAGAATTCAAAGCCTTTGCTAGGGACTATGAGTTCAAACACCAGACAAGCAACCACAGTACCCAGAGGCAAATGGAGAAGTGGAACGGGCAGTGCAAACTATTTAGAGTCTCCTACTGATGGCAAAAGCCCCCTACAAAACACTGTTAACTTATTGCTCCACACCTCTTGTGAATGGCTACAGTCCATCAGAGCTGTCAATGGGCCAGAAACACTTTGTCTAAGTCCAGGAAGTGAGATTCGAAAAGGGAAGGAAGAATGGGCAGGCTTGTTCTCTGAGAAGCTTTGAGACAACACTTCATGGGGAAACGAAGAGCGTGCATGATCTCAGACACGGCGCAAAATTGTTGTTGCTGCTCAGGAGTGGGGATGCCGTCTGCGTTTTAGACCAAACCACCAAAGGAACAATAACCTGGCAGCATGCACCACAATCGTTTCTGTTCAGAACATCACAAGACGAAATCAGGCGGAATGGATGTGTGCACATGCACCTTCAAAGTCCATGAAAGGTGAAGAAAGCAATAGAATGGCCTAATCCTTACGACGAGGACCACCTACCTGAGGTGGACGCACCTGTTCAAGAACCTCCAACCACTCCAACATTTCCAGGAACCTAAACCAGATATGGTTGTTCATCTGTCCCACCACAGAGATATACTCCATAGCATAATAGCTTAAGACAAATGACTAAAGAGGCAGAATTATCCTTTCACTTTGCTGGAGAGTTCAGGTAGTCTACCTTGACCTCCTTTAGATTTAGTATTTTTAAAAAGAATTCTACTGTTGAAAGCATTTCACGAAATGAGACTGTTCTTAAAAAAAGTTATTGGTGAAAAAAGGAGGAAAACAGAGAGAGAGAGACTGTTAAAAACAAAGAGAAAGACAGTTACAATGTTAGCATTCTTTTTTACTATTTATGTAAGGAACATAAGTTACGATTCAATGGGTAAAATGAACTGAATCACTCAATTTCAGTAACTAGAATTTCAATGCAGTTCTATAGACAAGAGGTACATACCTAGTATTTATATTTTTTTCAAGGAGGGGAGATGTGGTGCTAGTTAATAGTGTTATTCCTGTGCCACTCAGTTAGCACTCCCACATGGGAGAAGTTCACAAGGAGGATTATCAATAAAGTTCCGTTGAGTACCCTGCATGCTGGCAGCCAGGTGTGCCCTGCACTCTCCCTCAATAACAAACACAGTATGGATGACCTCATTGTTGCCAGCAAGGATGACAAGGAACATCTCCAAAACCTTAAGAGAGTATTAAAAAGGTTACAAGATTATGGGCTCAGAGCACAATGTGGCAACTATGAATTCTTAAACTGAGTATCACTTACTGCGGTCACATTATTGATGCACAAGGATTACACAAGTGTGCTGAGAAAACTCAAGCAATATTGGATGCCCCAAGGCCAAAGGACACGTCACAGCTGTGGACGTTTTTTAGGATTTGTCAATTACAGTAACGGTTTCCTGCCAAACTTGGCTACTATGCTCCACCCTTTGAACTCATTACTGCAGCTGAGGAAGAAATGGCAATGGACGAAGCAGTGTGAGGTATCTTTCAAAAAGTTAAAGGAAATGGTGACATCAGACACTGTACTCACACATTATGATCCACCTCATCCAGTAAAGTTTGCTTGTGCTTTGAGAGGTTGGTCACGACTAGAATCAATTCCTACCTCAGCAAGGACCTGGACCCATTGCAATTTGCCTATCACCACAATAGTTCTATGGCAGGTGCAATCTCAATGGCTCCTCACATGGCCTTAGGTCACTCGGACAAGACAAACACCTATGTAAGCATGATGTTCGTTGACTATTGCTCAGCATTTAATACCATAGTCCTGATCGATAAGCTACAGAACCTGAGCCTCTGTACCTCCCTCTGAAATTGGATCCTCTGCTTCCTAACAAGAAGGCCACAATCTGTGTGGATTGGTGATAACGGTGATTGGCGACCTCGCTGATGATCAACACTGGTGCACCTCAGGAGTGCGTGCTTAGCCCGCTGCTTTACTCTCTCTATATCCACAACTGTGTGGCTAGGTATAGCTCAAATACCATCTATAAATTTGCTGATGATACAACCATTATTGGTATAATCTCAGATGAAGATGAGAGGATGTACAGAAGCAAGATATACCAGCTAGTGGAGTGGTGTCACAGTGACAACCTGGCACTCAGCATTAGTAAGACCAAAGAGCTGATTGTGGACTTCAGGAAGGGTAAGATGAAGGAACACATACCAATCCTCATAGAGGGATCAGACGTAGAGAGAGTGAGCAGCTTTAGGTTCCTAGGTGTCAAGATCTCTGAGGATCTAACCTGGTCCCAACATATTGATACAGTTATATAGACAATAAGACAGCAGCTATATTTCATTAGGAGTATGAGGAGGTTTGGTTTGTCACCTAAAACACTCAAAAACTTCTACAGATGTACCGTGGAGAGCATTCTGACTGGTTGCATCAGTGACTGGTATGGGGGGGGTGGTGGGTGGTGGTTACCACACAGGATCAAAAGAAATTACAGAAAGTCGTAAAATTAGTCAGCTCCATCTTGGGTACTAGCCTCATAGTATCTTAGACATCTTCAAAGAGCGGTGTCTCAGAAAGGCAGCGCCCATTATTAGGGATCCTCATCACCCAGGTCATGCCCTCTTCTCACTGTTACCATCAGGTAGGAGATACAGAAGCCTGAAGACACACACTCAGCGATTCAGGAACAGCTTCTTCCCCTCTGCCATCTGATTCCTAAATGGACATTGAACCCATGAACACAGCCTCACTTTTTCACATTATTTCTGTTTCTGCACTTTTTAAAAAATTTAGCTATTACACACACACACACACACACACACACCCACCCACCCACCCACCAATGTAATTGATTGGTTGATTTATTCTATATTATTATGTATTGCATTGTACTGCTGCCACTAATGTTATAAATTTCATGACATGTGCTGGTGTTACTAAGCCTGATTCTGATTCAGATTCAGTGACACTTTGCCTTATGGTACAGGTGCAGTCATGTCACATGTTGTGAGTGATGGAAGTGAATGCCCCACAACCTTTGCATCGTGTGTCATTACCACTGCAGACAAAAATTACACATAGATTGACAGAGAGGCATTGAGTCTGGTTTGGGATGTAAAGCATTTTAACTAGTACTTTCGTGGTAGAGGGTTTACCCTCATTACTGATCATCAGTCACCAGTGTCATTTTCAATCTACAGAAGTCGTTCCACTGACTGCAACAGTGCGAATGCGGAGATGGGCTCTGTTTCTTAGAGGACACAATTGCAAGGTCGAATTCGAGAGGACAACTAATCATGGAAATGCTGATGGATTGTTCAGTTTACCATTGGAAAAGGAAATACATGGAACATTTACAAAAGAGGACACTCCTCTTGATATATTCTCCCTAATGCAAATCAAAAGTCTCCCCGTTACAGCAGAGATCATCACAGGGAAACCAGAGAAGACCCCACTCTGTCTCAGGTCTACACAGCACCCCAATATGGCTAGAACGTGCAGCAGAAATTCCAGTTCCCCCATTTTTACCCATGTTGAGATGAACTTGCCCTTGATGGAGATTGCCCTGTGCAGGGATTGAGAGTTGTTGTACCATCCAAGCAGAGAGCTAAAGTGCTGGAGGAGCACCAGTACACACTAGTCAAGATTGACCAGGCATGGTCAAGATGAAGGTATTGGCTCAAAGCTTTGTCTGGTGGCCTGGTTTAGATCAATGCTCAAGCAGCTTGCCATGCACTGTGTGGGATGCCAACGCATCCAGAAGATGCCAAGAGCTGTGCATCCCCATCCATGGGAATGGCTTGCATGGTCCTGGCAAAGGATTCCTGTGGATTTTGCCAGACCATTCATGGGCACAAATTTCTTGCCAGTAGAGATGCAGCTACAAAGTGGCCAGAAGTGTTCCCAATAGCTTCCACTACAGACTGGCACACCATTGACATTTCTTCTCATGAACCGGTGGTCCAGAACACTTAGTGACAATGGACCACAGTTTGTTGCAGAACAATTTCAGTTATTGCTGAAAATGAATGGAATAAGACATATTACATCTGCACCCTACCATCCAGCAATGAATGGTCTGGTGAAATGTTTCTCCAGAGTCTAAAGGAAGCACTGTGAGCAATGTCAGCAGTACACACCACACTGACACTGAACCAGAAGCTCGCCAAATTCCTCCTTGTATATCGTAATGCAGCACACTCCACAACCATCAACCCATTAGCTTTGCTGTTCCTGGGTTATCCCTTGTGTTCACGCTTGAATATCCTCAATTCCAATCTCAGAAGAAGTATGGAAGACAAACAGCTGAGACAAAAGGCGTTTTGATGTTTCACTCCTGGACAAGCAGTTCTGCTGGGGATCAAAAGTAGATACTTGGAAAGATTCATGACAGAACTGGACCACTCTCCTGCAGAGTGGAGGTTGTGCCTGATATCGTCTGGAAGTGACACATTGATCAGCCAAGGAGAGCAGAGTCAATTGTTAGAGATGACATCTGTCCAGAGCTGTCAGAACCACTTCCTGCAGTCCCAGAGTCAACGGCTACAACCACCTCAGAGGAGGCCCAGGGCATGAGTTTGTTTCGCAAGTCTCGCTGGCCATACTGAGGGACCCCCTTGTCAGGAAAGACATTATCCCACAAGAGTAAGAAAGCTTCCACAGTTATTAAATCTTTTGGCCTGAATGTGGCAATTTAAAAATTTACAATACTGTGTATAGTAGTTGTATTATGTAGGATACAGCGTATGCATTCTCAACTGAGTTGGAGTTTATAGCTAAGCAGGGAGGAGAAACTTCAGTAATATTTGAGTAATCTTGTAAATATGATTAAACATTCTTGGCTGTTCGTACAATCCATTATGTTTATATGTAAAATACATGAGTTGCATATGTTATGACACCACCACGTGGTGTGTGTCATCTCGCTTAAAGTAAAAACAAAGTACATGACTTAACTGCTGACTCTCTTGTCCCCTTTGAATTTGTTTAATTACAAAAGAGGACACTCCTCTTGATATATTCTCGTAGGGGACTCTTACGAGAATGGTAAGAGCAGGCTGCCGAACCAGTGTGGATGACTTCACTGACCTCAACACTAAACAGGTTCCATGACCTATAAACTTTGAACAAGTTACTTTGTGGAAGGCTGTCTTAAAAATTGCTATGAAACAGAAGGGATTAAAACAATATTTCACATTCACTTTAGTGACATACCATAGCCCCCCCAAACTACAACCACTTCTCTGCTCGACACTGTACCCTCAGGCCACAGTGTGATACAGCATTCTGCCTCTGCCCAAGCAGCTTCCGAGCTCTGCTGATTCCCACCCCAGAGGTGTGCATACAGTTCAAAATACAAGCAGGAAATCTCGGAAACATTCAATAAATCAGGCTGCATCTGTGTGGAAAGAAAAACAGTTGTATTTCATCTCATAGATTTATATACTATGAAAACAGGCCCTTCATCCCCATCTCAACTCATCCATTCTGGACTAGGTGCCTCACTGAACTAGACCCATATGCGCATGTCTGGCCCATAGCCCTCTGAACTTTTCCTATCCATATACTTAACAAAATCAATATGTTGCAATTGCACCTGCCTTGATCACTTACTCTGACATCAAATTCCATGTACCCACTTCTCTTACCCTTCACGTCCATTTTAAATCTTTTCATTCTCTCTTAAGTCTATGTCGTTCAGTTTTAAGAGTCCCCTACGAGGAAGTTCAACATCCACCTTCCGTTTACCCCTCATGATTTTATAAACTTCTATAAGGTCACCCCTCCAGGGAAATCAGCCTCAGCCTACCCTGCCTCTCCTTATAACTTAAGCCATCCAGTCCAAAAAACATCATTGTGAATGTGTTCTCCACTGTTTATATCTTATTCACATCCTTACTATCGGATAGTGACCAGAACCGCAGACAATTTCCCAGCTGTGATCTCGTCAACATCTTGTACAACCGCAGTGAGGAGTTTGTAGGTTCTACTTGTGACTGTGTGGATTTCCTCTGGGTGATCCAGTTTCTTCCCACATTCCAAAGGTGTGTGGGTTAGTAGATTAATTGGTCACATGGGTGTAATTGTGTGGTGCTGGTTTGTTGGGCCGATAGGTACTATTGCCATGCTGTATCTCTAAAAAATATATACATATGTACTTACACCCCTAGATCTCTTTGTTCTATAACAATTTCCAGCATCCTGCCATTTACTGTGCATGTCCTTGCCCTGGTTAACTTCACAAAATTCATCACTTCGTATTTATGTAAGTTAAATTCAATCCACCATTGCTTTGTCTGCTTTCCCAATAGATCTCGATCCTTTAGTAACCTTGTATAACTTTCCTCGCTGGATACCAATGACCGTCCTTAAAGTTTCTGAACATGCCTCCTGATTTGGCAATCCAGTTGTTAATTTACAGGACAAACAACAGAGCACCTCCACTACCATCCTCTGACTCCTCTCGCCAAAACAATTTTGTACCCAGTTAGTTAGCTCACGCTAGAGCCCATGTGATTACCTTCCAGACCAGGAGCTTGCCAAAAGCCTTAATAAAATCCACAAAGACAACATCCACCCGCCTACCCTCAACTATCCTATTGGCCACCTCTTCAAATTCATGAGACATGATTTCCAATGCACAGAGCCTTGCCGGCTATCCCTAACCAGTCCTTGCATTTATGAATGTAGATACGCCCTCTCTTTCAGAATCATCTCCAGTAATTTTCCCAGCCCTGATGTCAGGCTCGTCGGCATCACCCTTCTGAAATAAAGACCCAATGCTTACCACCTTCCAGTCTTCAGGTCCTTCACCTGTAAGAAAGATACAAAATTTCTGCCAGGGTTACAGCAAAAAACGTTATTGCTTTCCACAATACCCTTGGATAAACTTGGTCAGACCCCAAGGATTTATCAATTATTTTGTACTTCAAGACCACAAATACTTTCTCTTTCAAAATATTGTTTGGTTTCAACCACTGTTCTTTTCCCTGTATTCTTCAGCTTTCATGGCCTTCTCCACACTAAATATAACTGACAAATAATTAAAACCTTGCACATCTCCCTCCGTTCCGCACATCTGCAACTACACTAATTCTTAAGAAGGCCTTTCCTCCTCTGGGTTACCCTTTTGCTCTTATACTTTGTGTAAATTATTTCATTAAGAGATTGAGGAGATTCAATATGTCATCAAAGACTCTTATAAATTTCTATAGATGTACCCTGGAGAGTATTCTGACTCGTTGCATCAATACCCCCTATTGGGATACCAATGCACAGGATCGCGACAAGGTGCAGTGGGTTGTAGACTCAACCAGCTCCGACACTAGCACAACCCTCCCCATCATCAGGGACATATTCAAGAGGCAGTGCCTCAGAAAGGTGGCATCCCTCACGAAGGGCCCTTGCTGTCTGGGGCCTGCCCTCATCTCAGTTTTGCCATCAGGGAGGAGGTACAGAAACGCAAAGACTCACACTCGACAATTTAGAAACAGCTTCTTCTCCTCCACTATCAGATTTCTGAATGGTCCATTAACCTATGTTCACTACCTTGTTATTCCCTCTCTTTGCACTAACTATTTATTTTTGCAATTTTTGGTAATTTTAAGTCTTTCCACTGTACTGCTGCTGCAAAGCAACAAATTTCTCACCATAATAATCCTGGCAACACACACAAAATGCTGGAGGAACTCTCAGGTTTTGTGTGTGTTGTCTGGATTTCCAGTATCTGCAGATTTTCACTTGCTGATAATAATGGAGGTGCATAAAATGGGTCTTTTAAGAGACTCCTGGACAGGTATATGGAGCTCAGAAAAATAGAGGGCTATGGATAACCCTAGGTAATTTCTCAGGTAAGGACATGTTTGGCACAGCTTTGTGGGCTGAAGGGTCTGTATTGTGCTGTAGGTTTTTCTATGGTTCTAATCCTGATCCTGAATCGGAGTCCCTAAAAGGGTCATCAGGTATCTTATAAGGCCATCAGATATAGGAGCAGAATTAAGCCATTCAGTCTGTTCCACCATTTCATCATGGCCTATCCAATTTTCCTCTCAGCCCCAAACTCCTGCTGTCTCCTCATATCCCTTCATGCCCTGACCAGTCAAGAATCTATCAATCTCTGCCTGAAATATACATAAAGATTTGGCCTCCACAGCTGCCTCTGGCAAAGAATTCCACTCAATTCACCATTTTCTGGCTAAAGAAATTCCTCCTCATCTCTGTTCTAAAAGGATGTCTCTCTATTCTGAGGCTGTGTCGTCCGGAAGTAGACACTCCCACCACAGGAAACATCCTTTCCACATCCACTCTATCAAGGACATTCACCGTTCGATAGGTTTCAATGAGGTCACCCCTCATTCTTCTGAATGCTAGTGAATACAGGCCCAGAGCCATCAAACGTTCTTCATATGACAAGCCATTCAATCCTGGAATCCATTTAACTCTCTCCAGTTTCAGCACATCTTTTCTTAAGATGAGGAACTCAAAACTGTTCACAATACTCAAGGTGAGGCCTCACCAGTGTCTTATAAAGCCTCAGCATTACATCCCTGCTCTTATATTCTAGTCCTCTTGAAATGAATGCTAACATTGCATTTGCCTTCCTCACCACTGATTCAACCTGCAATGAACCTTTAGAAAATCCTGCATGAAGATTCCAAAGTTCTGTGCACTTCAGTTCTTTCGTATTTTCTCGCTAGTTAGGAAATAGCAATCCTTTCATTTCTTCTACATGACCATTCACTCCTGACACTGTATTCCATCTGCCACTTCTGTGCTCATTCTCCTAATCTGTCTACATCCTTCTCTAGCCTCTCTACCTCCACCTAACTTCATATCATCTGCAAACTTTGCAACAGAACCATCAATTCCATCATCCAAATCATTGACATATAACGTAAAAGAAATAGTCCCAACACAGATCCCTGTGGAACACCACTGGTCACTGGCAGCCAACCAGAAAAGGATCCCTTTATTCCCACTTTGCGTCCAGTCAATCAGCTACTGCTTTATCCGTGCTAGAATCTTCCCTGTTACACCATGTATACTGTACTTCTCAAAAGATTTGCTTGTTCCCACCAGCCTACACCTAACATTTGCCTCCTATATTATCCTGACCATAGCCTCAGTTATAGTTCATCCATCAGTGTTCCTGGATCCTGTGAGCCTTGCCCCTCACTCTACTAGGGAATCTTCTGGCCTTGTGTGCTCTCCATCTCAATTTTTAAAACCTCTCATTGGCCAAGTGTTCCTTTCCCTGCTAACAGGCATGCAAATCAACCTTTATAAGTTTATGTCTGATGCCATCAAAATTAGCTTGCCCCAATTTAGGACTTTATTTGTGGACCAGTCTTAAACTGTTTGTGTGACTATTTTAAAACCAATAGAGTTATGATCTCCGGGCTCAAAGTGTCACTGCAATCACATACTCGTTTTCCAACAGGATGCAAAGTATTACCCCTCTCTAGTTGTGTTATCTCCATTTTCCTCATGAAAACCCTTTTGGGATACACTTAAAATATTCTTCCCAATGTAATCCCTTTGTACTGTGGCAGTGTCAGCACAAAAGCCCATCATCAGAACAATTCTTAATTCAGATTTCCAGCTTTATACGATTTTCGTACAACTTGACCATGCATGGGAGTGTCGGACCCACGGCTCTGATGCAGGTGCTTTCAAACTGAGTTTCCGTCCGATGATATTTTAAATAAGTTACCCTTGTGTTCCAGGCAGTTAGTGCTCCTCCCGACATCTAAACTACATTCTGTCTCACTGTTTTCATGTTTATGTCTATAGCAGCTTGCAGAAAACACATCAGCAAGTTTCCACCTTACAGTAACCGTGAAAAACTTCACTGGGTGTTGAGTGTGACAGTGAAAGGATGCTTATTCTCTCATTCTTGCAGTTCACTGTTCCTCTCACGTTGCCAGTTTCTATATGATTCAGATGGGTCCTCATTATCGAGCAGCGCACGCGAAATGCAGCAGGAGTTCAACAGGCCACCAGCATCTATGGAGGGGAATAAACAGTCGACATTCAGGGCGAGACCATTATTCCCCTTCAGGTTTTGTGTGTGTTGCTCTGGATTTCCAGCATCTGCAGAACCGTTTGTGTTTATCATCCGCAGATCACGGAGCTGTCTTATCACGTGACGCTGCTTTCCTCGACCTCAGGTCCTGCGGGCTTGCTTACAGGTAGTTTGCCAGGCTTGGACCCTACTGACAAGGCCTGTGCAAGCAAACACAAAAAGATTTATTCTCTTCTGGATTTTAATAAAGAGACTCCCTTTTTAAGGAGATTCTGCTCCTTCAGCGACAGATGCAATCTCGTTGTCTCTCCGCTTGGCCTTGGGCCAGCTGGGTAACAGGCTGCTGTTTATCAGTTACAACTTGATGTTCGACTCTATCATCCCCTCACTACTAATCAAAAAGCTTCAAAACCTAAGCCTCTTTACACCCTCTACAAATGGACCTTTGACGTCCTCATCGGGAGACCATAGTCAGTGCAGATCAGTAATTGTGATTCTTCCTTGCGCAGTACCAGCAGAGGAGAACCTCCAGGATGCATGCTTAGCCCACTGCTCTACTGGCTACACTCATGACTGTGTAGCTGGGCACAGTTCAAATTTGCCAGTGACACCACTGTTGTTGGCAGAATCTCAGATGACGGCAAAGGGGGAAAACAGGAGACAGGTAAATCAACAGGAATTCTGTAGATGCTGGAAATTCGAGCAACACACATCAAAGTTGCTGGTGAACACAGCAGGCCAGGCAGCATCTCTAGGAAGAGGTGCAGTCGACGTTTCAGGCCGAGACCCTTCGTCAGGACTAACTGAAGGAAGAGTGAGTAAGGGATTTGAAAGTTGGACGGGGAGGGGGAGATCCAAAATGATAGGAGAAGACAGGAGGGGGAGGGATAGAGCCAAGAGCTGGACAGGTGATTGGCAAAAGGGGATACGAGAGGATCATGGGACAGGAGGTCCGGGAAGAAAGACGGGGGGGGGGACCCAGAGGATGGGCAAGAGGTATATTCAGAGGGACAGAGGGAGAAAAAGGAGAGTGAGAGAAAGAATGTGTGCATAAAAATAAGTAACGGATGGGGTACGAGGGGGAGGTGGGGCCTAGTGGAAGTTAGAGAAGTCGATGTTCATGCCATCAGGTTGGAGGCTACCCAGACGGAATATAAGGTGTTGTTCCTCCAACCTGAGTGTGGCTTCATCTTTACAGAGGTAAATCAGCTGGTTGAGTGGTATCACAACATCAACCTTGCACTCATTGTCAGGAAGTCCAAGGAATTGATGTGGAAGAGGAAATCGAGAGAACACACATCCGTCCTCATCGAGGTGTCAGTGGTGGAAAGGGTGAGCAGCTTCAAGATCCTGGGCATCAACGTCTCAGAGCAGCGATCCAATGCAGTCACAGAGAAGGCTCTCCAGTGGTTATACTTCATTCGGAGTTTGAGAAGATTTGGTACGTCACTAGCGATTCGAGCAAATTTCCAAAGATGTACGGTGGAGAGCATTCTGACGGGTTGCATCTCCACCTGGCATGGAGATTCTGATGCGGGGGATTGAAAGAGGCTGCAGAGGCCTTCAGAGCCAGCTGCATCACAGGCACGTCTCTTCACATCATTGAAGTGATCTTCAAGAGGTGGTGCCTGTAGATGGAAACATCCATCATTAAGGACCATCACCATCCAGGTCATTCCCTCTCCTCTGCCACCAGGTTTATGAATCTTGGCTTTCAAGATGGTGCCAAGCCATAACCTCTGTTGAGGTTGTGGCTCAGTTTTAGTTGTTTTCTGGGTTTGTAGGGTGGGTTTTGGGGCAGGAGGGGGGTTAGGGATGTGGTGGAATTAATGGAGTTGGGGTACAGGCCAGAGCCTTTAAGTCTCTGCTCCACATTCGAAGGACAACGACGCAAACCTGGGACATCTGTGGGCCGGGCTGGCCAGATGCCAGTCTGGCAGAGCAGTGTGGTTGAAGGCTAATGGCTTCCCCAGGGTCAGCGAGCTGGAGCAGGTTCCAGAGTCAGAATTCTGTGCAGGCAATCGGAACAAAGTCCAAAAGCCCCAGGGTTCACAAATCGGTCAGAATGGAGTTTGAGACCTGATGTTCAGTGATTGGAGGGTCTTGTGGTCAAAGCCAGGGACTGAGGCCTGAGGATCGATTTGAAAGTCCAGAAGTCAAGCCCTGTTAACCAGGAGCATTTAAAGTGTATAATGTTTAAAGGGTGCAAATGTAGAAAACTCAGTCTATGTAAACAATATTTTCTAGATGGGTGAATGGGCCTGTTTCTGTGACTCCATGGGATATGGGATCATTTCTTTATAAGAAGAGGTAGAAATGGACCTAGTCAATCTTTTCCATATGTAGTGCATAACTTAATTGCTTTGTTTTATAAGAACAAGCAAGTTATGCTCTACACCTAGAAAAGGCTAGCTGGATCCAGTTCAGGCCACCGTGTTTTTAGGAAGGGCACTAAATCCTACTGGAGGACACAGAGCAGATAGAACCTATCTTGGGGAGACTGGGGAAAGCGGGTGATTCAGATTGAATCAGAGAAAGTTAAGAGGAGACTCTTGGAGGAGTCCAGAAGTATGAAATAAGTAATTGAAATTGGAGTTATGGGCTAACAAGTCGATGGACTCCATCTCTGTCACTATACAGCCTAGTTCATTCACACCTTGACCTTCTAATGTCATCTTCACCCTGCTCTGTAGAAATGATATTTCAACTCACTTCACAGAAACTTTTGTCCACACATGGATCGTTTCCTTTCCCAGCTGATCAGCTTGCTGCCTGTGACTTTTACAGTACCTGCTGTTTATTCGTGTTGCTCTGCTCTTCACCGTGTGTTCTGGCTGCAGTTGGCCACCTGAAGTTTCTAGCCTGGACTTTGATGGCTCCACAACTCTGCACATCCATAAGCATCTTATCAGAAGTTACCTTACCTCATATAACTTTGCTGGACTGTTCAAGTAATCACAACTCAAATGAGTAAATCCAATTAAATCTATAAATTGGCACCCACCACGTTCTCTGAAAAAAGAACTGCCCCACCCTTCTCCTCTTAACATTCTCCAACCCCCTTACCTTAAATGAATGCCTTCTAGTAGTAGCCATTTCGACCCTGGGAAGAAGACTGACTCTCTAATGCCTCTCATAAATTTATAAGTTTCTATCCGGTCTCCCCTCAGCCCCACCCACTCCGAAAAAAAACAACCTTAGTTTGTCTCATCTGCTATTATTGCACATACATCCTAATCCAGTCAGGTTCCTGGTAAACCTCTTTCACACCTTCTGCATAGCCTCCATACGTTCTGCATAACTTCCTGTAATGGGGTGACCAGAACTGAATACAATACTATAGATGGGCCTAACCAGAATTTTGTAAAGCTACAACTAAACCCTGACTTTTGAACTCAACAACTTGACTGATAAAGGTTAGCATACCATATAAATTCTATACCACCCTATTGACTTATGCAACCACTTTCAGAGACCCCATATGCCCCTGCATATCTGCAGATTTGATACCTTAGAAGTGGCAGCCTCAGTCAATATTAAGGAATTTAAAATCATCTACTACTGCAATGCTCTTAATCCTTCGGCTATCTGTGATCTCCCTATATACAGTAATTGCTCTTCCCACTGATTATTGGAGGTAGTTCAATCTTGTCAAAATGATCTGCCCCTTCATGTTATTCAGTATTCCTGTCTCTATATCCTCACAGGCCATTCCCCCAGGAATATCCTCTGCTGCACTTTCTCTTCTCTCTTAGTTCTATATTCAAATGACTGATAACCTTAAATCAAAATCAACAAAATTTAGAAATGAGGAAGAGGTGGGTGGACAGAACTAAGGGAATGTCTGTGATAGGACAGGGACGGTTAAATGACATGGGGACATGGGGTGGTTGTGCTGGCTGAGAGAGAGTGCGGAAGGCTTGTACAAGATGAAACAAAAAAAAGAGGAATAAAGGAAAACGAGAAGTAAAGAACAATGCTGACTGCACGAGGGATGGGATCCAGGAAAACCTGGCTGGGGGGATTCAGAATTGGCTTGCCCACGGGAGGCAGAGGGTGCTAGTAGATGGTAACGACTGGTGTTTCACAAGGATCTGCTCTGGCACCCCTATATTTTTATCAATATTTTGATAAGAAAGTGGAAGCATGTATTAGTAAGTTTGCAGAGGGCATGAAGATTAGTGGTGTTGTGGTCACTGTAGAACATTGCTGTAGGTTACACTGGGATATAGAGAGGGGTCACTTAAATGTCCCTATCGTATCCGCCTCTACTATCACTCTACCATCACCCCTGGCAGTTCATTCCCTGCACTTGACTCCTCTCAGTGAAAAAAAACTTCCTCTGACATCCCCCCTACACTTTCCAATTACCTTAAAAGGATGCTGTCTGGAGCAGAGAATGTGACTTATGAGGAAAGACTGAGCGAGCTAAGACTTTTCTCTTTGGAGCGATAGAGGATGAGAGGTGACTTGACAGAGGCGTGGGAGGCATAGATAGAGTGGACAGTCAGAAACTCTTTCCCAGGGCGGCACATAGATGTATGAAAATTGAAGAATTATGGACTGTGTAATAGGATTGATCATGGAGTAGATTTATATAGGTTAGCATGACACTGTGGCCAAATGGCCCCATATTGTGCTCGGCGTTCCTACATTATATGTCTATTACACACTGGGTAAGTAAAATGCTATGGGTGTGAGAAATCTGAAATAAATTCCAAGAATACCAGAAATACTCAGCACCTGTGGTGAGAAAAACATAGTTAATGTTTGAGTTTGAAGGTTTTCATCAGATTTGATACGAACTGGAAAGGCTGGTTATCTGGAATGGTGAAATGAAGTGTTTTGTCTCTAAGGATGCATCCTGTCAAGTTGAAACAGAAGATGTTTGTTCTTTGAGTTTAAGTTGGGCTGACACCGACTAGGTCACGGTTGTCCCTGACTTTATTAAAACAGTCGTAGATGAGTGTGCACCCACAAAATAATTCGGAGTCTTCTCCAACCAGAAGCCCTGGATGAACCATGAGATCTGCAAAAGGTGCTGATACAATCTCCATAAAATCATCTCACGCGCAAAGTGACAATTCTGGACCAAAATTGAATCATTGAAGCATGCTGAACAGCTGGGTCAGGGCTTGAATGCTATCACCTCCTGCAAAGTGAAACCAAGTGACACAGGTGACTATAAGGCTTCGCTCCCAGATGAGCTCAATGCCTTCTATACTCACTTTGACCATCAAAACATGGAGGCACCTTCACAAAGTCACACAGCTCCCAATAACCTTGTGATTTCAGTCTCTGAGCCTGAAGTGAGAGCACCCTTTAGAAGAGTGAACCCATGGAAAGCATCCGGCCCAGATGGGGTATCTGCCTGAGCACTGAAGACCCGTGCGGGTGAACGGTCTGGAGTGTTCACTCAGATCTGTGACCTCTTGCATGGGCACCTGCTGCAAACAGGCTTCAATTACACAGGTGCCTTTGAAGAAGTTGGTGACTTACCTTAATGGCTGTCATTCAGTAGCACTTGCATCCATTGTGATGAAGTGTTTTGAGAGGTTGGCAATGAAACATATCAACAATAAGAAACAACTTAGATCTGCTCCAATTTGCCTACCGTCACAGCAGGTCCACAGCAGATGCCATTTCATTGGTTCCTCACTCAACCCTGGAACATCTGGACAGTGAAGATGCACACATCTGGATGCTCTTCATTGACTACAGCTCAGCATTCAACACTATCAGCCCCTCAAAACTAAATAAAAAGCTTCAAGACCTTGTCCTCAATACCTCCCAGTGTAATTGGATTCTTGATTTCCTCACTTGCAGACCCAGTCAGTTCAGATTGGCAACAACACCTCCTCCACAATCTCCATCAGCACAGGTGCACCACAAGGCTGTGTGCTTAGCCCCCTGCTCTACCCGCTTTATATTTATGACTGTGAGGCTAAGCACTGCTCCAACGCCATACTTAAGTTTGCTGGTGGCAGCACTGTTGTTGGCCAAATCAAGGGTGGTGACAATTCAGCATACAAGAGGGAGATTGAAAACCTGACTGAGTGGTCCCACAGCAACACCCGCTCACCCAATGTCAGCAAGACCAAGGAGCTGATTATTGACTACAGGAGGAGGAAACTGGAGGTCCAAGAGCCAGTTCTCATCACTGAATCGGAGGCAAAGAGGATCTGAAACTTGAAATTCTTCATTGTTATTGTTTCAGCGGATCTGTCCTGGGTCCCACACGTAACCATCATTACAAAAAAACCAAAGCAGCATCTCTACTTTCTCAGAAGTTTGCAAAGATTCAGCATACTGTCTAAAACTTTGATGAACTTCTACAAATGCACCACGGAGAGTGTACTGACCGGTTGCTCCATGGCCCGGTATGGAAACACTGCCCTTGAATAGAAAAGTCTGCAAAAGTTGTAGGCACAACCCAGTCCATGAAGGGAAAAGCACTTCCCACCACTGCACACATCTGCACGGGGACCTGTTGCAGGAAAGCAGCATCCATCATCAGGGACGTCCCACCATGCAGGCCACCACTCTTTTTCAATCTTTTTGTTAGTTTCATAAAAATAAACATAACATGGTAGTAGTACAAAGTTATTGGGAATACATTGTTATAATTAACATGAGTGATTATAAAGCCAGATAACACTTAAATGATAAAACTCCCAATCATATAGGATGCAAATGAATAATATAAAACAAAGAAAAATATCTAAAAAAAATCATGAAAAGGAAAAAAAAATAACCTCCCCCCAAAAAAAAACTAATCTAAATAGAATTAATCAACTAAACTAGAAAAAAAAGAGACCTGGGCTGTTTTAACATCGTAAAAAAATGGGAGAAAAGAAAACCGTAGTGTCGATGACTCTGTTCCTCTCAACCAACATTACAGAGAGGTAAAATAGGTTTGGAAATGGTCAAGTTACATCATATGAAAATGCTGAATAAGTGGCCTCTAAGTCTTTTCGAATTTAATAGAGGGGTCATAAACAACACTTCTAATTTTTTTCCAAATTTAAACACAACATAGTTTGAGAAAACCAATGAAGTGTGGTAGGAGGATTAAGCTCTTTCCAATCCAGCAAAATGGATCTCTGATCGGTCGGATCAATGCTATCAAGATGATTACTTTACCTAAATTTTTATATGTATTTCAATCGGTACCAATTTTTATTCCAGTCTATTTTTGATAATGTTGATACAAAAATTTCTTCATATATATGGCAGAACAAAAACCCTAGGCTAGGTAAAAGGCATTTACAGAAATCTGAAAAAGAGCGGGGTGGGGGCAGGGGGTTAGCGCTCCCGAATCTTAGATTTTACTATTGGGCAATTAATATTCGATACTGAAAATTTTGGTTATGGGACTTGGATGTAATTCATTACAAGGGTTTTCACTGGGTTCTGTTTTAGGGACTTTGCTTCCTTTCTTTCTTTCTAAATTGTATAAACAAATGAATAATCCAATAGTTAAGCATACTTTACGTATATGGTTTCAATTTTGAAAATGTTTTGGGTTGAACCAATTTATTTTAGCAAGTCCTATTATATCTAATTTCTTTTTTCAACCTTCCACTATGGATCAAGCTTATTTATATTGGAAAATCAAAGGTATAGTACGATTTCGTGATTTATTTTTGGATAATTGTTTTACGTCCTTTGAACAACTATCTGAATAATATAATTTACCTAGATCTCACTTTTTTAGATATCTACAGGTTAGAAACTTTTTAATTACTGTTTCTCCTAATTTTCCACATTTATATCCAATGGATATTTTGGAAAAATTTTAGATTTAAATCTTTTTCAGAAAGGTGTTGTAGCAATTATTTATAATATAATTATGAATTTATGTCCTGATGTATCTAATAAAATTAAAACTGATCGGGAAAGAGAACTTAAGATTACTGTGCTGATTGAAAAATGGGAAAAAATTCTTCTATTAATTAACTCATCCTCTATATGGTTGTGTATGGTTATGCACTCTGGCAGAAAAAATAAACGGGGAGACTATTATTTAAATAATAAAAGAATTCAAAGTTCTGAGATGCAACGGGACTTGGGAGTCCTCGAACAGGATACCCTTAAGGTTAACCTCCAGGTTGAGTCGGTGGTGAAGAAGGTGAATGCAATGTTGGCATTCATTTCTAGAGGAATAGAGTATAGGAGCAGGGATGTGATGTTGAAGCTCTATAAGGCACTGGTGAAACCTCACTTGGAGTACTGTGGGCAGTTTTGGTCTCCTTATTTAAGAAAGGATGTGCTGATGTTGGAGAGGGTACAGAGAAGATTCACTAGAATGATTCCGGGAATGAGAGGATTAACATATGAGGAACGTTTGTCCGCTCTTGGACTGTATTCCTTGGAGTTTAGAAGAATGAGGGGAGACCTCATAGAATCATTTCGAATGTTGAAAGGCATGAACAGAGTGGATGTGGCAAAGTTGTTTCCCATGATGGGGGAGTCTAGTACGAGAGGGCATGACTTAAGGATTGAAGGGCGTCCATTCAGAACAGAAATGCGAAGCAATTTTTTTAGTCAGAGGGTGGTGAATCTATGGAATTTGTTGCCACGGGCAGCAGTGGAGGCCAAGTCATTGGGTGTATTTAAGGCAGAGATTGATAGGTATCTGAGTAGCCAGGGCATCAAAGGTTATGGTGAGAAGACGGGGGAGTGGGACTAAATGGGAGAATGGATCAGTTCATGATAACATGGTGGAGCAGACTCGATGGGCCGAATGACCGACTTCTGCTCCTTTGTCTTATGGTCTTATGGTCTATATGTGCTAAACATGCGTTGATACAGTTTAAAGTAGTGCACAGGGCTCATATGTCCAAAGATAAATTATCTCATTATTACTCTTATATAAATCCTATATGTGATAGGTGTCACTCCGAGATAGCTTCTTTAACTCACATGTTTTGGTCATGTCCTTTGTTGAAAAAAAATTGGAAAGATATTTTTGATATTATTTCAACGGTTTTGAATATAGACTTACAACCTCACCCCATTACTGATATTTTTGGGTTACCAATGATAGAATCAAATCACTTAACCTCTTCAGCTTGTCGGATGATTGCGTTTCTTACTCTAATGGCTATAAGATCCATTTTGCAGGCCATCATTCTTGCTACTGCCATCAGGAATGAGGCACAGGAGCCTTAACACCCACACTGCCAGGTCCAGGAACCCTCAACCATCAGACTCTTGAACCAGAGGGAATCACTTGCTGCTGCTTGTCTGGAGTTTGTACATTCTCTCTGTGAGTGCGTGGGTTTCCTCCGGGTGCTCCGGTTTCCTCCCACAGTCCAAAGGCGTACCGGTTGGTAGGTTAATTTGTCATTGTAAATTATCCTGTGATTAGACTAGAATTAAATAGGGGGATTGCTAGCTGGCGTGGCTCGAAGAGCCAGAAGGGTGTATTTCAGACTGTATCTCAATAAATAAACAAGCAAGCAAACAAACCTCACTCAACCAATCACTAAACTGCTTCTGCAACCGTAGACTCACTTTCAAGGACTCTCCATCTCATGTTCTCAAAATTTATTGCTTTTTAATTATTATTATTATTTTCTTTTTGTATTTGCACGTCTTGTTGTCTTTTTGCACATCAGCGTTTGTCCGTCTTGTTGGGTGCGATCTTTCATTGATGCTGTTGTGATCCTCTGTACTTGCAGTGAATGCCTGCAAGAAAATGAATCTCAGGGCTGTGTATGGTGACATAGCTATACTTTGATAATAAATTTACTTTGGAATTTGTACTTTGTTGGGACAGTGTGGGGGATGAAAGGCAGAGAGATCAGAGTGGAACGAGAGTGAGGATCACACTGATGGGTGTTCAGATGGGTTACTCGATTGTAAAAGTGTCTGGAACATGAGCACCAACTATAAGTTGAAATCAGGCTCGAGGCTGTATACATTCTCTGATTTTAAATTGAACCATTGAAATATTGTGTCTCAGTATTTTAAGAGGTTGATATGACTTGTGGGGTAAGAGAGGGAGTTACAGAATGACAGAGGTATACAGTACAGAAACAAGCCCTTCAGCCCAATTAATGCCGACCAAGTCGCCGACCTGATCAAATCCTTCAAAATCTTTCCTATCCGCATAACTGTCTAAATGTCCATTAAATATTGCAATTGTACCTGCCTTGTTCCACAAACTCACCAATCTCAGTGTTGCGAGAGTCGCTGTAGATGGGTTGGTTCATTGTTATTGTCATGTGTGCTGAGATACGGTGATAAGTTGGTTCATTATTATTGTCGTGTGTGCTGAGATACGGTGAAAAGCTTGTTTTGCAAACAGATCAATTCATTACAACAGTGTAAAGGGAAATAATAATGGAATTCAGAATAAAGTGTTACAGTTACAGACAATGAGGTGCAGGCCATAATGAGGTGAGCACATGGATTGTGAGATTAATATTCCTTCACTTACTGCTCCCCCCATGAAATCAGCCTGGTCCCCACAAATGACAGCCTGGCCTTCCCACCCCTTGTTCTGGTTACTTAATCCACCAGATGATTTCTAACCTCCCCTTTTTCGATGACCACAGTTCCTTTGAACCTCAGTAACTCCTTTGTCTCTGCTGTGATTTGTGCCGAGGCAGGTTCCTCCCTCTCTCGATATTTTAAGGCATTTTTATTTCAGATTCAGCTGATAGAAATCATAGTAAAACATCAGATGTTTCGCATTCTGCATGGAGGTCGGTGACCAGTGGTGTTCCGCAGGGATCAGTTCTGGGACCCCTCCTCTTTGTGATTTTTATAAGTGACCTGGATGAAGAAGTAGAAGGTTGGGTTAGTAAGTTTGCTGATGACACAAAGGTTGGGGTGTTGTGGATAGTCTGGAGGGTTGTCAGAGGTATTAATGGTAAGACTCTTGGCAGTGTGGAGGATCTGAGAGATCTTGGGGTCCATGTCCATTGGACACTCAAAGCTGCTGCGTAGGTTGACAGTGTTGTTAAGAAGGCGTTTGATGTGTTGACATTCATCAACCGTGGGATTCAGTTCAAGAGCCAACAAGTATATAAAACCTTGGTCAGACCCCACATGGAGTACTGTGCTCAGTTCTGGTCACCTCACTACAGGAAGGATGTGGATACTATAGAGAGAGTGCAGAGCAGATTTACAAGGATGTTGCCTGGATTGGAGGGCGTACCTTATGAGACTAGGTTGAGTGTATTTGGCCTTTTCTCCTTGGAGCAACGGAAGATGAGAGGTGACCTGATAGAGGTGTATAAGATGCTGAGGGGCATTAATTGTGTGGATAGCCGGAGGGTTTTTCCCAGGCCTGAAATGGCTAACGCAAGGGGACGTAGTTTCGAGGTGCTTGGAAATAGATACTTTACCGAAGGGATGTCAGGGGTAAGTTTTCCACACAGGGGGTGGTGGGTGTGTGGAATGCACTGCCGGCAGCGGTGGTGGAAGTGGATACAATAGGGTCTTTTAAGAACCCTTAGATGGGTACATGGGGCTTAGAAAAATTGAGCTTTATGTGCTAGGCAAATTCTAGGCAGTTTCTAGAATAGGTTACATGGTCAGCACAACATTGTGGGCTGAAGGGCCTGTAATGTGTTGTAGATTTCTATGTTCTAAGTTCTAACCAGACAGGATCTAAGAGAGGTTGATTGGGTGAGTCTGGTTAAAGGGAAAGCAATGAATGGCTTGAAGGGAAAGGAAGGCAATGAAAGAAATGAGTGGGAGGCTTTTAAGAGTGTGATAGCAGGTGTCCAGGAGCAGTATGTTTTTATTAGGGGAAAGACTGGCAAGTTTATGGAACCTTGGCTGATGAGAGATATTGATGTTCTATTAATGAAAAAGACAGAAGCTTACTTTGGGTTTAGGGGGTCAGGAATGAATGAATCTCTCAATGATGGTTGTGTCTGTACAACTACATATCAAATAAATCAAGGCACACTCTCGGAGGGGAAGTTAACGTATGTTCACTTTGCAGAGAGAGCAACAAATCAATGCACATGGGTAAGTTATCATTTTTCTTCATGAATAGATGAACTCTTCTGACATGTGCTGTGGTCCATCGTCACTCACAATTTGTTCAGGTAAGCTGTTTCTGGAGAAGATATTCCTCAGAGTCTTTTCTGAGGTGGCTAACTTCATTGGTATGACCTCTGGCCACTTCAAATGAGCATCCACAATAATCAGAGATATAGAGTCCATGAATGGCCCAGCAAAGTCAATATGCACCCTTTGCCATGGTGAAGACGGCCACACCCACAGGTGTTAAGCACCTGTGGTGGTGCACTTTGAACTTTGCGGTACCCCAAACAGCTTTTGGTCAAGTCTTCAATCTGTATATCTATTCCTGGCCCGGCCACCACACATAACTCCAGGTGAGACTCTTCATCTTGCCTGTACCCAGGTCTCCTTCATGCAGATTCTGTAAAACTCTGGTTGCAGTTTGGAGGGAACCACAACACGAGATCCACACATCAGGGTTTTTTGACATACAGACAGTTGGTCACATCTCACTGAGAACTCTGGAAACACGGGATTCACCTGAGCTGCCCATCCTTGCATGGTGTCATAGGCTTTTGACAATATTGAGCATTCCTTGTTTCTCTTTGTATTTCACAATTTGTTACTGACAGCTGGAGAGGGTTAGAAGGTTACGAGCCAAAGATGAGTAACTGAGATGAAGAGGAAGAATGCTGTGGTTGGTATGGGCCAGCAGCCCAAAGAGCCTGTTGGCGTTCTGTAAACTCTACAACTTGGCAATTTTTTTCATTACCTTTCATTACTTTTTTGTTTTGTTTGATGGATCAACTGATCTCTCATACTGCTTAATTGTGATGGTATGTGAGGTTTTCTTTGTGAAATATGACGAGAATTTGTCCTAGTTGTATTTTATAAAGTGTCACCAGCGAATGCTGTGGAGACACACAAAGTGCTGGGGAGACTCAGCAGTTCAGGCAGCATCAATGGAAAAGAGAACAACCCACCAACAGGATAAA
Source organism: Mobula birostris (assembly GCF_030028105.1). NCBI lineage: Eukaryota > Metazoa > Chordata > Chondrichthyes > Myliobatiformes > Myliobatidae > Mobula > Mobula birostris. The sequence goes on along the minus strand of NC_092373.1, from coordinate 176,844,798 downwards.
TCGACTGTACTGTCTTCAATAGATGCTGCCTGGCCTGCTGAGTTCGTCCAGCAGTTTGTGTGCGTGGCTCAGATTTTCAGCATCTGCAGATTTTCTTTTGCTTGCAAATGTTGTAGAGAACTTACTTTACTTGAACAATGAGAAAGAAGTAACAGAAGCAAGAAATGTTCACGGTATAAACACTTCTTTTCTGATCTGAAATCTGTAACCATCTGAGCTGTTGTAAACACTTAATAGGAATGTTAACTGTTGGAATCTGAAATTGCAAATTATAATTACAAAGCAGAGAAACATGCAGTTGGAAGTAAAACAAATGGAACTATGTAGAGTAAAGGAACTAAAGACAGTTTCTGTAATTCAGAAGCTCATTGTTTTATATTGCGTTGCGCAATAAAGTGTGGCAGCCTTCCCTGGGGCTTCTTTTACTTCCTGTAGTCTGTTAGATGGCAGAATGATTGTAAACTTGTTCTACACAGTCACTTGTTTTTGGCACCTGGATAAAGTGTGACCTATAATGTGTCAGATTAACACTTTTAGATACTTCCTTGAAGACCATAGTTTGGACACAGCTTCTTTAGATCTGTTCAACTGTTTCATCTATTTTCTCCCGTGTTTCTTTGGTTTTAATTGCAACTCTGTGGTGCTTGGATATGTTGAGCGCAAAAGTTATCATAACCCCAAGATAATTTGCTAGAAAAAATTGTCCTGAAGAATGACATTGTAGAGTGAGTAGTGAAAGCAATAATGCTGTCTTCAAACAACAAGGTTTATATTATGAACATTGAACATTAGCAACTAAAATAATTGACGTAAAACCATTTTTCAGCATTTGCAGTATTTGAATCCAAAGATGAAAGTTCAACAGGCTAGGCAGATTCTGTGAATTTATGATGGAGGTTATCAAACTCAAATATTAATTCTGTTTCTCTGTTCACTGCTACTTCCTGACCTGTTGAATATTTCCAGCATTTTGTGTTTTCATTTCCTCAGTGGTGGAAATATCCTAAACCTCTAGGTCTACAATCTCTCATCAGTGAGTTTGTGGATAACATAAAGTTAGGAGGTGCTGTTGATAGTGAAGGAGGTCCTGGTGAAACGTTACTGATTTAGGGAAGTGGCAGATGGATTTCAATACAGCTAAATGTGAGGCAATGCACTTTGGAAAGTCAAACAAGGATTGTACTATGGATGGTGGGGCAATGGAAAGTGTAATAGAACAAAGGGACGTAGAAATACAAAAGCATGGATTGTTGGAAGTGACATCAGAGATTGACAGGGTGGTGGTGAGAAAGGCATTTAGCATACTGCCCTTCCTCAGTCAGGACTTTGAGTCTTATAGTTGGGACGTTATGTTGCATTTGTCTAAGTCATTTGATGAGGCTGCAACTGGACTACTGAGTTCAGATTTGGTCACCCTGTTATAGCAAACACATGGTTAAGCTGGAAAGAGTGCAGAAAAGATCCACGAGAATGTTGCCCCCACTAGAGGGCCTGAGTTATAGGCAGGGTTTGGCCACACTGGGTCTCTATTCCTTGGACAAACAACAGAAAATCTGCAGATGCTGGAAATCCAAGCAACCCACACAAAATCCAAGCCAGGCAGTAATGATGGAAAAGAGTACAGCTGATGTTTTGGGCCAAAACCCTTCAGCAGGACTGGACAAAAAAGATGAGGAATAGATTTAAAAGGTGGTGGGAGGGGAGGGAGGAACACAAGGTGATAGGTGAAATGGGGAGGAGTGGTGAAGTAAAGAGCTGGGAAGTTGATTGGTGAATGAGATACAGGGCTGGAGAAGGGGAAATCTAATAGGAGAGGACAAAAGGCCATGGAAGAAGGAAAAGAGGGGAGGAGCACCAGAAGGAGGTGCTAAGCAGGCAAGGAGGTAAGGTGAGAGAGAGAAAAGGGGATGGGGAATGGTGAAGCAGGGGCATTACTGGAAGCTTGAGAAAACGATGTTCATGCCTTCAGGTTGGAGGCTACCCAGACGCAATATAAGGGTCTGTTCCTCCAACCTGAGTGTGGCCTCATTGCGACAGTAGAAGAGGCCATGAATTGACATATGGGATTGGGAAATAGGATAAAAATAAGTGGCTACTGTTTAATCCCGCTTCTTCTGGCGGATGGAGCATAGGTGCTCGGCAAAGCGGTCTCCCAATCTACATCAGGTCTCAGCGATATACAGGAGGTCACACTGGGAGCACCGGACACAGTATCTGACCCCAACAGACTCACAGGTGAAGTGTGGCCTCACCTGGAAGGACTGTTTGGGGAATGTAGGAGAATGAAGGTCCACCTTACAGAAATGTTTAAAATCATGAAGGGCATAGATAAGATGGATTAGGGGGGATAGATTTAGAACAAGAGGGGAAAGACCTAGAAGTGACCTGAGGGGCAAATTTTTCATGCAGGGGCAATGACAATATGGAATGAGCTGCCAGAGGAAGAGTTTGAGGCAGGTCATTTAAGAAGAACTTGGATAGGTATATAGAGGAGCAGAACGGAGGGATACGGACCAATATCAGGAAATTCTGACTAGCTGACTGGCCATCGTCATCACCATGAACTCTATGCTACGACCATGCAGTATTGCTCTTGACTCTGTGACTTGATTCAATGCTTTTCAGTAAGAAAAACACAAAATTTCTGCCAGGGCTACAGCATTATAATTTATTGTTTTCCACAATACCCTTGGATACACTTGGTCAGACCCCAAGGATTTATCAACTTTTTTGTGCTTCAAGACCACCAATACCTTCTCATTCAAAATATTGATTGGTTTCAAACACTGTTCTTTTCCCTGTATTCTCCAGCTTTCATGGCCTTCTCCACACTAAGTATAACTGACAAATAATTAAAACCTTGATTTGGAGCAAGAAGGCTGCAAGTGAACGGCTGATTTCACTCTGCTATTTGAACGGTGGTGGAGGCAGATACGATAGGGTCTTTTAGGAGACTTTTAGATAGGTACATGGAGCTTAGTGATTAGAGGTCTATAGGTAAGCCTAGTAATTTCTAAAGTAGGGACATGTTCGGCACAACTCTGTGGGCCGAAGAGCCTGTATTGTGCTGTAGGTTTTCTATCTTTCTATGTTTCTATATCTCCCTCTGTTCCACACATCTGCAACGACACTAATTCTTAAGAAGGCCTTTCCTCTCCTGGGTTACCCTTTTGCTCTTATATTTTGTGTAAATTATTTCATTAAGATGTTGAGGAGATTCAGTATGTCATCAAAGATTCTTATAAATTTCTATAGATGTACCCTGGAGAGTATTCTGACTCGTTGCATCAATACTCCCTATTGGGATACCAATGCACAGGATCGTGATAAGGTGCAGTGGGTTGTAGACTCAACCAGCTCCGACACTAGCACAACCCTCCCCATCATCAGGGACATATTCAAGAGGCAGTGCCTCAGAAAGGTGGCATCCCTCACGAAGGGCCCTTGCTGTCTGGGGCCTGCCCTCATCTCAGTTTTGCCATCAGGGAGGAGGTACAGAAACACAAAGACCCACACTCAGTAATTTAGAAACAGCTTCTTCTCCTCCACTATCAGATTTCTGAACGGACAATTAACCTATGTTCACTACCTTGTTATTCCCTCTCTTTGCACTAATTACTTATTTTTGCAATTTTTAGTTATTTTATGCCTTTTCACTGTACTGCTGCTGCAAAGCAACAAATTTCTCATCATAATAATCCTGGCAACACACACAAAATACTGGAGGAACTCTTGGGTTTTGTGTGTGTTGACTGGATTTCCAGCATTTGCAGATTTTCTCTTGCTGATAATAATCCTGATTCTGAATCGGAGTCCCTAAAAGGGTCATCGGGTATTTGACAAAGATACCTCATGTCCCTTTTATGCCTTCCAAATTTCCCCCTTAAGTGTACTCCTACATCTCTTATAAGACCATCAGATATAGGACAGTATCAGGCCTTTTGGTCCATCAAGTCTGCTCCACTATTCCATCATGGCTTATTTATTATCCCTATCAACCCCATTCTCCTGCCTTCACCCCATAACCTTTTTTTTAGTAAATATTGAGATTTATTTCCTAAAACATCAACTTGTCACATTCTGAAAGTTTCTGGCAGTTCCAAGACATGCAGTGCAGTGGCCCATGAACGGTGGCAAAGTGGCAGTTAAGTGGAGCACGAGGTGTTCTCTCGCTTGTGAAGCAGCACGCTAAAAACGGTTAAATATTGTGTACAGGTGATCTTGGTGTGTGATTTAGTGAAACACGGAACACAAATGTGCAGATCCAGCAAGCAACTTTAGAAAGCCAATCGGGCTTTATTTTCACCCCATAAACTTTGATGCCCTAACTAATCAAGAACATATCAGCCTCCACTTTAAGCTTTGAGAAGTTGGTCATGGCTAGAATCAACTCCTGCCTCAGCAAAGATCTGGACCCAATTTGCCTATCGCCGCAATAGGTCTACAGCAGACGCAAACTCAACGGCTTTTCACAAGTCCTCAGATTAACGGGACAATATTAACACCTACATCAGTATGCTGTTTGTTGACTATAGCTCAGTGTTTTACACTATCATTCCCACAATCCTGATCAATAAGCAAAGGAACCTGGGCCTCTGTTCCTCATTCTGCAATTGGATCCTCTGCTTCCTAACCGGAAGACCACTATCTGCATGGATTAGTGATAATATCTCCTCATAAATTTGCTGATGATACAACCATTATTGATACAATTTCAGATGGAAATGAGAGGGCGTACAGGAGCGAGATATACCAACTAGTAGAGTGGTGTGGCTGTGACAACCTGGCACTCAATGTCAGTAAGACCAAAGAGCTGATTGTGGACTTCAGGAAGGGCAAGATGAGGGAACACATACCAATCCTCATAGAGGAATCAGAAGTGGAGAGAGTGAGCAGTTTCAATTTCCTGGGTGTCAAGATCTTTGAAGATCTAACCTGATCCCAACATTTCGATGTAGCTATAAAGAAAGCAAGACAGCGACTATATTTCATTAGGAGCTTGAGGAGATTTGGTTTGTCAACTAAAACACTCGAAAACTTCCGCAGATGTAGCATGCACAGCTTTCTGACAGTTTGCATCACTGACTGGTATGGTGGGGGGTAGTTACTGCACAGGATCAAAAGAAGCTGCAGAAAGTTGTAAAATTTTGGGTACTCCGTAGTATCCAAGACATCTTCAAGGAGCGGTACCTCAGAAAGACGTTGTCAATCATTAAGAGCCACCATCACCCAGGACATGTCTTCTTCACACTGTTACCATCAGGAAGGAGGTACAGAAGCCTGAAGGCATACACTCAGTGATTCAGCTTCTTCCCCTCTGCCATCTGATACCTAAGTGGACGTTGAACCTATGAACACTACCTCACCTTTTTTATTTCTGTTTTTGCACTATTTTTAATTTAACTATTTAATATACACATATATACTTATGTAATTGATATTTTTCTATATTTTCATGTACTGCATTGTACTATTGCCACTAAGTTAACAAATTTCATAACATATGCCAGTGATATTAAACCTGATTCTGAAACATACCCAATGACTTGATCTCCACAGCAATCTGTGGCAATGAATTCTACTGATACACCACTCTCTGGCTGAAGAAATTCTTCCTCATCTCTGTTCTGCAGGGACGTCTGTCTATTCTGAGTTTGTGTCCTCTGGTCCTGGACTCCCCTGCTATAGGAAACATCCTCTCCACATCCATTCTACCTAAGTCTTTCAATATTTGATAAGCTTCAATAAGGTCTCCTGCTCATTCTTCAAAACTTCAGTGAGTACAGGCCCAGAGCCATCAAACATTCTTCATACATTAACACTTTCATTCCTAGAATCATTCTTATGAATCTCCTCTGGAACCTCTCCAATGCCAGCACAACTTTTCTTTGATAAAGGATCCAAAATTGCTCACAATACTTTGTGTGGTCTGACCAATGCCTTATAAAGCCTCAGCATTACATCCTCGCTTGTATATTCCAGCTCTTCTGAAATGTACGCAAACATTGCATTTGTTTTCCTTTCACTGACTCAACCTGCAAATCAACCTTTAGGGAATCCTACATAAAGACTTCCAAGTCCCTTTGCACCTCTGATGTCTGAATTTTCTCCCCATTTAGAAAATAGTCCATGCCTTTATTCCTTCTACGAAAGTGCATGATCATTCACTTCCCAACTATATTCCACCTGCCAAATCTTTGCCCATTCACCTAAAAAACTCAAAACTACCTACCTGTCCACCTATCTTTGTATTGTCCACAAACTTGGCCATAAAGCCATCAATTCCAACATCCAAATCATTGAAATACAACATGGAAAGAAGTGATCCTAACACCGAACCCTGCAGAATGCCACTAGTCATTGGCAGCCAACCAGAGAAATCCCACTTTATTCCCATTCTTTGCCTCCTGCTAGTCAGATAATGTTCTATCCATACAGGTGTCTTTCCTGGAATACCATGGGGTCTTATCTTGTTTAGCAGCCTCATGTGCAGCACCTTGTCAAATGTTTTTTTAAAATCCACTGACTCTCCTTTGTCTATCCTGCCTGATATTTCCTCAAGGAATTCCACAGGTTTGTCAGGCAAGATCGCTCTTTAAGGAAACCTTGAGGACTTTGGTCTATTTTATCATATGCCTTCAAGTACCTTGAAATCCCATCCTTAATAATGGATTCCAACATCTTCCCAATCTCTGAAGTCAGGCTAACTGACCTATAACTCTTTTGCCTCCCTCCCTTCTTAAACAGTGGAGTAACATTTGCAATTTTCCAGTCCTCCAGAACCATTCTAGAACCTAGTGCTTCTTGAAAGATCGTCACTAATGCCTGCACAATTTCTTCAGACACCTCTTTCAGAACCCTGGTGTGATTTCCATCTGGTCCAGCTGACTTACCTACCTTCAGATCTTTAAGCTTCCCAAGCACCTTTTCCTTAGTAATAACAACTACATTCACTTGTGCCCCCTGACACTCTAATTTCTGGCATACTGCTGGCGCCTCCCACAGTGAAGGCTGATGCAAAATACTTGTTAAGCTCCTCTGCCATTTCTTTATCCCCCATTACTACCTCTCCAGTGTCATTTTCCAGCGAATATCCACTCTCGCCTTTCTTTATAAATCTGAAAAAACTTTAGGTAACTTCTTTGATATTATTCTCCAAAGAAGTGACATTGCAGAGTCAAGCAATCTTGTGGTCTTCAAAATAGGTTTAAATTACGAACTTCGAACTTAAGTTGAAACTTATGCAATGTCATAATACTGCAGACGCAGTATTTAAAAATGGAAAATGCTCAAGGAGCAGTTCCTGTGAAGTTCTATTAATTCTGTTTCTCTCTTCAGTGATACTACCTGTCCTGCTGAATATTTCCAGCAGTTTGCATTTGTATTTCATTATCTGTGGTCTATAACCTTGCAACAGATACATCACTATTAGGGCTCTCATCAGTAACTAGGAGGCGTTGTTGATTGTGAAGCAGGTTGTAAATTACAGTGAGGGAAGTGGGCTGATGGTTAAGTAGGAAATGATGCATTTTGGAATATCAAGCCGATTATACAATGATCAGCAGAGCACTGGGGAGTCTCATGGAACAGAAGGACTTAGAAATACAAGTGCATAGTTCCTTTAAAGCATTGTGACAGGTAGAAAGGGTGGTGATAAAGACAATCAGCACACTGGCCTTCATTTAGAGCACTGAGCACAGGAGTTGGGACATTCTGTGGCAGTTGCATGTCATCAGTGAGGCATCGCTTGGAGCACTGTGTACAATTTTGTTCAGCCTGTCATAGGAAACGTATACTTAAACTGGAAAGTGTGCAGAAAAGATTGATGAGGATGTTGTTAGTACTAGAGGGCCTGAGTTATGGGGAGAGGTTGGCCAGTTTAGGTTTTTATCCTTTGGAATGTGGGAAAATGAGGCTCATCCTTATAGAAATAGTTCCTAAGGTTGTCATAGCTGGGGGTGGTAGTGGGGATAAGCTCCCACAACCTATAAAGTTCTCCAAATGGCGTGCGTCTCTAATAGCCTCTGACAACCAAGTCCAACTCTTGGCCTTCACATGTGTGACTTAGCCGCTAGGCCCAGCGGAACTGTTTCTACTGACGAGAGAAGGGGCAAAGGTGGACCATTGGTGCTTCAAAACCAGTTGCTTCGGGCAGGTTGGGCTCGTCAGCCTTGGACGGCAGCCCGCCCAGGAGAAGGAAAACTCTGATCTTAAACCTCCGCTGCCTTGTGGCCATACCCACCCATGGGAAAGGCTTCAGGAGTAAACCCCGAGGAAGAAGTCTGGAGCCGGGGTCCCTAAGGCAGTTTGATGTTGCTTACAACTTCACTCTGGTAACCTCTGCGACAACACTGGTGCCAAGCTGTATTGGCGCTTGCCCTTTCCTTGGACTGCATCAGTGACGTGGAGAGGGGGAACCCATTGCATGGACAGCAGCCGGTTCTTCAAATCTTCCTGCCCAGGCTTGTGCCCTGGAGAGGACACAGTCCACCAGAGGCACAAACCCATGATCCCCTGGAATTGACGGCTGTCTACTACTTATAGAAATGTTTGAAATTATGAGAGGCATAGGTAAGGAGGGCCAAAACAGTCTTTTCCCCAGGGTAGGGGAGATCAAAACTAGGGAGCATAGATTTAAGGTGAGATGGGAACGATCTCAAAGGGACCTGTGGGGAAACTTTTTCCACCTAGAAGTATGTGAGAAACTGGAATGAGCTCCATCTGGAAGTGGTTGAGGCAGATATAGTAGAGTCACGTGGACCTGTGGAGCTTCAAGTGATGTAGTCCGAATGCAGGAAATTGGAACTCGCTTGGTGGTCACTGTGGCTGGCAAGGACTCATTGGGCTGAAAGGTCTGTATTTTGTTGTTTTTACTCTGAATGCATTCAGGAGGGATTTTAATGTGGAATGTCGAGCAGGAGTTCTCAACCTTTTTTATGCCTTGGACCAATACCATTAAGCAAGAGGTCCGTAAACCCCAGGTTGGAAACCCCTGACATAGAGAGTCCTATTAGGGAGGGAGATGTATTGACCTCTTTTTAAGGAAATGAACTTAAGCAAATGGTGGAGGTGTTTGTGAAGGAACCCTTTGCAAACAGAGATTTGCATTCTCAAAGGTAGTCACGGACAAAGATAAAGATGGACCTAGAATTATGGTCTTCAATAGTATGGACCTGGCCAAATGTAATGTGGAGATGCTACTTCAGGGAAAAACAACATTTGATCATGAGAACCTTTAAAAAAACAGAACAGTAAGAATTCAGAGTGATCATGTTCCTGTAAGGGTAAGAGGCAAAGACGGCAAAATTAGGGAACCTTGGTTAATAAAAGAAATTGAGAGCCTGATAAGGAAAAAGAAGGAAGTGTAATTTAGTTACGGGAAATTGCTGTCAGTTGAGCCCTTTAAGGTGTATAATGGAAAGCAGTCAGGAGGGCAAAGAGAGAACTAGAAATGGCCCTGACCTACGCAAGTAAAGCAGATTCCAAAGCTTTTTTCAGATACATTGGATGTGAGAGGAAGGAATAGGTGCCTCCTGGGACCAAAAGGGCCACCTGTGGGGATCCAGCCCACATGTATGGCGTCCCGAATGAAAACATCAGGTCGTATTCACTAGGGAGAAGATGGTGAGGGTAGAGGATTAGGAGAGGTGACACTCACATTGTTTGGGACATGTGTATATCAGGAAAGAAGTGTTAAAGATGTTGACGAACCTTAAGGAGGACAAATCCCCAGAGTCTGATGAAAGTGATTTATTTATTTACAGACAGCAGGGAAGAGGCCCTTCTGGCCTTTGAACCACAGTGCCTAGTAATCCCCGATTTAACCGCAGCCTAATCACAGAACAACTGACCATGACCAATTAACCTACTAACCAGTATGTGGGAGGAAACTGTTGCACCTGGGGAAAACTCACACTTCCCACAGCAGGAAGGACTCCTTACAGATGTCGCTAGAATTGAACTCTGAACTCTGACATCCTGAGCTGTAATAGTAAATTGAAGGGTGTTATGGATAACAAGGGAGGAGATTGCTGAGACTTTGAAACAGGCATTTGCATAACTTTTAGCTACACATGAGTTAAAGAAGACTGGAAGTCCACTAATGTTCTTCCCATATTCAGGAAGGGCAATGAGTCTTAGGTCTATGGAAACTCTTGGGAAAAATCGTTAGGGATTGGATTTATGGTCACCTGGAAAGGCAAGAACTAATTTATGGGAGTCAGCATAGTTTTGTGGATGGGGAATCTTGTCACACAATTCTGATTGAGTTTTTTGAGGAGGAAACTGACGAGGAAAAGGCAGAAAATGTAGTCCCGTGGAATTTAGCTGTTTTTTTTAACATGGTAAGCCAGGACAGAATGTTAGGGCATCAAGCACCTTATTCAATAATAAGCATGGTGATAAGAGGCAGAGAGTAGAGGTGGGGAGTTATCTTTCTGACTGGAATCCATAACGTGTGGTGTACTGCGCGGGCTGGTGTTGGGACTTTTGCTGTGACTTGGATGAGAACATCTGTGGTCTGATAAATTTACTGATGACAGGAAGATTAGTTGAGTTATAGATAGCAAAGATAATTACCTGAAAATATAAAGTGGCTAGGCATAGCTGAAATACCGTCTATAAATTTGCTGATGATAAAACCATCGTTAGTAGAATCTCAGGTGGTGACGAGAGGGCATACAGGAGTGAGATATGCCAACTAGTGGAGTGGTGTTGCAGCAACAACCTGGCACTCAACGTCAGTAAGACGAAAGAGCTGATTGTGGACTTCAGGAAGGGTAAGATGAAGGAACACATTCCAATCCTCATAGAGGGATCAGAAATGGAGAGAGTGAGCAGCTTCAAGTTCCTGGGTGTCAAGATCTCTGAGCATCTAACCTGGTCCCAACATGTCGACGTAGTTATAAAAAAGACAAGACAGTGGCTATACTTCATTAGGAGTTTGAGGAGATTTGGCATGTCAATCAATACACTCAAAATCTTCTATAGATGTACCATGGAGAGCATTCTGACAGGCTGCATCACTGTCTGGTATGGAGGGGCTACTGCACAGGACCAAAAGAAGCTGCAGAGGGTTGTGAATTTAGTTGGCTCCATTGTGGGTAATAGCCTACAAAGTCTCCAGGACAACTTCAAGGGGTGGTGTCCATTATTAAGGACCTCCAGCACCCAGGGCATGCCTTTTCTCACTGTTACCATCAGGTAGGAGGTACAGAGACCCGAAGGTACACACTCAGCGATTCAGGAACAGCTTCTTCCCCTCTGCCATCCGATTCCTAAATGGACATTGAACCTGTGAACACTACCTCACTTTTTTAATCTATATTATTTCTGTTTTTTTGCACTATTTTTAATCTATTCAATATAAGTATACTGTAATTGATTTACTTATTTTATTATTTTTTTCTTCTTCTTCTAGGTTATGTATTGCATTGAACTGCTGCTGCTAAGTTAACAGATTTCATGTCACATACCGATGATAATAAACCTGAATCTGATTCTGATATCAGTTGAAAAGTTGGTGGAACAGCGGTAGGTGGAATTCAATCCAAACAGGCATGAAGTATTCTCATTTTGGGCCATCTAATACTGTCAGAACCTGAGAAGGAAGTGTTGATGTCAAAGTCAAGTTTACTGCCCTATGTACAAGTACGTGTGCAGAGTGCAATGGAAAACTTACAGCAGTGTCACAAGTACATAGTGTCAGACACACAACATTCACAAGAAAATCATAAATTAAACATAAATTATGCAAAACCAAATGAGAAAGAACACAATTAGAGCAAAAGATAAAGTTCACTCAACCTATTCTCATGAGGCATGCTCCCCAATCCAGGCAACATGCTTGTAAATCTTCTCTGCACCCTTTCTATGGTTTCCACATCCTTCCTGCAGTGAGGCAACCAGAACTGAGCACAGTACTCCAAGTAGGGTCTGACCAGGGTCCTATACAGCTGCAACATTACCTCTCAGCTCCTAAACTCAATCCCACGATTGATGAAGGCCAATGCACCGTATGCCTTCTTAACCACAGAGTCAACCTGTGTAACAGCTTTGAGTGTCCTGTGGACTTGGACCCCAAGATCTCTCTGATCCCCGCGAAGAATATGCTTAAAACTTTGATGAGAGAAATGCTAGCATCCTGAATTTGACAGAAAATAGTAGAGGGTTCAGAAATTACACTCATGGCCATTTTATTAGGTACACCTGTACACCTACTTGTTAGTGCAAATATATAATCGGCCAATCATGTTGCAGCAACTCAATGCATAAAAACATACAGACATGGTCAAAAGGTTCAGTTGTTGTTCAGACTAAACATCAGAATGGAGAATAAATGTGATCTAATTGATTTTGACTGTGGAATGATTGTTTTGCGCCAGGTGGAGTGGTTTGAGTATCCTGGCATCTCCTCTGTACCAATTTCCAAGCACTTTAAAACTATGCCTTCTCATGTTAGCCATTTCAGCCCTGGGAAAAAGCCTCTGACCATCCACGTGATCAATGCCTCTCATCATCTTATACACTTCTATCAGGTCACCTCTCATCCTCCGTCGCTCGAAGCAGAAAAGGCCAAGTTCACTCAACCTATTCTCATAAGGCATGCTCCCCAATCCAGGCAACATCCTTGTAAATCTCCTCTGCACCCTTTCCATAGTTTCCACATCCCTCCTGTAGTGAGGTGACTGGAACCGTACTCCTGATCTTCTGAGATTTCACGCACAACAATGAAACATCCACTGAGTGACTGTTCTGTAGGTGAATATACCTTTTTAATGACAGAGCTCAGAAGAGAATGGTCAGACTGGTTCAAGCCTACAGGAAGGTGACACTAACCCCAATAACCATGGGGTGCAGAAGAGCACCTCTGAACGTACAACATGTCAAATCTTGAAGTGGTTGGGCTACAGCAATGGACGAGCATGAGCCTACACTCACCGGCCACTTTATTAAGGTACAGGGCCTACCTAATAAAGTAGCCACTGAGTGTATACTTCAGGATTTTAGCAATCGTCAAGATTTGAGTAAACATGGGAACATTTTGTATTGATTTCAATTGTGAGACAAAACTAATCTGTGTTTTAAAGGTAATTGGAACAAAGCAGTCCAGGCTAATTATAACCCTCTTGCACACCATCAATAATATTTTCCATTCAACTTCCTTTAACTCTGATAATATATAGATTAATTTCCAATGTAGCTCTGGGAATCAGGGAAAGAGGAGCTATAAATTTCATCTAATCTTAACCTTCTCAATAATCGCTGATAACTACAGGTAAATAAATAATTTGTGCTTCACTCCCTATTAAACTGAATATATTGTTCCCCTTCCCCTCTGCCCTAAATATTTTGAATTCATGTCAGGTTGATAGAGTGGGGCGTTGGGAAAATGAAAGTTAATACAACATCTCCCTCTGCTGGTCAACAAGTTAAATTCTGACAATAACTCACTGCTCTGTTATGGAATAAGTGTTAGGGCATGCATGTGTTTGTACTTGTCTTAGTTATACTGCTGAACTGATAATCCAATCACCAGTGAAAGGAACTTGTCAGATTGTCATTAAAACACAAATGCTTCCTTATCTGCCGGCTCTATCTTCTTTGCTTCTGAAATGACCCTGCAAATTATTGTTACATGAAATCAATAATCCAAACGATTGCCACTTTTTCAAGGCAACGTACCAGAGTCAATAGTATTGTAGTAATGCCTCTGACCTGTACAGTATTTCACACCATCTATATTGCTACTGCTTATCTAGGCAAATTATCAGAGACGGAGTTATCAATGGATCTTTTATTGAAGGCAAAGAACCCTCAACTGACTGTAGCATCTGATATTAAAAAAAGTATCAAAACATGCCATATGATACACTCAGTTCATAGACGTTTTTACATTTAATACATTACAGATTCACTCACACCTCTTGTCTATTAAATTCTTTATAAACTGTATATGATACCTCTGAAGTATCCACTTAAGACAATGGCAAAATCAGTGAATCACTTTCTCATAAAGGCTTAATACGGATCTGGTCTCTCATTTGGTCTGCAATTGTCGTTGGAACATAATTTCCTTTGGAACTGTGGAAAAGTTGTTAAGTATTCTTCAGCGTTTTCCTGATGTCAAATCTGAGAGGTGCCGTGACAATACAGCAGTCAGCATGATGTTATTACAGCTCGAGAGGGCGCAGTTTGGAGTTCAGTTCCAACTCCGTCAGCAGGAGCCATGCATCTGCTCTCTATCTGCACTGTACTCCACGGGTTGCGCGTTCATTACGTTTAGTCCCATGAGCAGGGTCATGGTAAAAGCAAAGGGAATAAGTCTTGTATTCGTGCTTTGTTCTGGACAGTTTGGGGCTGGGGACATATCATACCTTTTGTTGACTGCTTCGTTACAGGTTAATTTACGCTTTAAGTTTCATAGCTTCAAGGCTGTATGTTTGCAAGTTGATATTAAAGGATTGAATACAGTTCTTTGACTTTTTGAACATTATTGGAGTGATGGGGGGGGTGTTGCTGTACGAGTATAACAAATCCAAGGGAATTGCCAGAGGCAGCAATTGGTTTGTCAGAGAAGCTGTAAGGAGTTTGCATCCTCCCTGTGAATACGTGGATTTCCTCCGGGTGCTATGGTTTCCTCCCACATTCCAAGGATGCACTGCTTACTGGGATAATTAGTCATCGTAAATTGTTCTGTGATTGGGTTAAGTTTAAATGAGTGGGTAGCTGGGCATTGTGGCTCATTGGGCTGGAGGGGCCTGTTCCATGCTATATCTTTAAATAAAATAATTAATAAAATCTGTGAACAGGAGCAGTTTGCAAACAGCAGGCTTCTTATCAGCTACTATAGTAACTACAATTAATTCAGATTAGTATCGGAGTCAGAGATACCATAAGATATAGGAGCAGAAGTAGGCCATTCGGCCCATCGAGTCTGTTCCGCAACCTACCATGGGCTGAAGGTTCTGCTCCTGCACCATACTGCTCATTGTTCTAATTAATTATTCTCTTTGGTATTTTACAGGAGGCAACAAATTCAGTTGGAAGTCTTTGTTTGCCTCTTAAGGTGCTCCATTTTGTGCCTCTTTCATGAATCTTGCATCTATGTAGATTCCCACAACAGTAATACCTGTGTACGGGGTCTTTCTTTTGTTACATTTAAAATGGTGTTTTTGTTATGTTAATCTGTGGAATGCGGCTTTGTTGTGCTTTAACGCTGAGAAAGTTTGCACTAGCCGCTTATTGTGGTTTAGAGGGTGATAAGAGGGTGCTATTAACCAATTGGGATAGTTGTTATGGTTTTGGTGTATTTGAAGATACTGTATGCGCGGGGTTTTGGGGCAGAAGGTGGGAGAGCGAGACAGAGGATGGACCAGGTGCTGTGAGTCCGCTAACGGGGTCGGACCCCGAGCGGGACGTTCGGCGAGGAGACGGAGACGGAGACGGACTCGTGTGGGGCGTCTGGTCGACCACCGTTGTTGGTCCCAGGCGGCCGGTCGAGGTGGTCCGAGGGGTCACAGGGTGAAGAAGAAGGTCCTTGAGCTCCAATGGTTTTGTGCACGAAGAGATTGAACTTTGATAAGTGTGGCGCCTTTTATTTTCCTTTTATATTTTATTCTCTTTTAATTATATAGTTCCAGTAATATCTATAAACTGTAAATCATTTAATCATATCTGGTGTATTGTCTGTTATTTGGGCGGGGTGGGGTACCTCACACAGCATCCAAACAAACTATTACCCAGTTTGGCGGGGCCGAGGCTGTTTCCCTAGACGACAGCGAGCCGAGCGACCCTGAGGGTGGCCAGGGGGGCTGCACCTGCTGTACCACTCTTCCTCTCTTCCGAGGATACTGAGCTGAAATTTTAATTATCTCTTTCCCAGCATGCTAAGTAGTTCCAGCATTTTGCTTTTATTACAGTATAGGAAATCCTATCTTGATATGCCCAGCATACATAGAAGGTAGTCATTTGCCTACAGTAGAATACAATGATATTATTTTCAGCTACTTTACCCTCAAATCTTGCTCAATAGACAATTATCAACACTCAGTACAGTGAATGAGCAAACAGCTCAAGCCTCGCCTTACTTTTCCTCACTGCTACAAATTCACTCGTTCATGGAAGGGTTATAGGAAGGATAAATACTCCAATAAGCAACACCACTTCTTCTGACTTCATACCTGATATTGCAGGTGAAAGCAGAGGGTGCCCATGCTCCTAAATAAAGGCACTATTTTATATTGTTTGAGGTAAGAAAAAAAATAAAGAAATCAGTAACTGACATTCAGCTGAAAAAAAAATATTCAGCAAGATATTTCATCTTGTCACTTTGTTTGTGAGCATGGGGTCGATTGTTTCAAATATACAGAACATTGCACTATCTGATTGTAGAGCAAAGAGGAATTTTATGCATCAAGTCCACAGTACTATAGAGCCAAGTATGCTTTCACATGACAGGGAAATGTTTCTTGAGTTAACTTCCCCAAATAAGTAAAACTTTTGCTGTATAAATACATAACTAAAGGATGTTCAAATAAAGCAAGCTACTTCTGTCACTGTAACGCTCCATCCAATACCATTTTAACCATGCAGCATCAAACTGGAAGACCAACCCTTGGTTTGGTATACTCAGTGCCCCGATTCTGAAACCTAATTTCTGCTAGAGTCCCTATTTAACAAGCTCTACTTTAAAATGTTGTTTTAATATTTTCAATAGACAATAGACAATAAACAATAGGTGCAGGAGTAGGCCATTTGGCCCTTTGAGCCAGCACCACCATTCACTGTGATCATGGCAGATCATCCACAATCAGTATCCAGTTCCTGCCTTATCCCCATAACCTTTGATTCCGCTATCTTTAAGAGCTCTATCCATCTCTTTCTTGAAAGCATCCAGAGACTTGGCCTCCACAGCCTTCTGGGGCAGAGCATTCCATATATCCACCACTCTCTGGGTGAAAAAGTTTTTCCTCAACTCTGTTTTAAATGGCCTACCCCTTATTCTTAAACTGTGGCCTCTGATTCTGGACTCACCCATCAGCGGGAACATGCTTCCTGCCTCCAGCGTGTCCAATCCCTTAATAATCTTATATGTTTCAATAAGATCCCCTCTCAGCTTTCTAAATTCCAGAGTATACAAGCCCAGTCGCTCCAATCTTTCGACATATGACAGTCCCGCCATCCCGGGAATTAACCTTGTGAACCTACGCTGTATTCCCTCAATAGCAAGAAAGTCCTTCCTCAAATTTGGAGACCAAAACTGCACACAGTACTCCAGGTGTGGTCTCACCAGGGCCCTGTACAACTGCAGAAGGACCTCTTTGCTCTTATATTCAATTTCCCTTGTTATGAAGGCCAGCATGACATTAGCTTTCTTCACTGCCTGCTGTACTTGCATGCTTGCTTTCAGTGACTGATGTACAAGAACACCTAGATCACGTTGTGTTTCCCCTTTTCCTAACTTGACTCCATTTAGATAATAATCTGCCTTCCTGTTCTTACCACTAAAGTGGATAACCTCACATTTATCCACATTAAACTGCATCTGCCATGCATCTGCCCACTCACCCAGCCTGTCCAAGTTACCCTGCATTCTCATAACATCCTCCTCACATTTCACACTGCCACCCAGCTTTGTGTCATCGGCAAATTTGCTAATGTTACTTTTAATTCCCTCATCTAAATCATTAATATATATTGTAAACAGCTACGGTCCCAGCACTGAACCCTGTGGTACCCCATTGGTCACTGCCTGCCATTCCGAAAGGGACCCATTAGTCGCTACTCTTTGTTTTCTGTCAGCCAGGCAATTTTCAGTCCATGTCAGTACTCTGCCCCCAATACCATGTGCCCTAATTTTGCCCACTAATCTCTTATGTGGGACTTTATCAAAGGCTTTCTGAAAGTCCAGGTACACTACATCCACTGGCTCTCCCTTGTCCATTCTCATAGTTACATCCTCAAAAAATTCCAGAAGATTAGTCAAGCACGATTTCCCCTTCGTAAATCCATGCTGACTTGGACCGATCCTGTTACTGCTATTCAGATGTGTCGTAATTTCATCTTTTATAATTGACTCCAGCATCTTTCCCGACGTCAGGCTAACCGGTCTATAATTCCGTTTTCTCTCTTCCTCCCTTCTTGAAGAGAGGGACAACATTAGCCACCCTCCAATCCACAGGAACTGATCCTGAATCTATAGAACATTGGAAAATGATTACCAATGTGTCCACGATTTCTAAAGCCACTTCCTTAAGTACCCTGGGATGCAGACCATCAGGTCCCGGGGACTTATCAGCCTTCATCCAACTAGAATCAGTACGTGCCTCATCCATAGGAATTTCCAGCAGCCAGATCTTCCACACCACCCATCCAGGAGAGATGTCACGTCAACATCGAAGCACACAGTGAAATGCATTGTTTGTGTGAATGACCAATGCAGTCTGAGGATTGTGCAGGGGCAGCCCGCAAGTGCCATCACGCTTCCAGTGCCAACGTAGCGTTCCCACAACTCTTTAACCCTCTCCGTGCATCTTTGGAATATGGGAGGAAACTGGAACACCCAGAAAAAAACCCACACAGTCACAGGGAGAGTGTACAAACTCCTTACAAACAGCAGCGGAGATCAAACCTCAATCAGTGATCGCTGGTGCTGTAAACATGCCCTGCTTAGCAAACTACTGTAAAACACCTGCCTTTCCTCAAGACCTAAGTTAATCATCTTTTGTCATGAAGTTGATATTGTAATCCGCAATGCTTCTTACCATAGCTAGAGCAGCCGTTATTCTATGAAACAAACAGTAGGTCATTCAGCCTTTTGCACTAGTGCCATCATTCAACACCATTGTAGCCGATCTGTACTTCAGTACCGTGTAAATGCTCTCTCCCTATGTATGTATTTTGGTGGTATCTATGTCAAGAAGTCTACCACTTCCTTAAATATATTCAACAATGTGTCCTTCAGCTACAACAGGTCTATTGCAATGCAGTCTGACTGGTTTCCACCACCTATTGCAAGATGTTGTTTTATCAGTTCCTCAGTATTTTTGACGAAGCTTCAATCCCCAGGACTCCTTTGTACCTCCGCTGCAAATGAATCCTCTACTTCCTTATTGGAAGGCTATATAGTCAGCGCAGATCAGTAATAACATCTAATCTTTGCCTCCAGCACAGTGGACCTCAAGGATAGCCCTCGGCTCAGTGCTCTATTCCCTCAACATTCACGACTACGTGGCTAAGTATAACTCAGACACCAGCTATAAGTTTGCCAATGACACCACTATTGTTGATAGCTCAGATGGAAGTGTGGAGGCTAATAGCAGTGCAGCAGATTGGCTCGTTGAGTGGTGTCATAACAACAACTTCGCTCTTGGCATCAGCAAGATCAAGGAAGTTACTGCGGACTTCAGGAAGGGGGAGTTGGGAGAATACACACCAGTCCTCAGCAATGGAAAGAACGTTCCTGAGCATCAATATCTAAGAGGATATATTCTGGGCCCAACATATTGATGTAGTCACAAAGAAGACACACCAGCAGCTCTACTTCATTAGGAGTTGGAGCAGATTTTGTAAAATCACCAGTTTCCATAGACGTACTGTGGAGAGCATTCTGACTGCTTCCGTCACAGCCTGATATGAAGCCTCCATACACACAATCACACAAAGCTCTAGGTTATGGTCAGCCAGTTGAACACAGACACGATCCTTCCTACCAGAGGGCAGCTTCAAGAGATGATGCCTCAGGGTGGCATCCATCATTAAGGACCCTCACCATCCGGGACATACCCTTATTTATTACCATTAGGGAGTACAGGAGCCTGGAGACCCACACAATTATATAGGAACAGTTTCTTCCATTTCACCATCAAATTTACAAACAGTCCACTAACACTTCCTCATTATTCCTTTTATTTTGCACTATTTTCGTAATACAGGTCGCCCTTCACTAATCTGACTACCTGTAATCCGGTTCCTTCAATAATCCAGCACTGATTATGCTTAATGTGATCCTTCTGTAATTCGGCATTTTTACTAATCCGGCACTCCTCAGGTCCCGATGGTGCCGGATTAGTGAAGGTCGACGTGTACTACAGATTTATGCTTTTACACAGTACCACTGCTAAAGAACAAGTTTCACTCCATTTGTTAATAATAAACCTGATTCAGCACTTTTAGGAGGGAGGTAATTTCAGAGGTTCACCGTCTTTAGAGCGAAGGAAGGTGTCATGTCAGTGCTCAGTCTTACCGTGTCCCCAGATCATGACTTTTGTTCAAGGCATCCCTGATGCAGAAAATAATTCCGTGCATCCAGCTAGGCTTTACATTTTGTTCTTGGGACACTTTAATAAAATCTTCCACTGATTTTTCTGGACTTGAGTTAATAGACTCCAGTCAACCCAATTTATCCTCATGAGTGTTGCCATCACTGAAATCAGATTGATGAAGCTTTTGCTGCACTCATGTAGGTTGCTTTTTAGGTTAAGATAACAACACTGCACCAGTGGCCTCATCAAGATCCTGTATAATTGTAACGAGAAATAATTCCTCTTGTACTCAAAACATCTTGCCACAAGGACCATTTGTGGTAGAAACAGAAGAGAGGAAACTGTGTGGACTAGATTAAGGCTGGGGCATTGTGCATTAAACAAAACATTGAAAATGATAGGGAAACACCAGACAGGATTGTGTGAGGAATGTCAGGAAGAGGAGTCAGTAGAACATGTAGTTCTGAGTTGTAGGAAGTCTGGAATACAGAGAGAAATGATGAGAATTAAACTAAGGGAATTGGGGGTGCAGGAATTCACATTAAAAGGGTTGCTGGGCATGGGTGAGAGAGCGTAGGTTAGGGTATTTTTAGCTTTCTTAAGGGGTACAGGGGTTTTTTATAGGATGTGACGGATAAACAGAAGTAGGGTACTAGGATGGCCAAAGATGGGAGGATAAAGTATAGGTTAGGGTGTGTGTGTGGTGGGTGTGTGTGTGATTGGGTGAAGGGATTTAGACTGTACGTCTATGGCACGCTCCGGAGCAGAAGGTGGCGGTAATGCACCATTAAGCTAGGTGCCAACCGCCGTAAAACAAGACACAGACAGACCATTTGTGGTAGTTACAACTGACAAACATCAGTCATCACCCTACTCACCATCAAGGACAAATATACAAAAAGACCAGCAGTATTGTGAAGGATCCCACCCACCTTGCTCATGGACTGTTTTTCCCACTTCCTTTTTTTTAAATTTTATTTTTATTTGGATAAGGTATTCACAAGTAATACACAAACTTTTTTTTAACATGTATAACCTTTTCCATTTTTTTAATGTGAGTAAATCTATATTAATTTGTACATTCACAAGTGCATATTGAGATAATTTAGAAAATAATTAGGTACTCAAATAGATGTTAATATGCAATTGTAATTCCATTCTATTAAACTAAATAATGATAATAGTTGTTATTAAAAGTATTAATAATAATGGTTGGTTGAATACTAATTTCCATGTATCTCTTCCGGTCCAAAATTTCCCCAGATCATTTCTTTACTTGTGTTAATTCCACATTTTCCAAAAAAAGAGCAGTAAATATCCAAGCCAAGGGTGCTTACGTTAACAATATTACTATGTTGGTGAGACAAGCAGTATGAACCTTTAGGAGAGTCATGTAAAGCCTGCTCACACTGGGTTTATAAATTCCATCCATTTATTCTAAATTTGATAAAATTTTTATTTTTGAATTCTCAGAGAATAAGTCATCTTTTCCATTTTAAATATTTCCAAACTGATTTCATGCCAATCCTCTAATGTAGGTGATGTTGGATTTAACCACTTTCTGGAGATTGATTTCTTACTTGCCGCTAAAGGGCCTGCAGCAGCTTTATATCTTTCTTCTGTTCCAAAAACAATACATGCCCCAAGTAGAGAGTCTCAAAGTTCAGAGGTATCTGAGTCTTAAATACCTTAACTAATGTTCTGTGAATACCTTCCCAATATAAACTTAACTTAGGGCAATCCCAAAAAATATGGAAATGATTTGCCTTCTCCAACACGCCGCGTTTGTGTCTTTATATTTTTCCTGGTATGGGATCTTGAAGTATCTTATAATATTTTTCCAACAATGTTCTCTCCAAATCAAAGAGTTAGTCGAAGACCACTGGAAGCTGCATATTTTCCCCCAAGCCTCCTCTGAAAGTACCAACCCCGCTTCTTTCTCCCACTTCTCTTTAATATACAATATGTTTACATTTTTAGCATGAGGGAGGGCATTATATAATCGAGAAATTGATTTACGTGGTATTGAACTGTAAGCCGAATTCAGAATCTTGAAAAATTCTAATTCTGTTAATTAGTTTGTATATCTACATGATGTCGTACTTTAAAAAGTCATTGTGTTCTAGGCCATGTTTGTCCCGCAGGGATTGAAAACTTTGTATTACACTTTTATGTGTGTGTGAATGAGAGGTAGGTTGTAAGACTTTTCTTTATCCACAGTTCAAATCTTTTATCTCCTCTGCTGGGAAGAAATTCGGTATCATAAGCAAACCACCTGAAAAGTTTTAACATGTTATTGATCCCACATGAATTAGCCACTTTCTGCCATACTTTTAATGTGAGATTTATCCAGCTGTTTTTAATCTTTTCCTATTGGGCCATCAATCCTTTGTCCACAATTGAGGCCTGTAGAAGAAAACTGTCAATCAATCCAAATTCTATTTCCTTCCATCTAGCCTTAGATTTCCTATTGCACCAATATAACAGAGGGGTTATCTGTGAAGCATAAAAATAGTTTCTCAAGCAAGGAAGTGCCATACCTTCTCCTTCCTTTCCTAACTGTAAGGTGTTAAATCAGATTCTAGGTTTCTTTCCTTGCCAGATAAAACGGGAAATCCATGTGTCCCATTCCCTGAATTGATTATCTTCTACCTCCAGAGGTAAAGTCCGGAAAAGGTAAAGGAACCGAGGGAGAATATTCATTTTTATGGTATTTTTCCTTGAATAAAAAGGGGATAAGATTCCACCTATGTATATCCACTTTTATCTCTGAAATTAATGGCCCATAATTTACCTGCGAGAATGTTGAAAGATCTTTTGGCAGGGTTATTCCTAAATATTTTAATGATTCAGCTTCCCACTTAAGATCATATGTATCCTGCAGTTTTTTGGATGCTGTATAATTGAAGGACAAAACCTGCATTTTCTTTACATTAATTTTATAACTATAATCCTTTTGTCTCGGTAAAGAAAATTTCTTTTGAGTTTCCAGTGTGTACATATCATCAATTTCACTTTGCACTTTCTTAATTTCCTGTTCTAAATTAGAACTAATTTTGTTGCTATCGACAACTTGAAGTTGTTTTAATTTTCCTTGACAGTCTGCTAATTTTTGTGCATTGAATTTTTTCATGTGAGTAGTAATGGAAATAATTTTCCCTCTCAGTACAGCTTTCAATGTATCCCATAAGATCACTGGTGATGTTTCTCCCATGTCATTATGGTCTAAGTATTCTTTGATTTCTCCCCTTAATTTCTCCATTACTTTCGGGTTATTGAGTATATGTGAATTTAACCTCCATAGTGTTTTCCTCATTTTCCTTTCCAGAATTAGAGACATAGAGACTGGGCTATGGTCCAACAGATCAATTGTTGCAATATTTCACTCTTTTATCCTGAATCTATCTATGTTAAATATAAAAAAAAAGTCTGTCGTTGAATAAGCTGAATGAGGGAAAGAATAATGTGTATAGTCTTTGGTGCTGGGGTGTAATTCCCTCTACACATCTAGAATTCCCAGCTCTTCCATCAATGAATTCACTTTCCTAGTCAGAGGTTTATTCTGAGTAACTGTTCTTAAAGAATCTAATGCAGAGTTTAACCTAATATTAAAATCCCCTCTGCAGAATACTACCCCTTGAGAGCTGACCATTTGGTCAAAAATGTGTCTAAAGAATGACCATTCACAGCCTGGTGGAGCATAAACATTCAACAATGTTATTTCAGTACCTTCTGTTCTTCCTGTAATTTTTACAAATGGTCCATCCTTGTCTTTAGACTCTGAAATACGTTCATGATTAAGAGCACTTGATTACACAATACTTGGGTATTGTGTAATGAACCAGAGGTGATTAGAGAGATTGAGGTGAAGGAACCCTTAGGAAGCAGTGATCATAACGTGATTGAGTTCACTGTGAAATTTGAAAAAGAGAAGCCGAAATCTGATGTGTCGGTATTTCAGTGGAGTAAAGGAAATTACAGTGACATGAGAGAGGAACTGGCCAAAGTTGACTGGAAAGGGACACTGGCGGGAAAGACGGCAGAGCAGCAGTGGCTGGAGTTTATGCGAGAAGTGAGGAAGGTGCAAGACAGGTATATTCCAAAAAAGAAGAAATTTTCAAATGGAAAAAGGATGCAACCGAGGTTGACAAGTCAAAGCCAAAGTTAAAGCGAAGGAGAGGGCATACAAGGAAGCAAAAATTAGTGGGAAGACAGAGGATTGGGAAGTTTTTAAAACCTTACAAAAGGAAATTAAGCAGGTCATTAAGAGGGAAAAGATTGCCTATGAAAGGAAGCTAGCAAATAATATCAAAGAGGATACTAAAAGCTTTTTCAAGTATATAAAGAGTAAAAGACAGGTGAGAGTAGATATAGGACCGATAGAAAATGATGCTGGAGAAATTGTAATGGGAGATAAGGAGATGGCGGAGGAACTGCATGAGTATTTTGCATCAGTCTTCACTGAGGAAGACATCAGCAGTATACCGGACACTCAAGGGTGGCAGGGAAGAGAAGTGTGTGCAGTCACAATTATGACAGAGAAAATACTCCGGAAGCTGAATAGGCTAAAGGTAGATAAATCTCCCGGACCAGATGGAATGCACCCTCGTGTTCTGAAGGAAGTAGCTGTGGAGATTGCGGAGGCATTAGCGATGATCTTTCAAAAGTCGATAGATTCTGGCATGGTTCCGGAGGACTGGAAGATTGCAAATGTCATTCTGCTATTTAAGAAGGGGGCAAGGAAGCAAAAAGGAAATTATAGACCTGTTAGCTTGACATCGGTGGTTGGGAAGTTGGAGTCGATTGTCAGGGATGAGGTTACAGAGTACCTGGAGGCATATGACAAGATAGGCAGAACTCAGCATGGATTCCTTAAAGGAAAATCCTGCCTGACAAACCTATTACAATTTTTTGAGGAAATTACAAGTAGGCTAGACAAGGGAGATGCAGTGGATGTTGTATATTTGGATTTTCAGAAGTCCTTTGACAAGGTGCCACACATGAGGCTACTTAACAAGATAAGAGTCCATGGAATTACGGGAAAGTTACATACGTGGATAGAGCATTGGCTGATTGGCAGGAAACAGAGAGTGGGAATAAAGGGATCCTATTCTGGTCGGCTGCCGGTTACCAGTGGTGTTCCACAGGGATCAGTGTTGGGGCCGCTTCTTTTTACATTGTATATCAACGATTTGGATTATGGAATAGATGGCTTTGTGGCTAAGTTTGCTGGCGATACGAAGATAGGTGGAGGGGCCGGTAGTGCTGAGGAAACAGAGCGTCTGCGGAGAGACTTGGATAGATTGGAAGAATGGGCAAAGAAGTGGCAAATGAAATACAATGTTGGAAAGTGTATGGTTATGCACTTTGGCAGAAGAAATAAACGGGCAGACTATTATTTAAATGGGGAAAGAATTCAAAGTTCTGAGATGCAACGGGACTTGGGTGTCCTTGTACAGGATACCCTTAAGGTTAACCTCCAGTTTGAGTCGGTGGTGAAGAAGGTGAATGCAATGTTGGTATTCATTTCTAGAGGAATAGAGTATAGGAGCAGGGATGTGATGTTGAGGCTCTATAAGGCGCTGGTGTGACCCCACTTGGAGTACTGTGGGCAGTTTTGGTCTCCTTATTTACGAAAGGATGTGCTGATGTTGGAGAGGGTACAGAGATTCATTAGAATGATTCTGGGAATGAGAGGGTTAACACGAGGAACGTTTGTCCGCTCTTGGACTGTATTCCTTGGAGTTTAGAAGAATGAGGGGAGACCTCATAGAAATATTTCGAATGTTGAAAGGCATGGACAGAGTGGATGTGGCAAAGTTGTTTCCCATGATGGGGGAGTCTAGTACAAGAGGGCATGACTTAAGGATTGAAGGGCGCCCATTCAGAACAGAAATGCGAAGCAACTTTTTTAGTCAGAGGGCAGTGAATCTATGGAATTTGTTGCCACGGGCAGCAGTGGAGGCCAAGTCATTGGGTGTATTTAAGGCAGAGATTGATAGGTATCTGAGTAGCCAGAGTATCAAAGTTTATCGTGAGAAGGTAGGGGAGTGGGACTAAATGGGAGAATGGATCAGCTCATGTTAAAATGGCCGAGCAGACTCAATGGGCCGAATGGCCGACCTCTGCTCCTTTGTCTTCTGGTCTTATGGATATTAAAGTAGCTACTCTTTTATGGCCCAATTTATATGATAAATAAAATTCATGCTTAAAGCTCATTCTTTTTAATTTTGCATGTTTGGATTGGCTCATGTGCATTTCCTGAAGGAAAGCTATTTATGCCCTCTCTTTTTTCAATTTAGACAATCTTATTTCCCTTAATTGGATTCAAAACCCCATTTACATTATAGGAAATTATTTTTACCAGTTCAATTTGCATTTTTCTCTCATAGAGAAAAAAACACTGTCCTTTTCTAAACCAACAGTAAGCAATCCCTTCTCAACAGTAAACCAGAACATAAAACCAAACCCTAGGCATTTCTGAATGTTGGACATTTGAAAATTTTTCCCAACTTCCAACAGTGAGGCCTGAGCTTCAGTTCAGAGGGATAACCCCCATCTCCAGTCTGTGTTTGAGGGCCCTCCACAGTGTGAACAGCCATAGAGAACTCTCTCCTTTTTATGTCTCCACCGTATTGCTATCACTCAAGTTATTCCGTCTAGATTATTTTCAATTATCAGCTTTCATTTTACCTTTAAGTACCATTCACTCTTTTCAGACACTTCTCAATTATTCTACACTCTCTGTACATTCGTGTCTGAGTACTTGCAGCTTTTCCTTGTAGCTTGACACTCTGGTTCGAGTGGAGTGTCCTCGCCGCACTGGCTGCCACGTCCACCGCCGAATCTTCTCCAGTAGCGACTCCGGTTGGGTGATATCCTTTCTGGGTAATCCCCGAACCACCAGATCCAACGTTGCCTCTTCCACTGTAGCGTAGGTTTTTGTCCCTTCATCGTAAAAGACTCTTAGCCGAGCTGGATACAGGGTCTGAAATCTGATGTTGTTTTCCTTCAGGACCTTCCATGTTTCCGCGTATTCCTTCCGTCTGGCAAGGATCCCTGGTGTGTAATCGTGGTCTAAACTGATTTTACAGTTGTTCCACATAAAGCCTTTCTTTTGCTATGCCAGTTTAAGCACTTCTTCCTTCATTCTGTAACTGAGAAATCTGACTAGAATTGATCTGAGCTGGGCATCTGCCAGGGATTGTGGTGCCAACGCGTGGTAGGCCCTTTCTATCAGTAGGTCTTTTGCATCTGGTCTTTTAAGGTTCTCTCTAAGCAGCTTCTCCACGAAGGGAATCACCAATCCAAGTTTACCATAAGCTCCTTCGGGAACTCCATGAATCCTCACTTTTTCCCTTCTTGGTCTATTCGCTTCCACTGGAGCTGCTCTTGTAGCTTCAGCATTTCTCCCATCACTTCCTCTGCATTTTGCAGCCTCCCCTCAGTCCCTACAATCCTCGCTTCGGCTTCATCTAACCTCAGATTAGTTTTTCCTGTTTCTCCTTTAATATCTTCCAGCTGTTTGTTGTTATCTTGTCGGAAATCACGTATCTCTCTAAGATTCAAAGTCAGGTTCACCCATCCTTCCACATTATCTCCGTCCTGGCTGGCCGTGGGGGAGCTAGGCCCCTCGTCTTTCTGTGTCTTTTTATATTTATCAGCCTTCTGAGCAGACTTTTTATTCTTGTACTTAGGATCCATCCTTGCCCCTTTTATTGATATAGTTACACAATACTAAATATTTGTCTAATTTCCACTTTAGGGCAGTTTACGTTCTTTTTTGTCGAGAGACCTTTTCCTATGCTGCCATTCTCTTGGTGACCCAGAAGTCCTTGTTTTTCCCACTTCCATCAGGGAAAAAGCTAGGCAGCATCTACACCAGGACCACTAGACTCAAATCTAGTTACTTCCCCGTGTTGTCAGCACACCACACCTCTGCACAGCATCCTTCATCTTTCTGTGCACTGCAACTTCATACTTACATGCCACACTTCACATCTACACTGACAGTCACTCTCCTACAGTGCTTTCATATACTCTGCTGCCACTGAGTTTTTCTTGACAAGTCATTTTGTCATCATTGCCTATCAGTCACCTTATGTAGATACTCCTGCACCGAGCATCACTTTAGTACTGTACAATCATTCTATCTTTACAAGGTAACCTTATGCATATAACAATCACATTCAATTGCTTGTATATTTTATAGGATTACTTTTATATTTATTATGCTTTTTAGATTTTTTTTATGCTTGTTGCCTATTTTTAATGTTGCATGGATCTACAGTAACAATCGTTTCATTCTTGAACCTTTAACTATTTGCTTTCAGGATACTCAGGTCTCTTTGTTCATCACAATCCCCAACCTACAGCCAATGTTATTGTCTGGTGAATTACAAATCATCCACAATATTCATTGTTGAGATAATACTTTAGTGGTTTCTTTGGGCCCTTTATTTTGTGGGATTAAATACTGCTTTTAAAGAAACAAGATAATAAATTATGCACTGAAAACTGTAGCTGTCTCAGAATTTTATTTTATATTCACAAATGAACTCTGCAAACTGTGAAATGCAATAGATCCAACCAGTCAGAATCAATATTTCCCCATTTAAAATTTACTGTTAAGAGCTATTATTCATGACCAAATTGTTCTTATGCACATCAACTTTCTTCAACTTGTATGCATGTGCAAATAAAAAGATTAAACAAAGATGTTAATGGAATATTTTATTCTCTGAACAGAAAACCACCTGTACATATTACACAAGAGCATGAACCGCTTTCCTTTAGTTCGTGGAGTCATCAGAGCAGTCAGCAAAACATGAACAAGTCAGCAGATGGAGACAACGTTTATACCTCAAAGGTGGACAAGAAATCTACTACTATTTTCTTCAGCTTGCCTTCTATTTCGTTACTGATGTGCCCTTCAGCCCTTTAATAATAAAAAAAAAGTACTTCAGAAACTATTCTCAAAGAACTGCAAAGTAGTCCAAAAATAATTGAACCAACAAAGCACAATTAAAAATCAGCACCATTTGTAATCAAGGAGTGTGTTAAAAGTCAACTCATAAAACACTGTCCTAATAGGCAAATTTCATACATAAAAAGCAGTACAGATTTGTAAATTTAAGTCCAGTACATGAAAAAAGATTAAGTTTTTTCTGTAAGGGGAGAGGGTTGTTGAGAAATCTGTTGCAGTGATACACTCACCTGATTGTTGCCAAGACATCTTGGTGCTGACTTCTCACATGGGCTAAGAAAGCTGGTTCAAACTTTGTGATCTTGCTGGGTTCCACTTTATCCAGGTGACCCCTGACTCCAGCATAAATAACTGCAACCTGTTCCTCGATAGCCATGGGAACTGGATGGAAAACACAAAAATTACTGCATAATCTGGCACACATGCTCCAATTGAACCCCCAACATCTCCATAACATTTATGAACTGCAGTAGGACTGCACTGTTAAGACCACAAGATATAGGACAGAAGTAGGCCATTCAGCCCATTGAGTCTGCTCCGCCATTCAATCATGGGCTGATCCAATTCTTCCAGTCATCCCCACTCCCCTGCCTTCTCCCGATACCCTTTGATGCCCAGGCTAATCAAGAATTTCTCTATTTCTGCCTTAAATACACCCGACAACTTGGTCTCCACAGCCACTCGTGGCAACAAATTCCACAGATTTTCACCCTTTGACTAAAGTAATTTCTCCGCATCTTAGTTCTAAATGGACATCCTTCGATCCTGAAGTTGTGCCCTCTTGTCCTAGGATCTCCTACCATGGGAAATAACTTTGCCATATCTAATCTGCTCAGGCCTTTTAACATTCAGAATGTTTCTATAAGATCCCCCCTCATTCTCCAGAACTCCAGGGAATACAGCCCAAGAGCTGACAGACGTCCCTCATACAGTAACCCTTTCACTCCTGGAATCATTACAATCATTGTTATTACAAACAGTATTGGTCCTTGAGTTTTCATTGATGGCAGTATCTGTAGAGGGAAACTAATGGTTGATTTTTCAGGTCGAGACCCTGCTTTACATCTAAGTGCAGAGTTGGCAGAAGTTGGAGAGGGGCAAGGTATACCTTGTGTCAGTGCACCTTGTATCAATATAAATGGCAAAACGACTCAGCAGTATGGTGGAAAAAAAAGTGACCAGAAGGCAATTTCAGGCTTCTCTGAATCACAACCCAGGGATAAGACTCACTCACCGTACTGCCCTTGTTTGAGCAGCTCTGTCAAACGAACACCGCGGTTCAGCAGCTGTTGAGTAGCAGCGTCTAAATCAGAACCAAACTGGGCAAAAGCTGCCACTTCACGGAATTGGGCCAACTCCAGCTTCATGGTACCAGCCACCTGTAATCAGTGAAGATCAAGAGTTAGAAGGTAATGCACACTCCCTCAATATTCGGGATATTTGAAAGTGAAGGTAGATCAGGAGCTAAGCAGCAGCTGGAACAAGAGGTAACTCTGACTAGGCGTCACAATGATTAATGTTGACAGTGGCTCCACAACATCCTGCTCTGTTTGGAACACTACCCATCACAACAGCAGGGTGGAGATGCGAGACTACAGATGCTCAAATCTGAAGCAAAACACAAACTGCAAGAGGAATAAGCAAGGCATTGCTGCCTAACCGAGTTCCTCTAAAAATGTGTTTTAGGCATCAGATTGGCCTACTGGGGAAAAAAAAGTTCACCCAGATGGATCTAAATCATACTGAATGATATGTAAACTCCTGGTAGGGACCGGACGGTGAGATTTAATTGTCCTTCTTCCCCTATCAAAGTAGATGAGTTGCCCTGCCAAATCTAGTAGCCCACTTATAAAGTCTGTCAAATGTCTGACCTGAACGCTTTTGATAGGGACTGCTTAGACCCATAAGATGAAAATATAAAAACTTTCTGTTGGAATTAATGTTCTGCCTCATTACTTTGATGTTCTTATTTAGTTTCAAAGTTTAAAAGACCCAATCCTCCCATATAGCAAAAGTGTCCAATAAATTCAGTCTAAATATCTATTAAAATAAAATGTATTGAATTGAAGTGATAAAAGATCAAATTCCCAGCAGCAATGTCAATTCTTTTAGTTAATTACCAAGCAGTAATCAAAAGGATGCAGATAAGAACAACCCAATGAATACCTGTTTCATGGCTTTGGTCTGGGCAGCAGATCCTACACGGGATACAGACAGACCCACATTAATGGCTGGGCGGATGCCCTTGTAGAACAGTTCAGTTTCCAAGAAGATCTACAAAGTATGCAAGT
Organism: Mobula birostris; assembly: GCF_030028105.1. Lineage (NCBI taxonomy): Eukaryota > Metazoa > Chordata > Chondrichthyes > Myliobatiformes > Myliobatidae > Mobula > Mobula birostris. The sequence continues at coordinate 176,813,257 of NC_092373.1, read as the reverse complement.
ACATAGATCAAGATCTAATACTACATGAGCGTGATTCCAGTCATAGAAATAAGGCTGTACATGAAATCTAGTGTTGCAATGATATTGTTTACAAATCCAATGCAAAACCATTGAATACATCACTTAATTATTCAATGAAAATGACCATCGATCAATACTAGTCATTAGTCTTTAAGAAAGTGTATTCAGAGGGCTTATCTTATAACCAATTGACCATAAATGATTATCTCCATGAGAGCCCTCATTCCTGAAATGGTGGGGGGGGGGGTGGTTAAAATCAGGTATTGCCATAAATACATTTACCATTCATTTCCCTTCCCTGCAAACATTAGTACTTCAAAAATTCACTTTTCAATTTGATTTTCAAAACAAATACAGGACAATTTTCACTTCTACAACCCACCTGACCATCCGTAATGGAGATGACATTGGTTGGAATGTAAGCAGACACATCACCAGCCTGAGTCTCAATTACTGGAAGAGCTGTAAGGGAGCCACCACCAAAGTTATCGTTCATCTTGGCTGCTCTCTCCAGCAGACGGGAGTGCAGATAGAATACATCACCAGGATAGGCCTCCCGCCCTGGGGGACGACGCAGAAGCAAGGACATCTGGCGGTAGGCAACAGCCTGCAAAAAGGTTGAAAGTGAGATACTGACAATGGTTGTTACAAGTTTCAGTTGTTTATGGTGTGCAATAAATTCCATGGATCCTTTCATTTTAAATACTTAATTAAATATTATTCACAAATAGCACCGACTATTGCAGGAGGAAAGGAGTCAAGTTACAATCAACTTTAGTAACTTCCTCTGAAGGCATGGCTCTGGAGGCGGGTAGATCCAAGGCCGATGCTTTTTTGCTGATGGCGGGGGGGGGGGGGGAATGTTGCTTTGCTGCTGCTTATGCATGAGAGAGGGAAGTTGGGGGGGCTTCAGAGGTTCTAACATCTAATTGTTATTCATTCTTTGGGGCACTCCTCTGTTTTCGTGAATGTTTGTGAAGAAAAAGATTTTCAGGATGTATATTGTATACATTTCTCTGACATTAAATGTACCTATTGAACATATGAACTACCCTTACGCATAGACTATCGTGCTTAGAACCAAGTTACTGCTAATCATCATGGGCATGCTATATTAATGCTGGATTGTAGGCATGCAGCTTGCCCACAGTACATGCTCAGTTAACACAAATGACTCATTTCACTATATGTTTCAACATACATATGATATAAACAAAACTGAATTTGCTCATTTTTAGTATACATTCCACAACAAAATAGCTATTCTGTCTTCACTTTCAAGACATTCCATTTCAAAAAGATCATAAAAACCAAATCTCAAGAAATAGGTATGTAATCAAGTTTTCTCCTGTTCAGTGCTAAAAGAATACTGCACATTGCTTCAGTGACTTTGGGCAAACTATATTTTCTCTGGTTTGAAGATCCAACAAAAATCTTGAAAATCAGAGCACTTCAGCCTATAAAACTCCAATTGGCAAGATGGCAGCACGGACCAATGGCGACATCCTGCAGACGGCTCATAAAACTACTATACTTGATACGCTGCTTCTTCTAAAAACACTTCTTCTGATCTACCATTAGTTGCAGCCTGTAAATTCCTCTTATGAGCCAACTAAATGACCTGGCATTTCTGCAATCTCCTGGGGAACTTGGTGTGGATGAGAGTGGAGTGCAGCTATGGCAGCAGTCCCCAACCACTGGGCCGCAAAGCATGAACTACCGGGCCGCAAGGAAACGATACGAGTCAGCTGCACCTTTCCTCATTCCCTGTCGTCACGCACTGTTGAACTTTAACACAGGGTTGCCAAATGTCCCGTATTTGCCAGGACATCCCGTATACTGGGCTAAATTGGTTTGTCCCGCATTTCCCCCGCTAAGGTAGAGCGTTCCTATGAAACCTTTCGTGCCGAAATGGCATGAAGCGAAGAAGCAATTACCGTTAATTTATATGGGAAAAATTTTTGAGCGTTCCCAGACCCAAAAAATAACCTAACAAATCACACCAAATAACACATAAAACTGAAAATAAATAACACTAACATATAGTAAAAGCAGGAATGATATAATAAATACACAGCCTATATGTATGTAGGGGGGAAATCAGCAAGTACGTGCATGCGCACACAGGTGCCCGTGCAAGGCTTCATGGTCACGGTAGTCTTTCCTGGGGTAAAGTGTCCCGGGATTTGACTGCTACTTTTGTCCCTTATTTGGGTGTGAGAAAGTTGGCAACCCTAACTGTAAAGACATGTTGAGGTGAGTTTAACCTTACTTGAACAACCCACCACCAGCCGGTCGGCCAGTCCGCAAGAATATTGTCAATATTAAACCGGTCCGCGGTTCAAAAAAGGTTGGGGACCCCTGAGCTACGGCATAGCTGCATCAATTCTTAATGGCGGAACAAGCACCTGTCATCAGCTCCATGACTTTGCTTGGATTAAACTGTCGACCGATACTAGATGTGTTGTTTGCCTATGTTTAGCCAGTCCCTTCGTGCTGCTGCTGGAATGTGGACAATCCAGCAGTCCTGGGTCCCATGCAGCCAGGTCCAGAAGCAGCTGCTGCCCTGCAGCCATTAGATTACTGGACAGGCTTCACTTGTCTCAGCACTGAATGTGCTCCACAGCTGTGGATTCACTTTTGGTGACTGCAGTTCATTTGCCTTGTGTTTTTGTTTACACTTCTGCACAATTTGATCAGGGTGCTTCAGCAGTGAACTGACTCTGCAGCTGTGGCCTGCGACCCTCAGGCTCCTGGACCAGCTTTACTCGCCTTAACAGCTCAGTGGCTGCGGACTCACTTTCTGTGGCGAACGTTATTTGTTTACTTCCCTTTTACACACTGGGCATTTGATGGTTTTGTTGTGTGGGTTGTTTCTTTCTTTTGTTGTTGCCTTCAAGAAGACGAATCTTAAGGTTGTATACCGTATACACGCTTTGATAATAAAATGTACTTTGAAATTAGAACTCCCAAGAAAATGGTTCCAGGTATCAATATTTAGAAGCCAAGCAAAGCAAAAGGTACATCCAGCTGGTGTAGCAATAAAATACCTCAGCCTGTTCTCTCAACCTTGGGAGTGAGGAGTCTTAGGAAAAATTCTGCCCAAGTTACTTCATCCTCTCCCAGGGTACTACAATAGTTACAAATGGTAACACCCATAGAAACTAACAGCTGTTGGCCTAAGACCAGGAATCTAAACTAATGGCTGGAGCACATCTGCTAGAAAAAAAACTGACCTGTTTAGACAAGTCATCATAAATGATCAGGGCATGCTTGCCGTTGTCTCTGAAGTACTCTCCCATTGAGCAGCCAGAATATGGAGCCAGATACTGAAGTGGAGCAGCATCAGAGGCTGTGGCAGACACCACGATCGTATACTTCATTGCATCTGGAAAACAAGTCAAACAAGTAGAATACACAGCAACTTCAACTACAGTGATAAAAGATGTTATGTTGTTTCCCTGCTTGATCACTTACTACCACTTTCCACTGGATTTTGAGAATACCTAGTGACAACTATCCAATTAAAATTGAGTCAAACCACTTTTGAGAATGCTCTGCCACTCATATTCATGCCCTATTTAAGCTTGGCCTCAACTTCGCTTTACTGTCAGGTTCACCATTACCCACCTGCCATCTTCCAACACATCAATAACTTAGCCCCAGCGGCTCTATGGGGTACAGAACTCTCCCAGAAGATATTCCTTCATATTCCATCCAAACCAGTCACCCGTATTTTGAACTTTACACTTAGCTCTAAATTTCCCCATGAGGAAAAACATTATATTTATTTATTTATTTGGAGATACAGAGCAGAACAGGCCCTTCCTGCTAATGAGGCATGCCATCCAGTCTTCCACTCATTTAACACCAGCCTAATCACAGGACAATTTCCAATGACCACCTTAACCTAGCAGTCAGCGAGTCTTTGAACTGTGGGAGGAAATCAAAACATCTGGAGAATATCTAAGGAATCACAGAGAGAACGTACAAACTCCTTACAGATGGCGTCAGAACTGAACTCCAACGCACTGAGCTGTAATAGCATTGTACTAACCACTATGCTACCATGGCACCCTCATTTTATGCTCACCACATCACATTCCCTTGGAGTCTTATACATTTGATTAAGATCACCCTTCATTCTCTTGAATGTCAAAGGGCACATGCCTGACCTTTTTAATCTTTCCTTGTTAAAAAACACTTTTCATTGTAGGATTTATGCTTGCAAAACTGAATTGCTTCTAAAGTCACTATAGCATCCCCTCCCCCTTAAAGGTTATTTAAAGTATGGTCTTGTCAGCACCCTGAAAAGTAGAACATCCCTACTTACCCTGCAATTAAGGTCAACTAACTATGCTGGAAAAGTAGAAGAAACATAGAAAACCTACAGCACAATACAGGCCTTTTGGCACACAAAACTGTGCCGAACATGTCCTTACCTGAGAAATTACCTCAGGTTACCCACAGCCCTCTATTTTTCTGAGCTCCATATACCTGTCCAGGAGTCTCTTAAAAGACCCTATCATATATGCCTCCACCATCGTCACTGGCAGCCCATTCCACACACTCACCACTCTCTGCATTAAAAAAAACTCACCCCTGATATCTCCTCTGTACCTACTTCCAAGCACCTTAAAACTGTGCCCTCATGCTAGACATTTCAGCCCTGGGAAAAAGCCTCTGGTTATCCATACGATCAATGCCTCTCATCATCTTACACACCTCTATCGGGTCATGTCTCATCCTCTGTCGCTCCAAGGAGAAAAGGCCAAGTTCACTCAACCTATTCTCATAAGGCATGCTTCCCAATCCAGGCAACATCCTTATAAATCTCCTCTGCACCCTTTCTATGGTTTCCACATCTTTCCTGAAGTGAATTGAGCAGAACTGAGCACAGTACTCCAAGTAGGGTCTGACCAGGGTCCTATATAGCTGCAACATCACCTCTTGGCTCCTAAACTCAATCCCACAATTGATGAAAGCCAATGCACCGTATGCTTTCTTAACCACAGAGTCAACCTGCGCAGCAGCCTTGAGTGTCCTATGGACTCAGGCCCCAAGATCCCTCTGATCCTCCATACTGCCAGAGTATTACCATTAATGCTATCTTCTGTCATCAAATTTAACCTACCAAAATGAACCATCTTACTCTTATCTGGGTTGAACTCCGTCTGCCACTTCTTAGCCCAGTTTTGCATCCTATCGATGTCCTGCTGTAACCTCTGACAGCCCTCCACACTATCCACAACACCTCCAATCTAAATCAACAAATTTACTAACCCATCTCTCCACTTCTTCATCCAGGTCATTTATAAAAATCACGAACAGTAGGGGTCCCTGAACAGATCCCCGAGGCCCACCACTGGTGACCAACCTCCATGCAGAATATGACCTGTCTACAACCATTCTTTGCCTTCTGTGGGCAAGCCAGTTCTGAATCCACAAAGCAATTTCCCTTTGGATGCCATACCTCCTTACTTTCTCAATAAGCCTTGCATGCGGTACCTTGTCAAATGCCTTGCTGAAATCCACATACATCTACTGCTCTACCATCAATGTGTTTAGTCATTCTCAAAAAATTCAATCAGGTTCGTAAGGCATGACCTGCCTGTTACAAAGCCATGCTGACTATTCCTAATTATATTATGCCTCTCCAAATGTTCATAAGTCCTGCCTCCCAGGATCTTCCCCAACTTACCAACCCCTCAAGTAAGACTCACTGGTCTATAATGTCCTGGGTTATCTCTACTCCCTTTCTTGAGTAATGGAACAACATCCACAACCCTCCAATCCTCCGGAACCTCTTTGCATCGATGAAGCAAGGATAATCTCCAGAAGCTCAGCGATCTCCTCCCCTGCCTCCCACAGTAGCCTGGGGTACATCTCATCCGGTTCCGGTGACTTATCCAACCTGATGCTCTCCAAAAGCTCCTGCACATCCTTTCTTTAGATCTACATGCTCAAGCTTTTCAGTCCGCTGCAAGTCATCCCTACAATCGCTAATATCATTTTCTGTAGTGAATACTGAAGTAAAGTATTCATTAAGTACCTCTGCTAACTCCTCCAATTCCATACACACTTTTCCACTGTCACACTTGATTAGTCCTTAGTCCTATTCTCTTACGTCTTATCCTCTTGCTCTTCACATCCTTGTAGAATGCCTTGGGGTTTTCCTTAATTCTGCCCACCAAGGCCTTCTCATGGCCCCTTCTGGCTCTCCTAATTTCTTTCGAGCTCCTTCCTGCCAGCCTTATAATCTTCTAGCTCTCTATCATTACCTAACTTTTTGAACTTTTCGTAGGCTCTTCTTTTCTTCTTGACTAGATTTACAACAGCCTTTGTACACCACAGTTCCTGTGCTCTACCATCCTTTCCCTGACTCATTGGAACGTACCTATGCAGAACTCCACACAAATATCCCCTGAACATTTGCCACATTTCTTCCGTAGATTTCCCTGAGAACATCCGTTTCCAATTTATGCTTCCAAGTTGCTGCCTGATAGCCTCCTATTTCCCCTTACTCCAATTGAATGCTTTCCTAACTTGTCTGGTCCTATCCCTCTCCAATGCTATGGTAAAGGTGATAGAATTGTGATCACTATCTCTAAAATGCTCTCCTACTGACAGACCTGACACCTGACCAGATTCATTTCCCAATACCAGATCAAGTACAGCCTCTCCTCTTGTAGGCTTCTCTACATATTGTGTCAAGAAACATTCCTGAACACACCTAACAAACTCTACCCCATCTAAACCCCTCGCTCTAGGGACACGCCAATCGATATTTGGGAAATTAAAATCTCCCACGACAACCCTGTTATTATTACACCTTTCCAAAATCTGTCTCCTTATCTGCTTCTCGATGTCCCTGTTACTATTGGGTGGTCCATAAAAAAAACACCCAGTAGAGTTATTGACCCCTTCCTGTTCCTAACTTTCACCCAGAGACTCCGTTGACAATCCCTCCATATCTTCCTCCTTTTCTACAGCTGTGACACTATCTCTGATCAACAGTGCCACGCCCCCACCTCTTTTGCCTCCCTCCCTGTCCTTTCTGAAAGATCTAAACCCTGGCACTCGAAATAACCACTCCTGCCCCTGAGCCATCCAAGTCTCTGTAATTGCCACAACATCATGGCTCCAAGTACTGATCCACGCTCTAAGCTTATCCACTTTGTTCTTAAGGCCAGGCAGCATCTCTAGGAAGAGGTACAGTTGACGTTTCGGGCCGAGACCCTTCATCCTGACGAAGGGTCTCGGCCCAAAACATCTGCTGCGTTCACCTGCAACTTTGATGTGTGTTGCTTGAATTTCCAGCATCTGCAGAATTCCTCGTGTTTACACTTTGTTCATAATACTCCTTGCTTTAAAATAGACACATCTCAAACCATTGGTCTAAATGCATCTCTTCTCGATCACCTGCCTATCCTCCCTCGCACTCTCTCCAAGCTTTCTCTATTTGTAAGTACAACACTTTCTAGTGCTCGAAGCTCAATACCAAACCAGTGACTGGAAGAAGCAGACTTTCAATACACAACCAGCTGGTGGTGCAATGGCATCAGCACCAGACTCCCAGTTTGAATCCAAGTCGGGCCACCCCTTGAGTACGCTTTCCATCCATGTCCGGTTGAGCATCGAGCTAGCCACTCAGCCTCGTAGAAAAAAAAAGTTCGAGTCAGGAACATTCATATCGTGACCCGGTTAATCCGAAAGGAGACCAATTCTGACACTACGCGCCAGGCAAGAATGGCTGACTGTCTGGTGCGACACGCTAAAAAAAGCTACACAACATCCTGTCCCCAACCCCATAAAATTAAAGATAGACAATACACTGTTCACTCCACTGAAAGACTTAAGGCAATAATCTCAAATCTTCAGGTGGAAAATAACCTCTCATGTACTGTCAGCTTGTACAGCTCAAACTTATTAACTTTCACAGATTCTTTGGGCTAAAATAGCAAAGCCAAGGAGGGATTTAATATATAGGCAAAGCAGCATTGTTGAGTTACAGCACCTACAATAGGTGCAGAGTACTCTATCCATAGGGTCTGCATGGCCAAGTGGAAATTGACAGAGGTGGGACCACAGGTAACCTTCATTAATGGTGGGAACTATGCATTACTGCTACCACAAAGCTGGGCTGGGCAGCCCTTAAGTAATTGACTGCTGATTTTCTAGTCTGAATACCTCACTGGATTCCTGGCATAGATGGAAACTTAGCATGAATCAAAGAAATAAATGAATTTTCTTACCTAATAGCTGGAATTTTGTTTACTTATTGAGATACAGCACAGTGTAGGCCTTTCTGGCCCTAAAAGTCGTGCCACTCAGCAACCCCCCGATTTAACCCTAACCTAATCACACAACGATTTGCTATAACCAATTAACCTACCAAATGATACGTCTTCGGACTGTGGGGGGTAACCGGTGCATCCAAAGGAAATCCACACAGTCACGGAGAGAGTGTACAAGCTCCTTACAGGCAGCGGCGGGCATTGAACCCGGGATGTTGGCACTGTTGTGCTAACCACCAAACCACCGTGTCACGCCAGGAACATGCATCCTGGTTAGACAGGCAGCAGCAGATACAGAAACAATTCAGATTGATTGCAAGTCTTAAAAATTCAATGCTGATATTACAGCTTTCAGAAAAATCTGGCAGGTGGAGGCTCTATCCAGGAGGTTAATTTGCTTGTTCTGTGTAACTCTAGACACTGAAGAAAATCTGTATGGCATCAGCTATAATGAGAAAAAGTGGTAAACCTTAGGGAAATACCTGTGGGGATCAGAGCACATATCTCATTTAGACTTCAGATAAATATTGATTTGATAAATATTGGTTTTGTAAATATCAGGGCTAATTCACCAATTCCAGCTCCAAGGAGAAATATTATCATAATCTCCAAGACTTTAATACAGAAATTGGATGAGATAATTCACAGCTAAATTGCTTTAAGTTATTTTGGCAAAAGAACCTACCAGCATCAGTCAATCTCTTGACAAGCTGAGCCACAGTGGATCTCTTCTGACCAATAGCAACATAAATGCAGTACAGTTTCTTCTTCTCATCAGTGCCATCATTGAATCTCTTTTGGTTGATGATGGTGTCAATAGCAATACCAGTTTTGCTAAAAAAGCAAATCAAATACATTAGTCACAACAAAATTGTGAACATCTGAGCTATAAAATGCAAAAGGACTTGAAGTTATTTCACTGTTAGTCTTTCTCAAATAGGAAATACTATCACGCCATCTTTATATTTACAAGCTAGAAAGACAAAAGAAAAAGAGGAAGCAGAAGACAGGTGACTATGCACGAACAGCTGGTTGCTCTCCAGTCTGATACAAGTGATAAGTTCAAATGAGCGTTGCCCAAACAGGGTCACAAGAACAGCTTTTCACATGGTGGCAGAGTGCCATCAGAACCACTAACAGCAGGAAACAGAAAAGTGTGCACACTCTCTACTGGAGCAACAACTAGACAGCTACAGAGCTCTCACCTCTCATGGTTTTTGGATGTAACCTATAAAACCATAAATCTAAAATTAAGTAGTCAGCCACCGATCACAAAGCTGCAGCTCAAGTCCTAGTCCAGACCCTTGCGCACAAAGATTATTCACAATCCAATGAAGTACAAGACTATTACACAGCTGGAGCTACTGTCTTTTCAAAAGTCTTCAATTCAGCCAGATCCATCATTTCAAGTTGATGTCCTAGATCCCATAGCACTAATTTTAACTTGGTGACATGACTAATATATTTAGAAATATGGAGTAAATAAGTCATTATCATATTATTGTTTGGAGAACCTACAGGCTGCCATGTTTCTTATATTGCAACAGTGACTACACTTCAAGATGATCTTTGACTACAGAGTACTTTGGTGAAGTGCTGATAGGGATAGTATCAATGCAGATCTTTGCATTTGAATACAATATTTGGTCCTTACCCAGTCTGTCTATCACCAATGATAAGCTCACGCTGACCACGGCCAATGGGCACCAGACTATCGACAGCCTTAATACCAGTCTGCATGGGCTCACGCACAGAGATCCTGGGGATAATACCAGGAGCTTTCAATCCCACACGCCTACGTTGCTTAGCTCCAAGTGCACCCTGTTTCAGAAAAACAAATAGCAAGATTTGAACATTCAAGCTTCTACAGCAAAAACAAATCAAACAGAGTATGTTTTGAACACTCCAACAAGTTCTGCTTTTCCAACTCCGATGCTTTTATTCTTTTGGTAAACAGATTTCAATACCGGAATGCACAAAAAACTGCTACATTTACAGGGCAGCTTGTTCATCAAACAAGAAGGGCTTACAGTACCAAATCAAAATATTGTAAGCGCAAGTTCTAAGTCAGAGACTTACAAAGGTATCCTAACATTGAAGTAACCGCTCCAAGGCCATTGGAAAAATGGAGCTCAAATAGCTCATTCATAGCACAAATGCCAGAACTGACCAGACGATTGAATATCCTGTTTCTATGCTCATAGAAGTAACATAAATCAGCAAAAAACAATTAAATAGCAAAAATGAAGACAAAGCATGTAGTCTTTAATTACAATAAAGGCAGTACTATTAACAGATGAGTTCAAGGAATTAGAAGTAAGCTTAATAGATATCATATCATGGTATTTTTAGAAAGCTCTTTACCTTTCCATCAATGGCATTTCCCAGGGCATCAACAACACGTCCAAGTAGTTCCTCTCCTACTGGAACATCCACAATGGCACCAGTTCTCTTTACAATGTCACCTTCCTTAATCAGCTTGTCATTGCCAAACACTACAACACCAACATTGTCAGGTTCCAAATTCAAAGACATTCCCTAAAATGAAAATACAAAATCAGGAAAAAAAAACAGTACAAACTCTTGACTCGTTTGTATGGCTTGGAGTCCATTACAGAATGTACTGGAAGTAGTTTGAAACACTCCTCAACCTGATTAAGGCAAAATGCATGAGGAACACCACAAACCATAAGCACAAATCCTCTCCACCCAAAAAAGCCTCTTTTGATGATGTACTTTCTGCACCGCTAGATCAAGTACCATTTCTCAACCCAGTTCAAAAGTGAGATTACGGAAGTCAAGCCAAATCTCACCTCTGTTCAACACCCATTCACGTGCTTGTCATAGCAACAAAAACCTGGCTGGATTATATGGGCCAGGTGCTGAAGCAACTGTGCTACTAGCACAATCCTGACTTTAATCAGCTAATTCAGTATCTTCAGGGAATCAAACAGGAACTTTTGGCATAAGGATATACAAAATGGAAGGGGACCACATCAGTTACATAAAAGGATTAATATTTTCGTCCAAAATATCAGGTCATTTAAATGAAGACAAAATATAGGGACCATTCCCCTAATGTTTTCGTGAACCAGAGGAATTCAACATGAAACACTTGTTTAATTTTGAGATCTACTTCTTCATAGATTAGAGGGATAATTTTGCTTACACTTCTTCGTGATGGAATAAAATTCACAACAATTTAAAATTCCCAAATAAATGCAAAGCTGAATTCAAGGATGCAAGTAAGTATGGTTTTCTTCCAGTCCATCTCATTATTCAGTTACCTTCAGACCAGAGGAGAATTCCACCATTTCTTCAGCCTGCACATTTCGCAGACCGTACACACGAGCGATGCCATCACCAATTGAGAGCACACGACCAGTCTCTTCCAGGTCGGCAGAGGTATCAGCTCCTAGAATACGCTCCTCCAAGATGGAAGAAACCTCTGCGGTACCTAACGAAAAGTAAAAAGGGTGTAAAATCAAAATTATGAGGAATGGGAATAAGCAACTATGAAACAGTTCCTACTGCATAAAATGTCAAAGTTTTAAGGCAAGAAAGATATAGTGAACCAGTTGCTTAATGGAGGCAGGCCAGAGCCATTGTCAGTGACTAAGAAAGGTTGGGTGATGCTCTTTTATGCACAGGGTTACTCAGTCATACAAAAACAACAAATTAACTAAATGCAAGATACCTCAGAGCTCTGAAATACAGATCCATCTAGGCATTCTAGTGCATGATACACAGAAGTCTGGTGTACAAACTAGACAATGCAAGTAAAAATTTACAAACAAACCTCACCATAAGCTCTAATCTAACCAAAGCAAGGATAATTTAAGAAAGTACATTAGTATAATTAGACAGCATTAAGAAATTACATGAACTACGGACACAGCTCAGTGCAGCCCAAACCTGGAATTAATTCAGTTTGTGCCTAGCCAAACCAGAAAGCAATTTCTCAGCCAATTCTCATTAACCCAAAAATGTATTTCACATTTGATCACGTTAACCAGTATATATGAACAATAGCCAAAAAGCCAACTAGAAATATCAAAAAAGAAAATGCTTGTTCCTGACACTACCTGGCTTCTTTCATATTCACCTCTAAACACCTGAATGTGATTGAAAATATATTTAACAAAGACTGACCAGTCTTTTGAAGGCATGTCCTTGAAGTGTGAAGATTTTTAGTGGCTACAAATCCTGCAGGAAAGACATGTCTTGCCACCTGAAAAGAACAAGACTTAAAATAAATCAATTCTGCCCAAATATTTAGAGACTGATACATTCTGCAAAGCGCAGAAGCAAATCTCAAACTGGATTAGCTACAGTATTTCTAATGTGTTGCTTTTATATTCAAAATGTAAATTGCCTCACTTATAATTGTTGGTAAATTTAAGCTTTGAACTTTGGCATCAATCATGATTATGTTGGTACCAAAGACACCAAGGTCACCCCATACTTCTTAAAATAAACCAACTCATTTTAAAATTCATGACAACATCACTGGGTTGAGTATCCACCCTTCAGCAGAAGAGAAGTGATATACAACTTGTACATCCAATAACAAGACAAATATTACTTAACACAGTAATGTTATTTGTTTTATAAACTGAGATACAAAAGTTTAATGGATTATTCCAATTCCAGATCCATTAGGACAGACAGCTAATAACAACCTACTCTGACCTTCAAGAGCTTTAGAAGCAGCCATCATTGAGAAATTACACATTTTATTCAAAATATATACTAGATGTTTGTAGGAAATTGCCATACGGTTAATAGCTATGAAACATCAGATCGTTGTCCCATTACAACATTTTCTTCAATTGAATGTGCAAACAATAGCTGACTAACCAGTGTAGTTTTGTACAGTTAGATATTAACTAGCAGGAAGTACAGCATTTTGCTAAATCAGTTCATCATTGGAATATTTTTATCTAGTTAGGTCAAATTCAATGTTCACAACAAAATCAGTGAATGCAATAAAATTCATGGGTGTGTGCGTATATTAATTTTAGAACCCTAAAGAAACAGATTACAAACTATAAAGATATGTAGACCGAACATTCATATTGCAAAGCAATGAAGGTTTGACCGAGAAGGAGAAAAGGAGGACCTGACCTTCAGCAGGGCGAGACCTACGAACATCCCTCAGACTATTAGAAATCTAAACACGCTTAATTGGCACAACTGCAAAGACCACATCCTCGTACAGTGGTGCAAACCCAGTGAAAGGGAGGACTCGAGGATGGGCTCCACAGCCACCGCCAGCCCACTGTCTGCACGAAGCCACCACAGGCCCTGTGCAAAATGGCCGCCTCGGTACAGCTCCCTTCACCCGTCCTTCCCCGCACCCGCGACTCGGCACTCGGGACACTTACCTGAGATCGCTGCCTAGCGAGAGACCGCGCAAGTGCGGCTGTCAAGCGGGCCGACAACATGATCAGGGTTCGGGTGTCGGAGCGGTGCCACAGTGTACTACTCGGGACGTGCCTCCTCCGCCGAGTGGCTCTGCAAATGGCCGCCCTACCGCTCCCGGCTGCTGAAGGAGGAGGTCAGCGGAGCAGGGCGAGGCCCCGCCTGCCGCCCCGGAAGCAGAAGGCGCTCGCTGCGGACTTCCGGTGGAGAGGGATCAATGAACTTTGGACCCGAGAATCAACGGCCATCCCGGCGAAGATTGCAGATGCTGCAAGTGACGGGAAAAATGATATGAAAGCACAATGTTCTTGCTCCAGTTCCGTTGTTTCCGTTCCTTATGACATCCCATGTGACTGTGAGAGCTCACCCCGCCGGGCTGCAGCGTGTCTTACTGGGTCTATTAAAGACGTAGCTGTTTCCATTCGTGACTCTCCAGAGGTAGATAATAGGTCCCCGCAAGGATTTCTGTTATCTCTGCCATTACATTCAGTGTCCATCCAAATAACGAACAACGCGGTGGAGCAACTCACTGGGTTGAGCAGAATCTGGGGGCTGCGGTGGAAGAGTTGTCGATGTTTGGGAGTGATGCATGGCCACGAACTAAAACGTCGACATTCCTTTCCTCCCACAGATGTTGTTCGACCCACTGACTCAAGAAAGCAACGTTCATCACCAAACACCTCCAACACGCAGGTTCTCAACTGGTTAGTATAATCGGGCAGGAGATTCAGAAAGACCCACACCACCAGATTCAGGAGCAGTGGAACAGTAATTACCTAACAACCACCAGACTCAGGAACAGTAATTACCTAACAACCACCAGACTCAAGAACAGTAATTACCTAACAACCACCAGATTCAGGAACAGTAATTACCTAACAAGCACCAAATTCAGGAACAGTAATTACCTAACAAGCACCAGACTCAAGAACAGTAATTACCTAACAACCACCAGATTCAGGAACAGTAGAACAGTAATTACCTAACAACCACCTGATCATCATCACAGCTTGTCACACCAGACAGCCAGCCACTCTAGTGTTGTTTGGTTGACGTTGAGCAGGTCAGTGTCAGCTAAATCATGTGAGAGTGGGCAGTTGCGCAGAACGTGTTCAATGTTCTGCACCCTTTCGCCACACTCACAGGATTCACCAGATTCAGGAATAGTAATTACCTGACAACCACCAGACTCCTAAACCTGTGTGGATAACTTCACTCACCATCACGCTGAGCCAATTCTACAACCTACAGATTCACTTTCAAAGACTCTACAACTCATGATCTCAGTATTTATTTGCAGTTTGTCTTGCACATTGGTTGGTTGTCAGCCTTTCGTAAAATCTACTGCATCCACAAAAGCCTGTGAGAAAATGAATCTCAAGGTAGTATATGGTGACATACGTGTTCTTTGATATATTTTGAACTTTTGAAATCTTCCGGCAACTTAATTACACACAAAATGCTAGAGCAATTGATGCAAATGAATAAAGAGTCAACGTTTTGGGCTGAGACACTTCTATAGGACTGAGAAGGAAGGGGGAAGAGGCCAGAATAAAAGTAGGGGAGGGGAAGAAGGATAGCTAGATGGTGATAGGTGAAGCCAGGTGGATGGAAAAGGGAAAGGGCTGGAGATGAAGTAACCTGATAAGATGGAAAGTGGGCCATAGGAGAAAGGAAAAGAGGAGGTGAGAGGAGGTAAGGGGCCAGAGCGGGGAATAGAATAAGAAGGGAGGGAGAGAGGATTCTTTTTTACCAGAAGGAGAAATCTATGTTCATGTCATCAGGTTGGAGGCTACCCAGAGGGAATATAAAGTGTTGCTTCTCCACTCTGAGGGTGACCTCATCATGGCACAAGTGGAGACCATGGACTGATAGAGGAAGAGATAGCTTGTTCTTCGAAGAAGGAAGACATCTCTGATGCCCTGGAAAGAAAAGTCTCACCTGGGAACAGATGCAGTGGAGACAAGGGGAATAACATTTTTTACAGGAGACAGGGTGGGAAGAGATATTGTCAGAATAACTGTGGGAATCAATGGGTTTATAAAAGATGTTGGTCGACAGGTCTTCTCCAGAGATGGAAACAGAGAGACCAAGAAAGGGAAGAGAAGTGTCAGAAATAGACCAAGTGAATTTAAGGACAGGGTGGAAGTTGGAGGTAAAGTTGATGAAATTGATGAGCTCAGCATGGGTGCAAGAAACAGCACCAATGCAACGCAAGAAGAGCTGGGGAACATTACCAGGGAAGGCTTAGAACATGGACTGTTCTCCTCTCTCTCTGGCTATCCATCCCATAGGATGATGATGGTTCTTTTCAGTCAGTTAGTGGGGTTTGATATGTGCGTCCTAGAGTGGCTGTACAGACCGATCCTTGACAGGCACTGCTTGCCACATACTTGGCAGGTGAGGCCTACAGGGGCAGAAGCTCTGTTGTGGCGCTTCCTGTGCTTTTCCTCTGTTGCCTCGTTGAGCTTGTTCTCAGCAGCGTCCACACCTTTTCTGATGGCATCCCTCCACTGTGAACGATCTTGAGCCAGATCCTCCCATGTTGATGGGGCAATGTCAGCTTTCTCAAGGCTCCTGTGCAGAACATCCTCTGTAGCCGCTGGCCTCCTCATTTTTGGGTACCACTGGACAGTCGGCCATACAAGATGTCCTTGGGCAGTCTTCTGTCAGGCATTCTGACAACATGTTCTGCCCGGTGCAGTTGGGCTGACATCACCAAGGTTGAAATGCTGGCATTCCGACTCGAGAGAATTGGAGACCTTGTCTCGCCACTTCATGCCATCAGTTCATGTAGTCATTGAATAGGCAGGTATAGCTGGGGCCCATGGCTACTCCTTGAGTCTGAAGAAAGTGGGAGGAGCCAAAGGAGAAATTGTTGAGGGTGAAGACCATATTAATTATTCCCATACTTACTGCCTCCATTGTTGGCACTCATCCTTTCACCCAAGAACCAAGCAAGGAAATTCTTTCCCTGCTCTACTATCCCCATCTTCTCCTTTACAACAGTCCTTAGAATCTACGTTTGCCTGAGGTTTGTCATATGCTTTAATATGTGATTCACTGTTAAATGTTGATTGTGCAATATGCCTGTTAAACTTAAGAATATTTCAGAATATTTATAAAAAGATAAACACAAGTGGACATACAAATATTCATTAGTCTTTAGCATTTGTGGTGGGAGTCAGTAAACAACTTGGTTTAAAGGTTTTAATTTCATCTGTTAATGGCTGGTGACAGGAGGATATCAGCTGGTGGGGTGGGAAGGCGAAGGGAGATTGGAGCTCATGCCTCGACTTCTGTTGGGAGCCTCTACTTGGCTTTGTAAGAAACGGAGTACCTGCACTTCACACAGCTGAAGTAATGGAAATAGAGGGGATGCAGATGCTGGAATCTGGAGCAGCAAGCAATCTGCGGGAGGAACTCAGCAGTCAGCATCTGTGGAAAGAAAGGAATTCTGGACATTTCCAGTTTTAACCTGAAATGTCAACAGTTCCTTTCTCCCCACAGATGCTGCTCAGTTCCCTGAGGTCTTCCAGCGGATTGTTTGTTGCTCCAGATTCCAGCATCTACAGTCTTTTGTGTCTCCTTGGGATTCCATATGCTTGAGTTCCTAACTTTTTGTGCTAACTGATTTACTTGTGCCAATATTATTTTCTGACTGTATGTGCTATCATAATTATATGTGCTGTGTGTGACTGTGCTGTCATAACTACATGTGCTGTGTGTGACTGTACGTACTGTGTTTTGCACTTTGGTCCTGAAGGAATACTGTTTCGTTTAGCTGTATACTTGTGTGTGGTTGATTGACAAGTAAACTTGAACTTAAACTTTTGACCTGCAGAGCAAGCTATTTATAAGAAATTAGAATCTAACATTCCAATCAGATAATTGTATCGACACTCAAATCTTACCTTAAAACAAGGTAATCCTGAGGAAAATTGTTATGTTAAGAAATCTAAGAGCTGACTGCACCTGTAACTGTTCCCGTTGAAATTTTGAGTCTGCTTACACCTTTTTCACAATAATCTGATTGAGCCTGATGCCTTCTGATAACAATTGTTTTAATTTCAAATTTGTATTCCAGTGTGTTTGTTTCCATTCTAATCGCCACTTGTTACAATGGACTCTAGGCCCTTCACAGAGGCGTAATTGTATCTAAAATAGATGTAGAATTTTTACAGAGGAAAAAAAACACTTAACTTTACATCATGAGATCCCTCAGGCCACATTTCCCTGCTGAACACAAATAGTCATGAGGGTGGAGCTCCTAGAGAAAAGTGTCCAACTATCATGGACCTTAACTGATTTCTTCAGGGCGTGTCACCTTTCCAGACCTGTTCCCAAACATCCTGCCTATATAATGTGGGTCCTTAACCTCGAACTGTCAAATTTTACAAACTGCGCAGATTGATGGCACCTGTGCCGTGAGATGCTCAAACAAGTTGCTCATTGTATATTGAAGGGCCTGTCACAGATATCTTCTGGCATTGTCTCTCTATCTTGCAGCCCAGCTTTAAAACAACGACTATTATTGATAACCTATTGTGTTTACACTTTAGATCGTGTTCTAGTGGGTATCCAGTACACTGTGCTGATAGTATCTGGGATTCTTAGGTAGGTTCCACAATAATCTACATACAGAGTCAATTGGACACAGAGCAAAAATCATAATACTGCTCAAAAGTGTAAACTTCTCGTGTCCAGTTGCTCCCTGATACCAACTAAATAGTTCTGGCGGTGCATGAAAATCATAGTGGTGTTTTCAATGTTGATGGAGAGATAACATTCTCTTGTAGTGATTCTCTGGAATTTGGATCAATTGCTTAACCAGTATATGTAATGCCAGATGTGGCAGTGAAAGTTGACTTGCTATGGAAACTGCTATTAACTTCATTGGGAGCACTTAATACGAGTTTATCCTGACTACCACACCTCCCCCGCCCCCGTCCAGCTTTAACAACCCTAACCAAATTATTCATTATATTGTTATAAACATAAGAGACTAAAGATGACTGAAGCACAATGAAAAGAGAAAAGAAGAACTTAGTGGAAAAAACAGAGTCTTTACAAAATAAGGCCCTGGCTGCAGGACTGAATTAAAAACCCAGACATCAAAACTCGCCATCAGAGAATGTCAAATTCGATTCCACAATCCTGATCATTTGTGTGTTGTTGGATTGTGTAAATGCCCAGACCTGAAGATAAATCCACTGCATTCATACCATGCTTTCATGAGCTCAGGATGGCCCAAAGGCAAATAAATAAGTTTGGAAGGGAGTCATGGTTTTAAGGCTCTAAGTGTAGCAGCTGGTTTCTGCATAGCAAGATCCCACAATCAGCAGTCAGCTATCATTTGGTAGCAGGTATATAAGTTTATGAGAGGCATAGATAGGATAGTTAGTCAAAATGTTTTTCCTGTGGTAGGGGTATCAGAAACAAGAGGGCAGAGGTGTAAGATGACAGGAAGGAGGTTTAAAGGGGAGCTGAGGAGCACATTTTGACTTACAAAGACAGTGGTTGAATCTGTAATGTGTGGAGTGAGGTGGTGGAATCAGATATAATCACTATGTTCGAGATGCATTTTGATGGACACTTAAATAAACCAGATAATGCATATGGTCCTAATGTGGGCAAATGGGATTCGTGTAGATGGGCAGAAATGTTGGTATGGCTATGGTAGGCTGAAGGGCCAGTTTCTGTGCTGGATGACTCTGACTATAATACAAGTATGGCAAGACTTACTTGAAATGGCAATTAAAGATTAAATATTGTCCAGGCTCCTGGGTATAACCTCTCTATTTTTCTACTGCAATTTAATGCCATGGGTCTTTTTTGTTGGGGAGGGAAAACACGCCAGTGGTTGTAGCGCAAAGGAAAATGGTTGTGATTAATGGAAGTTTATAATCCCTGCTCAATCATATTCAGTTCCTTCATCGATGACCTTCTCCCATGGCATCTGGGATCCCACCCACCACTCTAAACCTTCATTAAGTTCCATAGCAACACAATGGCTGCAGCGCCAATCGTCTATAATATAGATTGCAATATAAGCCTGAACTACTTTGACCATACCTCTCAGACCTCCAACTTTAATATCTAGGTCAGCCAGCACAGTTTGTCTGCGGCTGCACCAGCACAGAATGAGGACTATTGCATGCCAGTCCTTACAGAAATGTGGCTTCCTAACAACACCCCATGCACCAGCAATCTACAGGCCATGACACTGACACTTAGGGGCTTGGGCTGTGCTATGTTTCTGAGACTGTGTATTTTACTGTTATTGTAATTATATGTGCCATGTGCTGTGTATGACTGTGTTTTGAACCTTGGCCCCAGGGGAGTGTTGTTATGTTTGGCTGTATTCATATGTACGGTTGAATGACAAATAAACTTGACTTGACATGGAAACACCACTTGGATGTTTCCATCTCAGTGACATGCCATCTTGATATGGAAGTATGTCATCTGTCCTACAACCTCTGCTGAAGCGAGGACCTGGACTGGACCCACTGCAATTTGCCTGTCACCACAAGAGGTCAACAGCAGAAGCAACCTCCCTGCCTTTCCACTCGGCCTTGGATCACCTGGTCAATAGTAGTCGTCGTGGTGGTGGCTATCCCTCGAGGTTGAGGATGGTGGTCTTCATTCTGAAGCGGCCCACAGAGTGAAGATGCCTGTGCGTGTATTTGTTTAACAAGTACTTGATGTTGCACTCCAAGAAGCACACGATACTTCACAAATCAACCAACTGATTCCAGTGGCATGGAAACCACGACGATTGGAGCTGATGGATTTGTTGCAGCCTTCATCCGCCTTCACAGCCGTTGAGTTCAAAGTAACTTCGTCCGCCTGTTCCACCGTTGAGGTCTTGGTTGGATTGTTCTTTGTCAGAGACCTCACCCTCGACCTTACCGCCATGGTGACCCTACCAGGGGCATAGCTCCAGACGGCATCGCTCTCAGGATCTCAGGACCACCCAAGCTTCTCCACCATGACAAGGTGACAATCCACTGAGAAATCAATAGTGGTACCTAAGTCAGGATGACCACAGTTTGTAAGGATCTGAGATAACATCTCCTCCTCGCTGACCATCAACATTGGCATACCTCAAGATGCCCACTGCTCTATGCTCTCTATACCCACCATTATGTGGCTAGGCACATCTCAAATGCCATCTATCATTTTGCCAATGACACAACTATTGTTGACGGAATTTCAGCTGGTGATGAAGAGGCGTACAGGAGTGAGACAGATCAGCTGGGTGAGTGGTGATGCAGCAACTACCTTGCACTCAATGTCAGCAAGACCAAAGAACTGATTGTGGACTTCAGAAAGGGTAAGTCAAGGGAACACGCACCAATCCTCATTAAGGGATCAGAAGTGGAAATGGTGAGCAATTTCAAGTTCCTTGGGTCAACATCTGTGAGAATCTATCCTGGGTCTAACATATTGGTGCATGACAGCAGCTATATTTCATTAGGAGTTTGAGGAGACTTGGTATGACATCAAAGACTCTCGCAAATTTCTACAGATGTACCATGGAGAGCATTCTAATTGGTTGCATCATCGTCTGGTATGGAGGGGACACTGCACAGGATCAGAAAAAAACTGCAGTGAGTTGTAAACTCAGTCAGCTCCATTATGGCACTTTTTTAAGGCATCACCTTTTTCATTCAAAAGGTGATGCCTTAAAAAGCTGGCATCCATCATTAAGGACCCCATCACCCAGGGAACATGCTTTCCTCATTGCTACCATCAAGGAGGAGCCTGAAGACACGTACTCAATATTTCAGGAACAGCTTCTTCCCTTCTGCTATCAGATTTCTGACTGGACTATGAACCCATGAACACTACCTCAATATTTCCCTCTTTTTTTTAATATATAATGTAATTATATATGCATAATTATTGTAATTTATAATTTTCTTTTTCAATATTTTTATTAATTACTTGTGTAGATGAATACAAAATACATTATGATATTATGGAAACAGAAACAAGATTGAAATGCCCCATATCTATGTATAGTAAATTAACCATAATATTGAAAAGGTATATTTTATTCTAATCTAAAGCAAAATCAAAACCCCATTAAAAAAAGAGGGAAAAAACAGCTGTGTGGTTAAAAGAAAAGAAAAAAAAATCTCTGACATATAGTCGTAAATTCAAACATATAATAGCCATCCTCGTTGCTGACCAAATCGAAAATTGTGAAAGTAGTTCCAAAAAGGTCCCCACACTGTGAAAAAATCTTGTCTAGGTATAGAAATAGAACACCTAATCTTCTCTAGATTTAAACATGACACAGCATCAATCAACCAGTGGACATGAGTAGGCAGAGCAGCATCTTTCCATTTAAGCAACAAAACTCTACTGGCTAAGGAGAAATAAAAGCCAAAATATGCAAATGATTCAGCTTAAGAGTAAAATCATTTCCTCCAACAATGCCAAACAAGGCAGTCAGAGGGTTGGCTTTAAAGTTTACTTTAAAAAGGCTTCTTTCTGTCCTTTGTGACTTTTAAATTAGGAACATTGCCACAATCTTTTATGATGCCTCTATTTCACTTATTCTCAAAAAGAATAAAGATCCAACTGATTGCTCTTCCTACAGACCTATTTCTTTACTTAGTGTTGATGCTAAAATTTTATCTAAACTTTTGGCTCATAGGATGGAAAACATTTTGCCTTTTATTATCACTGATGACCAGACTGGATTTATTAAAAATTGTTATTGTCATTTTAACATTCGTCATTTACTTAATGTAATTTATAATTTTTATTATTATCTATTGCAACAAACTGCTGCCACAAAACAACAAACTTCACGACATATGCCAGTGATATAAAACCTGGTTATGATTCTGTTTCATTGTTGCTGGAAGTCCCTAGCAAACATAAATCAGCAGTGAAATAACAATGATTGTGGTGTTCCGAAGGGATTGGTGTTGGGACTGCTTCTTTTAATGTTACGTGTCAAAGATTTGGATGACAGAATTGATGGCTTTCTGGCCAAGTTTGCGATTGATATGAAGATAGGTTGAGGGACAGATAGCGTTGATGGAGCATAGAGGCTGCAGGTGGATTTAGACAAATTAAGAGAATGTGCAAAGAAATGGGAGATGGAATACCGTGTTGGGAAGTGTACAGTCATGCACTTTGGTAGAAAGAACAAAAGCATAGACTATTTTCTAATCAGGCAGAAAATTCAAAAGCCCAAGGGGCAAAGGGACATGTGAGTCCTCGTGCAGGATTCCCTGAGGGTTATCTTGCAGATTCAGTTGGTGGTGAGGAAGACAAATGCAATGTTAGCATTCATTTTGAGAGGACTGGAATATACTGTAAAAGCAAGGATGTAATGCTGACGAAGGGTCTCGGCCTGAAACATCGACTGCACCTCTTCCTAGAGATGCTGCCTGGCCTGCTGCGTTCACCAGCAACTTTTATGTGTGTTGCATGTAATGCTGAGGCCTTATAAGGCACAGGTGAGGCCTCAATTGGAGTATCGTGAGCAGTTTTGGGCCCCTTAGCTAAGAAAGAATGTGCTGTCATTGGAGAGAGTTCAGAGGAGATTCGTCAGAATGATTCCAGAAATGGAAGAGTTATTGTATGAGGAGTGTTTTGACGGCTGTGGGCCTTTACTCACTTGAAATTAGGAGAATGAAGGGAAATCTCATTGAAACCTATATTAGATTAGATTCAACTTTATTGTCATTGTGCCGAGTACAGATACAAAGCCAGTGAAATGCATTTAGCATCTGACCAGAAATGCAAAGAGTAGTGTTATTTACAAAATAACTACAAATAAAAAAAGTGCTACAGCACACAAATATAAAAGTACTGAGACAGTACAATACGGGTGCAATACTGCTTAGCGCTGTGATGAGGGGTTCAGCAGTGTCACAGCCTCAGGGAAGAAGCTCTTCCTGTGCCTGCTGGTGCGGGAGCGGAGGCTCCTGTAGCGCCTACCGGATAGGAGGAGAGTAAAAAGTCCATGGTTAGGGTGAGATGCATCCTTGATAATGCTTTTCGCCCTGCCCTGGCAACGTTTATGGTAGATGTTCTCAATGGTGGCAATTGGGTGCCGATAATCAGAAATGTGGACACCAAGGAATTTGAAGCTTGATACATGCTCCACTACAGTTCCGTTGATGTAGATGGGGACGTGAGTGTGACTCCTGGCATGCCTGAAGTCCACAATGATCTCCTTGGTCTTCTGGGTGTTAAGGGCCAGGTTGTTGTCGGCACACCACGCGGCCAGGTGCTGGACCTCGTCCCTGTAGCCCGTTTTGTCATCCCCTCTGATCAGGCCAACCACTGTGGTGTCATCTGCGAATTTGATTATGGAGCTAGAACCATGTACAGGAATGCAGTCATAGGTGAAAAGAGAGTATAGAAGAGGGCTCGACACACAGCCTTGAGACACGCCGGTGTTCAGGGTGAGAGTGGAGTTGAAAGACCTAGTTAGGAAGGATGTAAGACCATAGGGCATAGCCTCAAAACAGAGGGCCATCCATTTAGAATGGAGATGAGGAGGAATTTCTTTAGCCAGAGGGTGGAGAATCTGTAGAATTTGTTGTCACAAGTAGCTGTGGAGGCCAGACCATTTGGTGTATTCAAGGTAGAGGTTGATAAGTTCTTGATTAGTTAGGGTGTGAAAGGTTACAGGGAGAAAAGGAGAATGGGGTTGAGAGGGGAAATAGAACAGCCATGATGAAATGATGGAGCAAAGTCAATGAGCCAGATGGCCTAATTCTACTCCTATCCCATAAGGTCCTTTCGTCTTATGATCAGAAAAAGGTCCAGAGGGTTGTAAACTCAGCAAGCTCCATCACGGACACGAGTCTCCGCCATCAAATTTCTGAATGAAGAAATGAACCCATGAACACTACCTCACTATTTTTGCTCTCTTTTCGCACTACTCATTTAATTTGTTATAAATATTTCTTTATGTATTGAACTGTAGGCAGCCGTCGATCCCAGGGGATCATGGGTTTGTGCTTCTGGTAGACTGTGTCCACTCCTGGGCGGGAAGATTTGAAGATCTGGCTGTTGTCCATGCAGCGGGATCCCGCTCTCCATGTCACTGATGTAGTCCAAGGGAAGGGCCAGCACTGATACAGCTTGGCACCAGTGTCGTCGCAGAGGTTGTCAGAGTGAAGTTGTAAACAACATCAAACCTCCTTAGGGACCCCGGC
Organism: Mobula birostris; assembly: GCF_030028105.1. Taxonomy (NCBI): domain Eukaryota; kingdom Metazoa; phylum Chordata; class Chondrichthyes; order Myliobatiformes; family Myliobatidae; genus Mobula; species Mobula birostris. The sequence continues at coordinate 176,788,317 of NC_092373.1, read as the reverse complement.
TCCAGATTTCTTCTTCAGGGTTTACTCCTGAAGCCTTTCCCATCGGTGGGTATGGCTGCTAGGCAGCGGAGGTTTAAAATCAGAGTTTTTCTTCTCCTAGGCGGGCTGCCGTCCAAGGCTGACAAGCCCAACCTGCCCGAATTGTACTGCTTTTGCAAAACAACAAATTTCATGACATACATAGTACGTTACTGATAACAAACCTGATTCTGAAAATTTGCTTTATACATTTGAGGTCATGTTCCTGGAGTCGGACTTTAACCCTCAAACATTTGACTCAAAGGGTGTAACTTTAGAGGCAGAGGTTCGGAAAAACTGATAGGAGAGGTTGCCATTTTGCATCTACTGTCAGTAAACAGCCAACAACAGGTTTAAAAACAAAATTTTTAAACAGCTTGGCATTGTGCAAAAAAACATTTGTACTTGAATCTCATCTTAGGTAAATTCAAATCAAAATAAAAAGTCCTAAAGCAGGTCTTGTCCGAAAACATTGACAGTTTGTTTTTTATTTGCTCAAAATTCCAGCATCTGTAATCTCTTGTGTCATGAAATAAATCCATGGCTTATATTGTTGGAATAAAATGGTTAAATTACTTCGAATCTCCTCCAATGGTCTGCCAGAAACCACCTACTACAGTAATTGGTCACATAAATCCAGAAAGTCCAAATTTTCTTATTCTTTTAGGATATTTCAATTTAGCCCCTGAGGGTGAAATAGATAAATGTGGCTTGTTTCTTAATTCTTATTGACCATCAGTGGTATGGTGACTGAATCAAAGTGCAAAAGTTCAAAATAAAATTTATTATCAGAGTACATTCTATTGAGATTCACGTACGACCCTCAGATTCTTTTTCCATGAGCATGCCTAGCAAATCTATAGAACAGTAACTGTAAAAAGGATGGTGTCAGTACCAGGGTGCTCAAAGCCTGTGCCCCTCAGCTATGTGGAATACTTCGCCATGTCTTCAACCTGAGCCTGAGGCTCCAGAGGGTTCCTGTGCTGTGGAGGACGTCCTGCCTTGTCCCTGTGCCGAAGATGCCGCACCCCAGCAGCCTCAATGACTACAGACCAGTGGCATTGACCTCCCACATCATGAAGACCCTGGAGAGACTCATTCTGGAGCTGCTCCGGCCTGTGGTCAGGCCACACTTAGATCCCCTCCAGTTCGTCTACCAGCCCTGACTAGGAGTTGAGGATGCCACTGTCTACCTGCTGAACTGTGTCTACGCCCACCTGGACAAGCCAGCGAGCACTATAAGGGTCATGTTTTTTGACTTCTCCAGTGCGTTCAACACCATCCGCCCTGCTCTGCTGGGGGAGAAGCTGACAGCAATGCAGGTGGATGCTTTCCTGGTGTCATGGATTCTTGATTACCTGACTGGGAGACCACAGTACGTGTGCTTGCAACACTGTGTGTCCGACAGAGTGATCAGCAGCATTGGGGCTCCACAGGGGACTGTCTTGTCTCCCTTTCTCTTCACCATTTACACCTCGGACTTCAACTACTGCACAGAGTCTTGTCATCTTCAGAAGTTTTCTGATGACTCTGCCATAGTTGGATACATCAGCAGGGGAGATGAGGCTACAGTAGGAAACTTTGTCACATGGCGTGAGCAGAATTATCTGCAGCTTAATGTGAAAAAGACTAAGGAGCTGGTGGTAGACCTGAGGAGAGCTAAGGTACCGGTGACCCCTGTTTCCATCCAGGGGGTCAGTGTGGACATGGTGGAGGATTACAAGTACCTGGGGATACGAATTGACAATAAACTGGACTGGTCTAAGAACACTGAGGCCGTCTACAAGAAGGGTCAGAGCCATCTCTATTTCCTGAGGAGACTGAGGTCCTTTAACATCTGTCGGACGATGCTGAGGATGTTCTACGAGTCTGTGGATCATGTTTGCTGTTGTGTGCTGGCACAGCAGGCTGAGGGTAGCAGACACCAACAGAATCAACAAACTCATTCGTAAGGCCAGTGATGCTGTGGGGATAGAACTGGACTCTCTCACGGTAGTATCTGAAAAGAGGATGCTGTCTAAGTTGCATGCCATCTTGGACAATGTCTCCCATCCACTACATAATGTACTGGTTGGGCACAGGAGTATATTCAGCCGGAGACTCATTCCACCGAGATGCAACACAGAGCGTCATAGGAAGTCATTCCTGCCTGTGGCCATCAAACTTTACAACTCCTCCCTTGGAGGGTCAGACACCCTGAGCCAATAGGCCGGTCCTGGACTTATTTCCTTGCATAATTTACATATTACTAATTCATTCTTTATGGTTTTATTACTTTTTTTTATGGTGCAACTGTAACGAAAACCAATTTCCCCCAGGATCAATAAAGTATGACTATGATTATATATGGACAACAAACTATGCAAATGCAGATATAAATAAATAGCAATAAATATCGAATTATCGAGCATGAAATAGCAAGATAAAGGAGCCCTTAAATGTGTGTATTTGTCCCCTTTTGTTCAAGGGTTTGGTGGTTGAGGGGTAGTAACTGTTCTTGACCTGGAGTCCTGAGGCTCCTGTACCTTCTACCTGATGGCCGCAGCGAGAAGAGCGTATGGCTCGAATGAATAACAAGTGAACTAAGAAACTGTTCATGTAATTTAATTTGGAAATGCTCTATGTTCCAACAAGAAGATAGTTATCGAAGCCAAAATAAGATGAAACAGAAGTCATTTTTCTCACCCTACTGGAGTGACAGTATCTCGCGGTGTGACAACGAGTTTTAATGAGAAGGGTTTGACAAATAATGGTCTTCAAGAGGTAGTCTGTCATTGAGTAACGTATTTATCGAACTAAAACTCAAAGTTTGAGATCGTTTTTTTTAAATCGGAGGGAGCGAAAGAAAAGCGATGAAAATCATTGGCTCTGACGTCATTTCACAGCGGGGAGCGCTAGGACCCCGGAATGCAGTTTGCTCTCGATCAACTCGGGTTAATTAGTCATGTGCAATTTATGTCATCAAATGTGATGCGAGCGAAAGGAGAAGTGGAATAGAGATAGTGGGAGCTGTGTTAGTTTATGTTTCGGTACTAGGTACTGCTTTCGCTGAGTTACCTACAGAGACCATGGACTGTGGTGTGTTTACCTCTAAGGCCGTCCTCCTTTGCATCAGCTTTATTTTCTGGGTAAGTGTATGTGGTGAACTTTAAAATGTCTTTGTCTTAACATTACTGATGCTGCTGGTCCATTTCGCAGTTAATGGATTCTCGCAACTCGTAAGGCTTTGGAGGCTCTAACAACGGGCTAATAAGATCGTTTTTGTTTTCTTTAACAGTAAGTCTGGGTGTGTTCATTACTGGCGTTACCTCCATACGATACGGCGTTACAGCCTGCTTAAGACCCACGACATTTGCTCCTGCTTCTACTTTTATTGCATTTTCAGCCTAACTTTGTAACGACACTGTGCAATACGAAACCTACTGTAGTCATGATTATGACTCCAGGCCTACGGCAGTTCGGAATCACCCCTCCTCCCCCCCCCACTAAAAAAAACTTAACACGCCATGCCTCACAGTTCTTGGTAAAGTAAAATTTGTTAATCCATGATTTTGTAATGTAAGATATTTTAGATCAGTTTTGAAACAAAATGCCTTGGTCACTTCCTGGTGAGTGCAGATTCCAATCCCACTACCGTGCTGGATTTGCTCTGCTCGAACTGCGTGGCATGTCTTTGCGATGGGATCTTTATATACTAATACAACGACTCGTTTTCCACTATTTGAAAGCAGTTCTTAGCCTTGAATCTAGATTCTCTGAAGTTGTTCGTCCAGTTTCGAATGTGGTAAATCTCTCCTTGTCATTTAAGGAGAGAAAACGGAACTGCTTCGGCAATTAAGCAACATGCTGTAATCTTTAATTTGGAGAATGCAACGCAGCATAAAACTGCAGCAAAGAGTCGTATAGACAGATGAAAAACATTTTAATGTGGTGTTTTTAGTGGTTGTGATGACTGGATAACCCCCATATTTTGAAATGGCCTTATTTGCGGTTGACGTTAAACCTGTTGGAAGTGTGACCTGAGGATAAAGTTGTGAAAGAACAAGGTCAAACTGTCATCTGACACTTATTAATCGTTGTTCAAAGAAAAGTGGCATTCTATTGTTAGAGCCACTTGCCCTGTGTAGAACATTAATTTAAAAAAATCATGTGTTTCTTTGTCACTGTCTGAATCTTGGCGTTCTCTGCATAACAGTCTGGGAAGTACCTTCACTTGAGGTGGTAAGCTAAGAAATGTTGTTCTTGCCAGTGATCACTATATAATGAAAAGTAAAGAAATTGAAAGAACACCCTGGTGTGAACATAGGACTGTGAACTTGGATCAGCACACAGACCACGTAAATCCCCGACTTTACCCAGGGCCGTTCAACAGCCGGAAGTCTGCTTTCCAAGAGCAATGCATATTCTCTTGGCTTGATTACTATAGCGCCAATAAATGGGTGGCCTGCCTTCCTAATGCAGAACAACAAACTTTCTTTCTACAATGGTCTAGTTTTAACTTGGAGAAATTACATATACTTGAGGTTGAGTTAGTTTGCAGATTGCCTTGTCCTTCAAAGATTTGTGGAAAATTATCCTAACATGAATTTGAAGTGTTTTTTTTCCCTTTGGTTTGCAGGTAGGGTTAAATGGGAATCTCAGGAAGAATTCAATCATTTGAGTGCTGTCCAATTTGCTGGAACTTTTTTTTTTAATGACAGCAGTACACATTTAGAATTGACCAGGTTCTCAGCAGCAACTTGAAACTTGCAGGGGCCTGACTGCACTGTCCTAATGCCTGTACCTTCAATGGACTTGTATGGACAAGAGGCAGGTTCTTCAGCTCATGTCAATGCTTGTTTTTCTCATTTACCCTAATCCTATTTCCTTACAGTATGTCTGGACCCTTCTGTGCTTTCCCTAATTTAAATCCCACTAACATTGTTTGACTTCATCTCCTCTGGCAGTGAGTTCCAGATATCAACCACATCCTTTAAGAGAACTTTCCCCTTAAATTCCTAGTTTTAGATACTATTACCATGGGATTGGGACAGGATGCTGATTAATGCCTTTTTATCTCTTGTACAATTTGATGTACCTCTAGGATCACCCCTCTACTGCCATCTTCACACCAGAGAAAACAAGTCCAATCTATCCTATTATATCCCATCATTAAATAGCATCCTTCCTATAATTTTGTGACCAGAACTGCACACAATACTTAATACATTCTAATGAATGTTTTATAAAGTTACAAAAGATCTCAAATTTTGTTCTATACACTAACGTATGGAAGCTCGCTTTGTATGTCTTCACTGTCTTGGCATCGCCATTTTGAATTTATCTAAGAATGCTTAAACTGGACCACATTCCTGGCAGGGTTTTGAAGTATTAAACTATCCAGAGTTGCTTTTGACTTTTCTTCATACTAGAACAAAGTTAGGGAAATGACTAACACAAAAGATTAGACTGTTAGTTTAAAGATAACAGTACACCTGTCGGTTACTGCAGGCCCAGTCTAAAGGTGTTTCAGAACTAGCTTCCAAAAGGTGAATCAGCATTGTCCTTTCAATCAAGAATTTTACATGATTGTAGTAGCTGATCTCACTTTAACCAATAGTTTATCAAGACCTTGAATGTCTTGATAGCAAAATCTTGTTAAAACTAGTGTGAAATTCAAGAATGTTGACTGCACCTCAAGGGGTTGAAGAATACAACATTATAGCAGCTGGGTTTTGCACTTGCAGTGTGGTTTATTATTCAAGGCTTTGCTTGTAAGAGGAAATGCATAATACCAAAACCAAATACTTCTCCAGATGGGTCACTGACCAATTAAACGTACTTGCCTGAGCTTCTCTAGCATGCACTTGACTATGCATATTGCATGCGTTTGACTGCAGCTCGGTTGTCAATCGTTGTTTGTAATGGCCACAATGATGTGGAAAATGACATGATAAATGCCCAAGTGCAATTGGATTGGGTTGACTGTGCAATTACTATAGAGTTAGCTGATACAGAAGTGGCCAAAAGGGAGTGACGGGAAAAGATGAGGCAGTCAGGGCTAGACCAGTTACAACTAAAGGGACAATGGTACTCAATATATTCTGGGATACTAGTTAACTGGCGGTTATAACTGAGCCAAGATAGGGGAATTGTAACTTTATGGCTGATGAATACTTGAACAGAGACATTGTTGTAATCACACAGTTATGGCCAGAAACCACTTAATCTGACAAAAGAGTAATCCTGCTTTTCCTTGGAGGCAGTCATGCCATAGCTGAACTCTGATGCCTCTGCAAATTGGAAGTGGTGCTTCATTCAGAGCTACTCAATGTGCCATAATTAGCAAAATTGGTTTGTAAAAGCAAATTATGCAGTTGTATATGAGACTAGGGTGGTTTCAGAATTAGCCGTTCTAAGTCTATTCCAGTTGATATTGTGCTTGGATCTAATTTGCAAGCACATGGTGAATCTGACCCACTAAGTGTAACAATGGTGTACTCCATTCTATGATACGATTTTTGTCTATCTTGGTTTGAGGGGGAGTAGGGGTACAGGTATCAGGTGACTACTTTGCAGCTACTTCAGCTCGGCCTGAAAGGGTGATGTTGTTCTTCCAGTTGCCTTGTGAATTCTGCATTGTACTCTGGCAGCTTCAAGTGTTCAACAGAACCCGTGTGACGATTGAACAGCTCCCAGGACTTCAGAGGACCTTTTATTGGAAGCAGTTAAATTCAGTTTTCAGAATAAGTCAGTTTTGATTGAAAAGTCATCAGCCTGTGGTAGTAACTGCATCCTTCAGATGCCAGCTGATCTGCTGGGGGCACTTGTTTATTCTAAACCTCCCTGCAACTGTCTGTAACTCAACGGTTCTGACACTTGTTTCTTTAGCCCTTCTATATGCATTTCCCAGACAAGTTGGCTAGAATTGCCAAACGACTTGACACTTGGTTGCCAAGGCCCTAAGACATCGGAGCAGAATTCAGCCATTTAGCTCCACCATTCTATCGTGGCTGATTTGTTATCCCTGTCAACCCCGTTTTCCTGCTTCCCCCTGTAACCTTTGGTGCCCTCACTAATCAGAACCTATCAACCTATACTTTAAATATACCCAGTGACTTGGTCTCCACAATGAATTCCATTGACTCACCACCCTCTGGCTAAAGAAATTCCTCCTCTTCTGTTCTAGAGAGATGTTGTAGTATTGAGGCTGTGCGCTCTTACCCTAGACTCACACCACACCACCTCGATCTAGGACCCTCAATTTTTGAAAGGTTTCAATGAGATCCCCCTTATTCTTCCAGTTGGTATGGCTAGCTGCCAATAAACAGTGGTGATTGAGGATTGGTGTGGGTATTCCCCATATGGACTGTTTTTTTAAGAAAAAACCTTGTGGTATCCCAGTGGTGATGGAATTTATTGGTTAACTTAAGCTCGATTATCTACTCTTTTCCTTGTCTCTGTTCACTCCCCCACTCCCCCCCCAACTGCATCACCTCACCCAGCTTGGGTGGGATTGTCCACTAGTGTGCAGTGAATGCAGTAGCTTGTGCCAGTCATTCTTGTCATGTTGAGTGTTCCAATAATGTTTCACACCACAACATGCAATTATGTTGTTTTCTAAACTCCTGTAGCAGAACTAAAATACAATTAATGCAGGTCATGCAGTCAAAAAGGTGCACTACAATAATACGTCAAGCTTGCATTAACAACATCAGGGAGCCTCTCACATCAGCCAAGGTGGCCAAGACTGCAGCTTTCCAAGTTGTGATACCCAATGCTGAAATTGTATAACTTCAGATATCAAATAGTGCAATATTTAGTTGGGTAGGTGGGGCAAGGCAGCCTGCCTAGGAGAAGGAAAACTCTGATTCTCAAACCTCCGCTGCCTTGCGGCCATACCCACCCATTGAAAAGGTTTCGGGAGTAAACCCCGAGGAAGAAATCTAGAGCTGGGGTTCCTAAGGCAGTTTGATGTTGCTTACAACTTCACTCTGGCAACCTCTGCGACGACACTGGTGCCAAGCTGTATTGGCGCTTGCCCTTTCCTTGGACTGCATCAGTGACATGGAGAGGGGGAACCCACTGCATGGGCAACAGCCGGTTCTTCAAATCTCTACAGGGCAAGCCTGGGCGGGAAGAGAGTTCACCAATGGTCCCCTGGGATGGATTGGCTGCCTACTAATAGTCTTGCATATATTTAAAACAAAGTTGAGAACACACACTGGAGGAGCTCAGCAGGTTGGGGAGTATTTATGGAAATGAATAAACAAAGCTAGGCATGTCAGTCACCAAGTTAAATCAATCAACACGACATAAAATATGAATGGACAGATTCCTGAAACAGTCACCCACACCCAGATCTTGGTGTTGAAATTAGCAAGGATCTTAACTGGGCATGCCACATCAATCAGATTACAGCCAAAGCAAATAAAATGCTGGGTATCCTGAGTAGAAACCTCCACTCGTAGTAAATCCGTCAAGGACATGGCATACAAGACACCCGTCCGTCCAAAGCTTGAGTATTGTGCGGCCATACAGGATCCCCATCAAGCTAACAATAAGAGTTCCATCGAAAAAATCCAACGCCGTGCTGCTCACTGTGTGTTAAATGATTACAGCAGGAAATCCAGTGTCACCAACATGCTCTCTAACCTTCGATGGGAACCACTTGAAAACCGATGTATTAAACTACGGTAATTTTCATTTTCAAAGAAGTTCACAACATCACTCCATCAAACATCCAAATTCGTCACAGGGTCAGTTCAACTCGACAACAAACTGGACCTCACATATTGGAAACTCCTTCATTCAATAAGATTTGCTACCAGTACTCCCTCTACCCAAGATCAACAAGGGAGTGGAATCTTCTGCCGCCAGACCTGCGCAGTATTTCTGACAATATTTTTAAAGATCGACTCAATCAAATCGCTTTAGGGGATCTAGTCAAAAAAGCTTACTTTACAATTTAACTCCCACGCCATTCACACCGACTGCGCGTTATAATAGCCGTCCGGCAGTGCTTGCGCAGTACCAAGCAGAATAAATGATCAACATGTCACCTGTTTATTCCTCATCATAGTTGCTGCTTGACCACCTGTTGGGTTCCTCCAGCATTTTGTGTGTTGCTCTGGGTTTCCAGCATCTGAAGAATTTTTTAAAATATAGAAAACGAAGTTTTTGTACATTTGATATTGTACCTTTGATACGTCTTCATGTGCCACACACGCAGTAGCCACACATTTGCTGCACTGATCTAGAAAGCTGGTCAGTTCACGAATCTGTGACCATTTAGAAGCGGAGTAGGAAGGATTCAATACTGAGTAAAATGTTTGGCCATTGCGGAATTTGGAACTTGGTAAGAGGATGGTTGTGGTTTTGCTTGTAGAAAGTGAAAATGGCCATCATCAGCATTCCAGAGGCTGCAAAGAACATCTGAAAGCCTCACTACTTTTGGGGGGGCGGGGGGAGGGTTGGCTGGGAGTTGGATTTTGGTTTATAGTTAATGATCACAGCAAACTAGCTCTAACTCTGCCATGGACGGGCCCAGCCTGGCTGCGGAAGGAGAGCGCTGGGCAAGGGGCTTGCTCTCCCTCTGTTGTTTTTTTTATAAAGCTCAGAGCTACAGGAACTCTGGAGGCCTCGCCGCTGAGAGAGGAAGGATCTTTTGAAGTTGGGCTACACCTGGAGACTACTTGATGGACTGGCCCAGAATAGCAGATGCCAGCAGCCCATGCCCCAGTAGGGTGATGGGCTTAAGAAGTTTAAAGACTAGCTTCATTTGCCTGTATGTTACAATTCCAGTTCCATTTACTACACCTTAATCTGCGATTGTATTATTCTGACTTCAGTTCTCCTAGTTCTCATTAAGTGGATCTTCAGGCTACTTGAGTTTTTGATTAGATTTAGCCTCTGGTGTCACTGGCCACTTCAGAAACCAATTTGTAGGTTTGCTTGTCACCTTGCCAGCCTACTTTTCATCATCCAGCACCAGATTGCATTTGTAGCAGCAGACTTTTTTGTTTAGTGATACCGCACAGTGACAGGCCCTTCTAGCCCAGCGAGCCGATGTGGCCCAATTACACTAGAGGTCAATTAACCTTCAAACACACGTCTTTGGACAGCGTGAGGAAACAGCAGCACCCAGAGGAAACCTATGTGGTCACAGGGAGAACACAAACTCCATACTGCAGCAAAATTGAACCCAGATCATGAGCACTGTAAAAGTGTTGTGCTAACTGCCGTGCTGCCTTTTTAATCATTAAACTTTTCAAGTTGTGCTGCTGCAATTCAATTTCAAAGTCCACTTTAATCAAACTATTAATCTTAATTGCTTCACTTGTATTCCATCTCTGAATTTACTGGCAGTTATGGAAACGTTGCCCTAACCCTACTCTTGGATTCACTCTCAGTACCTCAGCAATAAACCAAAGTATTCTACCTCCTCATGACTTTGATTTGATTGTGTGTGTTCTTCTCTTACAGATTGCTGGAGGTGTGCTCACTTACGTAGCAGCCACCTTGCTATCAACCTACAAAGACTATGCCCACTTTTTTAAGGATCAATACACTGTGCTCCCAGCTGTTGTGATAATTGCCATAGCAGTGGTGATGTTTGTGATTGGAATCATTGGATGTTGTGCGACCCTGAAGGAGTCTCGCTGTGGACTGGGATTGGTGAGTAGCAGTTTGCTACCAGTTTGAGGTTTAACTGGTTTTAACAGTTTCTTGGAACTTGGTCAAGCTACTGACTTCTATATTTGGCAAACAGGTTACCAGGAAAATGACAAAGTAATACCCAGATTACTGCTGTGTGGCTGAGATGTTTAACAAGTCTTCCCAGGGTGGGATGGTAAAGATTCCTGTTGTAATGTTGCAGAGATAGGGGGAAAAAACTGTTACTAAGCACTTGTTACAAACACCTGTTAGGGTGCATTCTCTAGTTACCTTATAAGGTAACCGTAGCCTTCAGCCAGGAGCAGATGTCATCAGGTGGTTCCCAACCTTCACCGAGTGTTTCGACCCTTAACAATGACACTCTCCAGTTGGTGGGCTGGCAGTGGTGGCCAAATCACTGCCCATCTGCTCCTGGCTTCCAGCTCCCCTCCTCTCGCCTACTCCAAATCCAACAAGAGGCTCGTTCTGCCTCTTCCCCCATCCTACGAGCTGCTTGTTTTTTTTGCTCCTTTCATCCAGCCCCAGAGCTGACAACAATCGCCATGCTGATTTGGCACCAAATTATTAGGTTTAAAAAAAAACACTAGAAGGGAAGGTCAATGTTTTCAATTGAGACCTTGCCTCAGGATGGGGGGGGGGGGCGGGTGGAGATGGTCAGTATGATAGAAAGGAGAGGGATGTGTTGAATCTTAGATTTCGTGATCCAAAGGTTCTTCAGGTCAAGAGCAAGGCATAAAAATTGGTTGTTTACTAAGGTGCAATAAGAACGCAAGTTGTTGTCGTCCTATACTAAAAACTATTTGAGCTAGGCAAAGCAAAGACATTCCAGTGATAGATTAACCTGTTGGATAGCTCGATTCAAGTAGTATGGTACCTGCTGCAAAAACTAACAATTTTCTAGTAAAACACAGAATCAGTGATACTGCAAGTATTAGAAAATTCACTGAACAATTACATGTACATAGATCATGTAAAAATACAAGTATGTGAGAAGTTAAACTCCAAGAAAAGTAACAATTTTACACTCCAATCCAACAGGGCCTGTGGGACATCTCTCGGTGTTTGTGCTGATCATGATGCCAGTTTAAACTGTACATGGTCTTTAATCCCTCCTTTGTCTGTCTAAATGCCTTCTGAATGCTGTATCTGCCTCCACTTCTCTGCCAGCATATTCCAATACCTCTGCGTCACTCAGTGTCACTCCATTTTAGATTATGAAGACATGCAGTCCTCTTTTATTGTCATTTAGTAATGCCTCAAATTTCTTCCCTCACCACCATTCAGGGCCCCAAATAGTCCTTTCAGGTGAGGCAATTGAGTCTGGTGCTCCCAATGAGGCCTAGTCTAAATTGTGAGTCAGTTGTAAATTGGAGTCACTTTGTTGAGCACCTCCACCCCATCTGCCATAAGTGGCCTAACATTTTAATTCTGATTCCCATTTCCATATGCCAGTCTGTAGCCACCTCTTGTGCCATGATGAGGCCACCCTCAAGGTGGAGGAGCAATGCCTTGTATTGTGTCTGGGTAGACACCAGCTTGGCATGAATATCAATTTCTCCTTCTGGTTTAATAATAATTCCTCCCCCCCCCCCCCCCTTTTTTCCACTCTGGCCTCTTGTCTCTCCTCAATTGCCTGTCACCTTCCCCTGGTGCCCCTCCACCTTCCCTTTCTCCTGTGGTCCACTTTCCTCTCATCAGAGTCCTTTACCTTTCTCACACGTCTGGTTTCAATCACATTCTAACTATCATTTTCCTCTCCCCACTCCTCTATTCTGGCATCTTTCCTCCCTTCCAGTCCTGAAGAAGAGTCTCAGCCTGAAACGTCAACTGTTTGTTCATCTCCATGGATGCTGCCTGACCTGCTGAGTTTCTCCAGCATTGTGTTCCACAGCCTTGTGGGGGGGTGGGGTGGGTTTGGTTCATGGGGATGGATTTTAGGGACATTATGGGAAGTTTAGGGGTTAGATTAGGAGCAGAGCCAAGGATGGGGGGGGGTTAGGGGCAGTAAATGTAGAGTTGGGGAAAGGATCCAGAGGTGAGGGGGCAGCAATTTTCCCCACACTTACCAAGTCTAGAGGTTGGTAGCCCAAAGTTGGTGAGTCCGAAGCTGCTGTCTGGAGATCAGTGGCCTGCCCTGGAGTTTGGGTGGGGGGGGGGGGGGGTGGTGGTGTTGGAAAGCGGTTTGTTTTGTTGTCGTTGAATGTTGATTGATTTGTTCTGAACGTTGTCAACATGTTACTACGTTGGCACCAGAATGTGTGGCAGCAGTTACGAGCTGCCCCAGCACACCTTCAGATTGTTAATACAATGACACATTTTGAAACTATTAAATCTTATATTAACATTCCTTGTATCAACCTGAATCTATTCCTTTGGTGTTTGACACTCCCACCCTGGTGGAAAAGAGGCCTATAAATTTTAAACGTTTAGATGTAAGGTACAGCCAGATTCTTTGGTGCATGAGGGAGTGGTGGAAAAGAATAAACCAGGTATATGTGGGTGATAGGAGAGTGGGCCTTGATAGCAAGGGGCAGGAGGGAATAAAAAAAGTGAACCTTGAACTGGTAGTGTGAAAAGCTGATTTAATACTTGTACCATTGGGATGTAGGCTATCTAAATGGAATACGAGATTACAAACACAAAATCTGTAGATGTTGGATATCTAAGGAACACACAATGCTGGATGAACTCAGGCTAGGCAAGAATATGAATTGTTCTTGCTTGTGTTTGACCCCTCTGTAGCAGGAGAGAAGGCAGGTTGCAATGCTAGCTGCAACACCGTACAACCAGAACATTTAGATAAGAGTTCAGATGCTCTGCAGAGTGGTTGCCTTCCCGACACTTGTTCTTGCCTGTAAAGTGAGGGGGTTACATTGCAGGCACTGAATGCAATTGACCAGGCTGCAAGTGGTGAGGGAGGAGGGTGTAAGGACGAGTGTTAGATCTCCTGTTTTAAGGGATGTAGTCAGGAGGAATGAGTGGACCAGGTACACTCAGTGGGCCCTGCAGAATGGTGGTAGAGGGAAGATGCAGGTGCTGGAATCTATTGGAGATGGTACAAGTGCCAAATTTTGGATGCTGAAGTGAGGTCTGGGGACCATCTATTCTGGGAGAGGGTGCACATCATCAATTATGGCAGAGAAGATGGCACTTATCCTGACCCGTTTTTCAAAAGTCCAAGAGCAGAAAGCCATTTCTAATGGCACTAGTGAGAAGAGTATGTCCTGGCTGGTGGGGGACCTTGATGGCTTTTGGGTCACTCCAAGAGTTGTTCCTCCCTGGCCCTTCTCCCCTCAGAAACATCTAACCATGCAAATAGGGAATTATTTTATTTCATGGCAGGTTTTTGGCCAAGGCAGAGGCTTATTACAGTTCAGATGAGCTCTGATTCTTGCCATCTAATACCAATGGGAACTTGCTCAATGACCTCAACATCAGCAAAACTGAAGATCTGATTATCAACAGGAGGAAGAAACTGGAGGTCAACGAGCCAGGTCTTATTGCGGGGTGGGGGGGTAGATTAGAAGTGGGGAGAGTCAGTAGCTTTAAATTCCTTTGGCATTATCATATTAAAATCTGACCTGAGATCAGTACATAAATGCCATCGCAATGGTGCAGAGATGCCTCTTTCTTAGTTTGTGTGGATTTGACATCTCGCCAAAAGTCATTGACAAACTTCAAAGGATGCATAGCAGGGAGCATCCTAACTGGTTGCATCAGCCTGGTATGGAAACACCAATACCCAGGAACAGAAAAGAGACTACCCAGCTCAGTCCATCACAGGTAAAGCCCTCCCCACCATTAAGCATATTTACATGGAATGCTACTATAAGAAAGCAGCATCCATCATCAAAGACCCCCCACAACCATCCAGGCCATTGCATAGGAGGTGCAGAGCCTTGGGTTCCTGGTTCAGGGATAGTTATTACCCTACAACGATCAGGGTCCTGAACCAGCGTGGATAACTTCACTCACCCCTTTCCTGAACTGATTCTACAACTTGTCACTTTTTATTTGCACAAATTGTTGCCTTTTGCGTATTGGTTGTTTGTCACTCTCTTCATATATAGGATTTTGTAAATCCTATTTTTTAGTTTCCCTGTAAATGCCTGTAGGATAACGAATCTCAAAGCAGTATTTAGTAAAACATGCTTATTTTAATTTATTTTGAACTTGCTTTGAGCTACTGGTCATCTGACCCTGCTGTGTTTTTTTTTAAGAATCACTCACTCCAATAGGCTTGGTGGGAAGATTTAATTTCCAAGACTTTATGTTGGAGCCATAACACTCTTTAAGGTGGGAGTGTGGGCCTACCTTGCTGTTGTAAGGGAATTGTATGTACGTTGAAGATTTGGATCAATGTGGGAGAAAGAACACTCCAATGTTGCTGCAGGGTATTTTAGAATATATAAAAACATGTAAAGATGTGCACAGCACCAAGTCTAAAACAATGAAACAGTCCCATGCCCTTCTAAGGGATTAACAAAACAAGGTCTAAAATAGTATAGAATAACTGATAACTTAGCAGGCCTCGTGCTCTTCTGCACATTGAAGACACCAATTTACGATGACTGGCCTGGAGAACTGGTTCTTGGCACCGATTACCATTCTGGTCCGAGGACTGGAGTCCGGCGAGCTTGCTGACTGTTCACACTTGTATAATCAAGAAAGCCGGTTGTGCTTTTTTAAATCTTGGCACATAATTCTGAAATAACTAGTTCTTAATAGATGTATAGGGAGGAATTTTCACTTACACTGAACTAGTCTCACTTGTTTCTGAATATCTTGAGAGTCAGGACTTTGCCAACTGAAACAGTTTTGCTGATCCTTGAAAAAGAGAAGTTATGACATTCCTTAATGTCTTGCATCTGTATACTTTAAGGTCTCATGAACTTCATGAGTCAAGATCTTGTTTTACTCATCTTTTAACGAATAGGCTTGTTCACTATGAATACTGAGCAGACAGCCCATTCCAAGTTTTTTTTGGAAAAAAAAATCTGTTCACAACCCTCTTTATAGCTGTTCCCTGTGGAAATGCCAAAAGGTAGATTAAAAACTTTGCCATTGTAACTCCATTTCTATTGCCAGTTGCTTGTGGCCACTTGCAAATGTTGGGTTGTAATGCCTTGCCATTCAAGAGGTAGCTAACTGAGGTGCAGGGTTTTTAGATTATCAATTAATTCGCCAAAATGTACTTCGGAGAGGTGCCTTTCTCCCTATCTTTAGCATGGATGCTTGTTTCCACTTGTTTGAAAGTGCTGAGCAAAAGTTATAATGAAGATTACTAAACTGTGGTTATTCTTCTTAGTTTCTGTTCATCCTCCTGGTCATCTTTGCTGCAGAGGTGTCGGTCTTTGTCCTGGGATTCATCTACAGGAAACAGGTACAAGTAAGAGCAAATGTAACCAAATCACTGCCAAATGAAAACTATTCAGTTATGAGGCATAGTGAATCGCCTCATGTCTAGAACTGGTGGAATACTGCAGTGAATACTGGGGTTTGTTAGGGGTAAGGAGCAGAGTTAACAATTTCTGTATCAAATTTTTGGGTGAATTAGTGTTTCAAACTTAATGCAAACGAAGTTGAAATTGAAGACAGGAGCTAGGTAGGTGAGAAGCTGGCAGATTTGGTCAGGAGTTGGGAGGAACGAGCAGGTTTATTAGGAATGACAGAAATGCACCCTTACGGTGAGATGTGTGCAAAGATCCTTGTACACAACTCACAGCCAGCAAGTGAGTGCAGTACGTAATTTGGCAAATGGAACACTGGTCTTGACTGATTTTTGTATTGCAATTTTATAGGGCCGTGGTGATTCTGCACCTGGGAAAGGGTATATGGTTTTTAGTCGAGGCTATACTTGGAAGAAGGGCAGTGCAGGTTTATTATGCAAGGGAAGATTGAGCAGAGTAGGCCTGCATTCTCAATATTTAGGAGAATAGGAGCTTTTAAAAACTGTTGTAGGGATTAGCAGGATGTTTTTCCCCCTAGCTGAAGAGTTTGAAACTAGTGGTTGGTATCAGAATTGGGGTGGTGAGGATCAGTGGGTGAGAAACTCTTGGAGAGCTGTGGAGGTGTAATAAGTGCATTCAGACAGAAGGATGACTCCCAGATATTGAGGGAATTGATGACTATGGGGATAATGCTAAGGCGGCAGATAATGCCTTTGAAATGAAATGGGTTTGATGGGTCAAATGGCAAGCGGCTAATGTTCTGTGTATTTAAAGAGGAGTCTTGCAATAGTAACAGAGGATTTTTGTAATAGTCAAGGGCACAGAAGAAAACTGATGTAATTAAACTGTTGTACTGATAAGTACAAAACGTATTCTGCCAAGAATATAAAATGTCTTGTTTTAACCATTCAGTCACTTTAATTTCCCAAGAAGGTCAATATGGAATAATACTATGGTGAAAGACTTCCTGTGCTCCAGTTGTTTGTATATGGAAAGAGTGGGGTGATTCAGCTTGCACCCCTCCTCCCCCACTGGAGATGGGAGATTAATTGACTTTCTTCTTGCAGGTCCATGAAAGTGTGCAGAAGTCCATGTCTTTCACCTTTGGGAAGTATAATGGGAAAAATATAGAAAGCGGGACCGTGGACACCTTGCAGATGCAGGTAATGTGGAATTCTACAATTAAAAATACAGATGACCCCCCCCCCCAACTCGCATTACAAGTTTATTAACTACAATAATTTTGCCCTGAACCCTCTTAAATCCAAAAAATTAACCTTGGCCATTTGTTTGATGCCTTTCATTTTGTGCAATCTACTCCTGTCTGCTACAAAGGCTGAGTTATCCACTGCAAATGTTTGAAGTTCAAACATGTGCACAATGGAAGCTCAAATGTTACCCTTCAAAGGACAACATACAGCATTAGATTGAGTTTCTCTCGTGAGTTCTAATCCTGCTTTGAGGGCCGGTGTAGGCACAGCAATAACTTGCTGACCTGTGAAGTTAATATTGCCAGGCATCTACAGAAGTTTGTTTTGTTCAAGCATTCAAGATTCCCCTCTGCAAACTGTTTAGAAGTTCAGTGATGTCTTTCAGGTTACTCACAGTAACTAGGATGACAAAGTTAAGCATTTCTTGAAGACGCTTGATAAATGTTGACTTGGATATAATCTGATGTTTGCTGTGTTTTTAGTTTGATTAAAGACTGAAATAAAGCTTGCAGGGAGCAAGAGGGAGAAGTCTACAACCATTTTTTTTTCCCCCAACAACATCCACAATCACGTAACCAGCGTTTTGAGCAAATGTGGCAGAGACAAGTTCTATTTGTCCTTTGATCTCCCTTCGCGTCAAGATGATGTGTGGTCACATTGCCCTTGCGTTCCTGCTCATCTTTTTCACAAGGTGTAGAAACCAGAGTGCCTGGGGTCCTGCCTGTAGATGTACTGAAGGCCTCTGATAGTTTGGCACTGTATATCTAAATGTCTGATCATGAAGAAACAATTGGTTTGATATCAACTAGCCAAGTGCAATTTGTTTAAAATCAATTTAACGTGCAAATTAAAACACAAATTTTCTTGATGGCCATTGGCTCCATTTTGATGGATAATTGACCATGGAGGGTTTGGATACATTAATTTGAGGCAGACTAGAATTTATCAGCAGGAAAGTCTGGGTGCATTATCTGATCCACAGGGTGTCAGGTACTTTTACCCGCAACACTAGAAATGAGGCATAGCTATCAGTGTGAACACCTGGCCTACTGTCAGTGTGATCAGACCATAAGAATTGGGCTTGGCTGATGTATTCACATTCAAGAGTCATTGCTGTTAAATGCAGGTACAGTGAATTCTGGTTAATTAGGATCAGTACATTTTTGGCCCAATTAAGTGGTTGCCCCAGTTAGCTGAAGTTTCGTGGAAATAGTTAAAAAGACAAACTACAATGTAACTGAGCAACAAATGATGTACTTAAATGAAATGCAGAACAACTCGGAACACTACCAATGTTCCTGGTAGCCACCCGTGGTATCCAACGATGACAGGAAACCTGAAGCGGAGATGCCATTACATGGGCAGGTCCACTCTCAACCTCAGTCTGGGCCCAGTGGTACAAATAGATGACACAACTGGTCTCTTCTCTGGTTGCAGTGGATGATCACGACTGCTTGTGTGCCTTGTCATGCCTTTTGCTCTCCAGGTACAGTACTGTAAAATCTTGGGCACATCTATATAGCTAGGGTGCCTAGACTTTTGCATGGTTCTGTAGTAACTTTGTGTTGTACTGTACTGCTGCTGCAGGAAAAAAATCGTGTGAGTGATAAAGCTAATTCTGATGTGGGTCTCTACTGTGGACTGAAAGTGGGAAGGGGGCAGAGAGAGGTTAAATCATAGTGGGGGTGGGGGAGGAAGGGCAGCACCAGAGGGACATTCTGTAATGATCAATAAACTGATTTTTTTGGGAATCAAGTGACCTTGCCTGGTGTCTTGGGGCTTGGTGCACCCATGCCAACCCCACCCTGGTAGTCTGCCACCTGCCATTCCTAACCTCTTCTGCCAGGACAGGTATGTCCCTACCTCACCGGGGTATGAGACTTGCTGTTGCTCTCACCTGGTTTTTCTGCCCATCAAAGCAGTGTTCCAGGGTGTAGCTGCTGTCGCATGCAAAGAGCTACTTGGTGCCACAGGCGAGAGCTGAGTGTCCAGTGGGGACTGAAGGAATTTAAGATGATTGTCAATACCTTACTACTTACTTCCTAACTTGAAGTGATAGTTTAATTTTCAATTCCAGCCATTTCTGGCATCTCAAAGTCTGAATGCTTGAAACTACAGTGAACAAGATAGTTCTGAATTATCTAACTGCTTATGTCTCACCAACTATCAGTGACAAAAAATCTCACCTTTTTGAATAAAAATGGATGCTATTTAAAAACAGTTCACTCTCAGCACGGTGTGGTGTCTATTGGGCCCCATGATATGGATACAACTGAGTTAGGAAATGTTTCGCAACAGTTTCCTGCCCCAGTTAAGTGGCATGGTGTCTCAGATAAACAAAGGAAATCCTGGCTGTTTTCAGGATTGGTTTTCATTCTTTAAGAGTTGTCCCACATAAGTGGCTCCCCAGATTAACTGATGACTCAATTAACTGGAATCTGCTGTTTAAATTTTGAAACACTTGCTCTGACTCTGAATGCATTAAGAATAAAATTGCTCCTAATGGTTTCAATGTATTTGTCCTTCAGATGCATTGCTGTGGAGTTTGGAACTATACCTACTGGGAACACACTGCATGGTTCAAAAAGAACAACACTGTGCCCCTCAGCTGCTGCAAGACTGGATTCTCTAACTGCACAGGCAGCCTGAGTGACCTTGAGCTACTCAATACTGCAGTAGGTTGCAAACTTCCAGCATCAACTTCCTCCCACCAGGACTGGTTGCAACAGTTTGAGCATACAAATATGTTTATGCAACACACATCAAAGTTGCTGGTAAATGCAGCAGGCCAGGCAGCATCTCTAGGAAGAGGTACAGTCGACGTTTCAGGACGAGACCATTCGTCCTGAAACGTCGACTGTACCTCTTCCTAGAGATGCTGCCTGGCCTGCTGCGTTCACCAGCAACTTTGATGTGTGTTGCTTGAATTTCCAGCATCTGCAGAATTCCTCTTGTTTGCATTTTTAAATATGTTTATGGTTTTCTTTTTAAATAGAATGAGTGAAATGGTTTTGGAGAGTTTGAGAACAGCTTAAAACCTGATTTCAACCAAAGCAGATAGACTTTTTAAAAAAAAAAAAAATTGCTATGTAATTTGAATCTGCCCAATTTGAAGAATCAAATGCCTTATGAAATCCTGCTTCTCCTTTGCTGTCCATTGTACTGATTTTATTTTCAAACAAGTATTACAATCTATGACTTCCCAATCCTTTCTAGTTCCAAGTAACACATCTGAGTATTATCTTAAGGTGCCTTGCTGTCATTGCTAGATCTAACATTGGTGTGAAGGTGTGCTATTGGGGAAAACCACCTGAACTAGCTACGTTATTTTGGAACCAGAGTGCCCATGTATCATTGAAGGGGCTTGTCTCCCTCTCAAAGTAGGAAACCTCTATATTTCATACCTTGTGCCTATGGGTAACCTACCAGACTATTAATGAGAAATGGAGTCAGTAAGCTGTGTCTCTTCATCCTCATGCGTGCTACAGCATTTGATAATATCACAGCTTATCTTTAATTTTAGCAACACCTTTCTATACTTGCCCCATAGTGCTGATTTCTATCTGGAAAATCTTATCTGTCTTAAATGACTGATCACTGGTTCTGATTAACCCCGTGAGGCATCCACCTTCCTTTGTCTAGTCTGATCAGCCATGTGTACACTGAAGTTTGCCTCATTCTCAAGCATAGACCCAGTATACCTGATCTTGTAGGATGCCCTGCCTATCCAGGAATTCATCTGATGAACCTTCTTTCCCTCTATGTAGGAACAATTTGCTTAAAATGGGGAGTTCAGATCTGTTCACACCACCAGATGTGGGCTTACCAGGTCTTGATAACTGGAGCAAGATATCTTTTGTACTCAGATTTTGTAACAGATAATTGCCTTTCCAGTTGCATGCTGTACTTGTATGCCCAGTGATTTGATGACACCTGTGTGTCTGAACACTAAAACTATACCAATTACATACCATTTCTAGTAGTTTTTAATTTGTATATACACTGTGTGTGTGTGTATATACACACACACACACACACACACACACACACACACACACACACACACACACACACACAATGTATATAAATAAAATTATAGGAAGACTTTAAGTTTTACCCATTTGGTGATCTATGTCCTTATCCATGGACCTAGTGTCAGGCCCTAGAATCTTGGTCATACTCTTCACAACCCACTGCTACCAGCTTAACCTTGAATGGGAGGGATCATCTAATGCAAAGATTTTAGGTAGACCCAGAACAATCTGTTACTAGAGCTAAACGTAAAATTAATCCACAAATAGTAGAAATCTAAAATTGGAACTAAATTCTCAACATTATTCTCAGTAGTTCTTTTGGGGGGGGTGGGGGGGAAGGTCTGCACACTTAAAAGTGGACATGTTTTGAGGTCTTTCAGTAAGTTTGTTTTAGTGTGCATTGGCTATTTTAATTTGACAAAACTGCCTTGTAACATTATTTTATAAGTGTACAAATTTAAAAGATAGAAACCTGTCCAGAAGACTAAGGTCGGGAGGTGATTGGTATTGTGAGATTCAGGAAATGTTTTTAAAGTGAGTGAACTGGCAGATGGTTAACAGGAATAAGGGAACTTCATTGTGGAGGCATTTTTGTGCAATTCAGTGGTTCATTGTGCCAAATATTCATGGTGTTCCAATGGAGAACGGGCATTGAGGACAGCAGAAGGAAATATGGGATGTTTTCAAATAACTAACTGGGGCTTGAGACATTCTAAAGTTGGAGGTGACCTAACAGGAATAAGGCTATTTTTTTCAGTTAGATGGCATGCTTTTCTTGGGGGCGGGGGGCAGGAGACACACTTCTGTTCTTTGGGTTCATTAACTGTCTTCATTTTCCCCCTAGGGATGTGAGTCCAAGTTGGAGCAGGGTTTGGAATCTATTCTGAGCTATGCTGTGCTGATCGTCCTAATTTTTGCCATTATTCAGGTGATTTATTTATTTTTTTAATAAACCTACAATGGTATTCTAAAGAGAAACCTAGAATTGTAAGATGGACTTGTAAGCACAAATGCACAATTCCTGGGGATCCAGTATTGGTCAAATCAGGATACTCATTATGCTTCTCAAAGACTTTAGCTATTTTGCCCCACATGAGTCCAGCTGACTTGGTGCAATTGCATTTCACATTCTAAATTTTCCCTGCAGTTTATTCTTCCTTTAACTTGTTTTCCACGTTCTGAACTCTTCCCCCACTCCACCGCTTGGCCACATGCTATAGATGACCATAACCAATGCCTCTTTAGGATCAGGAGGAAACCAGAACACCAAGGAAGCCTTGTGTAGTTACAAAGAGTGCCTGCAAACTCCACACAAATGTCATTCTCTGGAGCAGTGATGCTGCAGCTCCACTGTGCATGCAATTTGCAACTACTGGACTCAATGGTTAGTCGTTCTAATCCTGGCCTGTGCATGCTGGTAAACAAGATTCAACTTCTACAGAAGTATATTAAATCACTATTTTCTTCCCATTCCAGTTTTTTGGCATGATCAGCATCTGCGTGCTCGCCTGCAGACAACGAGATACAGGCTACGAGCCAATCTCATCCAGTGGAACATATGCATAAAGAAAAACCAAGCCATAAAGACTTGTGAAGTACTGCACTTAACAAGCAGAAGAATGTCTAGATGCACCAGTTTAGTTCTGACCTTGTGTAAAATGAGAATTGGTACAAAGCATTTTAAACTATTCGCAGCTAATCTGAAACTAAATTCAGTGCCGAACGTGATTAATTTTACGTCTCCCCTTTGTGCTTGTTTGCTGTTGGAAGAAGTAGTATTACAAGCAAAGTGAAACGGTGGGGAGAAATTGCATTGGAAAAGGCGAAACCTCTGAATTTAACCACTAACCAGATGTTTTTACTTTTCATTTTGCTTCCAGTTAATTTTGGGTGTGGGGGGGGGGAAATGGTGTTTGGTTCAAAAAGGACCCTAATCCAAGGAATTATGTTTGTTTTTTGTATTTACTGTTTTAAGACTACTGTGACCACCTGCACTTGTTTGCCTATTCTACTGTTTTTGTCAAATATCCAGATAAATCCACATTGCTGTGACTGAAATGTGCAATAATCAGCAAGTATGCGGGCAATTAACTACTCATGGGTGAAGGGTAAATTGTTGCACTTGATGAAAGACAAAACTGTTTCCAATTTTTGTAGCTAAATTGGTCAATCTGATTTGCCTACAAGTATATTTGGGTTTGGAATCTTAATTAAAGTACTTGTGTATCTCTCATCTTCAGGAAATCAGTGTTTTTGATTTCTTCCCCCCCCTCCCCCCACCCATTGATCCTGGTGACTAAAGTTTTTCTAGTCTTACTTTTAATTACAATTTCTGGAGTTAGTGTTTGTTCAATTATCAGTCCTGGCTATGAATCTGTTGCTGGGAGACTTGGCTTTCTGCCTGGTTTTAATGCTCACATGGACATGTAAAATGCAACTTGTTAATCAAAAAAAAAATAAATGCATTCTTTGCAGAAGCTAAGATCTAATTTTGTTGACCTTTCCTTTGGAGTTTTGTTTTTGTAATATTCAACTTGTCTAAAACATTGCTGGAAAAGTGCCTGGGAAGTTGGGTACAATAATGACATTTAATTGACTTCAAGATATCAATCATGTGCAGCCAGGAGAGATTTGATTTGGCATGTTCAGAGCAGATAATGTGGGCTGAAGTCTGTCCTGCACCATTTCATAAGTAGCCTTAAAAGAATCTGACTTGGGATGTTATCTTTTTCTAGTTGGTTACATAGATAAAAATCCTTTAGTCCAGTCTGAAGCTTTCACTGGTTTTAGCTAGTGTTAGTTTGTAGTTATTTCCAGAACTTAAAACGTGCAATTTCTCATGCATCACTGGCTTGTCCTGGAGATGGTTCTGTAGAGAGTGTGATGGAATTTGTAAACTTTAAATGATTGTATCCATGAATTGCCAGGTATCTTTCTTGGCAACTTTAATTTCTGGATGCTGGTGATTAAGACCATAAGGCATAGGAGCAGAATTAGGCCATCTGGCCCAGCAAGTCTGCTCTGCCATTCAATCATGGCTGATCCTTTTTTAATATTTCCTTCCCAACCCCAGTTCCTGGCTTTCTCCTTGTAACCTTTGATGCCATATTCAATCAAGAACCTTTCAATCTCTGCCTTAAATACACCCAACAACCTCGGTGTTAAATGCATTCAAATGTAGCTTGAATGTGGGGTAAATTGTAATCCAAGTGCAAGGCATTTAAAAATGTGCAGATTTTTCCATGATTCTTTCACCTCATTTAAACAGGACAGGAACTACATTTAAATAGTTGCAAGTCACATCTACCTTTTGCAGATGGGATTATTATCTTTGGTCTGAAATTCTAAGATGGTCATTATCAATAAATTGCAGATATTAATCACTTTCAGATGGAGGTATGGAGTTGGTCGTGTGGGCACATGGCCAGGTGGTTAAGGCATTGGACTAGCGACCTGAAGGTCATGAGTTTGAGCCCCAGCCGAGGGAACGTATTGTGTCCTTGAGCAAGGCACTTAATCACATTGCTCTGCGACGACACTGGTGCCAAGCTGTATGGGTCCTAATGCCCTTCCCTTGGACAACATTGGTGTCGTGGAGAGGGGAGACTTGCAGCATAGGCAACTGCTGGTCTTCCATACAACCTTGCCCAGGCCTGTGCCCTGGAGAGTGAAGACTTTCCAGGTGCAGATCCATGGTCTCGCAAGACTAACGGATGCCTTTTTTTGAAAAATGGAGTCGGTCAAATTTTGTATGAACAGAGTGCATCAAGTATGACTGAACTATCAGCAGATGAGGTCCACCCTACACTGGGTAAAAGATGGTGTTCCAAATAAAGAGAAAATTGTACTTTTACAAACTTGTACATTGATACAGAAGACTCCGAGTGGAATTCTGGGCTCTAATAGCCTTTGTCCCATTCCTTCAAGCTATGTATGAAGGATTGCTATTGCCAAGAAGAGTGAACTTGCTTGGCTTGACAATTTTGTTAAATTTGATGCTGCATAAACTAGTGCATTCAAGGCTGTTAGATTAAGATGACGTGCCCAATGTAGATGCAGGGTTAAATTGGCTGCAAATTGAGATGAAACATGAATTGGATCCACAAAGCAATATCCCCTTGGATCCCATGCCTCCTTACTTTCTCAGTAAGCCTTGCATGGGGTACCTTATCATATGCCTTGCTGAAATCCATATACACTACATCTACTGTTCTACCTTTATCAATGTGTTTAGTCACATCCTCAAAGTTCAATTAGGCTTGTAAGGCATGCCCTACCTTTGACTAAGCCATGCTTACTATTCCTAATCATATTTATCTCCAAATGTTCATAAATCCTGCCTTTCAGGATCTTTTCCATCAACTTACCAACCACTGAAATAAGACTCACTGGTCTATAATTACCTGGGCTATCTCTACACCCTTTCTAGAATAAGGGAACAACATCCACAACCCTCCAATCCTCTGGAACACCTCCCATCCCCATTGATGATGCAAAGGTCATCACCAGAGGCTCAGCAATCTCCTCCCTCACCTCCCATAGTAGCCTGGAGTACATCTCGTCTGTGCCTGGTGACCTGTCCAACTTGATGCTTTCGAAAAGCTCCAGCAGGTTTACACTGCCCCTCCCAGTCCTGCCCCCTCCCTCCCTCCCTCCCTCCCTCTCCAGTGTCCCATCACCTGTCAAACGGTGAAAGGCCTCGAAAGAGTGGATGTGGGAGATGCTTCCTATGGAGGGAGAGTCTTGGACCAGGGAACACAGCCTCAGAACAGAGGTGGAGGAGTGTCTTCTTAGAAAGGAGGAGAGGAGGAATTTCTTTAGCCAGAGAGTGGTGAATCTGTGGAATTTGCTCCACAGGTGGCTGTGGAGGCCAAGTCATTGGGTATATTTAAAGCAGATGCTGATAGATCCTTGATTGGTCAGGGCATGAAGCAATAAGGGGAGAAGGTAGGAGATTACGGCTGAGAGGGAAAATGGATCAGCCATGATGAAATGGCAGAGCAGACTTGATGGGCCAAATGGCCTAATTCTGATCTGCATCATATGGTCTTAACCACATCCTCTTCCTTAATATCTACGTGCTCAAACTTTTCAGTCTGCTGTAAGTCATCCCTACAATGGCCAAGATCCTTTTCTGTAGTGAATACTGAAGCAAAGTACTCATTAAGTGTGTGTGCCCTTAACTCCTGGTGGAGTTGTTGGGGTGCCATCGTGACAAGCTGTTTTTTTTGGTATGCTCATTGTACAGCATGTCTTGGGCATCTGAAACCTGGCAGAGCCCATCCTTCTCCAGGTTTTTTTTTGAGATCAAGTTGTTAGCTCGACACTCAGCCTAGGCACAGATGGAGAGTGTGCAAGGGAGCCAGCTGGATTTGAATTTGGGACCTCTCGCCCCAAAGTCCAGTGCTGATGCCACTACGCCACCAGCTGGCCTTAAGTACCTCAAATTGAAAAAGTAATGGCTTTCTATCCCAGCAGAGTGACCTGTGCACTGAAGTGTTGAAGAAACTGTTCATACAAAGAGAATGTGGTCTGATTTGTGATCTCCCATTGTGTTAATTCAACAGAATTTACAAGGTGTAATAGGCAACAAAGTTAGTTTGAGCAATAATTAGCTTTGTCACAGTCTCTGAAAAGAGTAAATATAATCATCATAAGATGAACTTGGGCTTTTACCTAGAAAATGAACAATTTTAAGGAATATGAAAAGGGATGACATTTTAAACTTTAAAACAAGAGGGGTATAAACTTGAAGAGTCTCTTTGACCCATCACATAAACATTGACTTTTCAGTCTATGATAAACCCATCTGACTCATTAGGACTCTAGTTTTTCTGTCCTGGAGACAGATACGAGATGCTGAAATCTAGAAGCTCTATCTCCCTGCTTCTGTTGTTTTACAGCTCTCCCCTCCCTCTGCCTTCACCCCTCCTAACATGAATCCATATATCATCTGCCAGGTCTTGCTCCCTCCCTTCCCTCCACCTTTTTATTACTGGTTATCTCCTTCTATGACAGTCCATGTGACAAGCCTTGTCCTCAACTCAATATGTTGACTATCCACTTCCTTTATAGATGCTACTGAGTTCCTCCAGCATTTTGTTCTATGCTTTGCCTAATTAAGTGTCTAAATGCCTCTAAACTTGCACTGTGATCTCTTTATTAGGTACACCTGTACACCTTGTTACTGCAACTATCTAATTAGCCAATCATGTGGCAGCAACTCAGTGCATAAAAACATGCAGATATGGTCAAGAGGTTGAGTTGCTGTTCAGACCAAACAAGAGAATGGGGACAAAATGTGATCTAAGTGACCTCGACCATGGAATGATTGTTGATGCTAGACTGTGGTTCTGGTATCTCAGAAACTGCTGATCTTGGGATTTTCGTACGCAACATTCTCTGGACTTTACAGGGAATGGTGTTTAAGAAAGAAACAAAAAAAAAACATGCTGTTGGTAGTTCTGTGGACCATAATGCCATGAGAGGTTGGAGGAGAATGGACAGACTGGTTCAAGTTGACAGTAACTCCAGTAACCACGCATTACAACACTGGTGGGCATCTCTGAGTATACAACACGTCAAAACTTGGAAGTGGATGGGCTGAATATCACACTGGGTTTTACTGCTGTACCGAACAAAGTGGAATCGTATCTGATTCCACCCCCTCTGACAATGCATTGCTGATATCAATGACTCTCTGAGTGGGAGGGGGGGAATCTTACCCCCTCAGATCAGCTTTAAATTTCCTTCCTCTCATCTTAAACCAATGCCATCTCGTTTTTGATACTTCACACTGGGAGCGCCACGGTAGCATAGCAGTCAGTGTGACCCCCAGGGCATTCCAGAGTTCAGAGTTCAATTCCAGCACCGTTCTGTAAGGAATCTCTGTATCCTGTGGATATCTCCGGGTCCTCCGGTTTCCTCACACAGGGTAGGTTAATTGGTCATTGTATATTGTCCCATGATTAGTTTAGGGTCAATCAAGTTTGTTATGGCTTGCTGGGATGGCATGGCTGGAAGGATCAGAAGGGCCTATTCTGTGCTGCATCACGAAATCATTTTTTAAAAAAGGGTTCTGACTATCTTTTATAGTTTTAAATACCACTATCAGGCTATCAGGTTACTCTTTGGTGTAGATTGGTAGTAAAATCTCCTCCTCCCTGACAATCAACATACATTTCTGAATGGTCTATGAATACTGCCTTCTTATTTGTCCTTTGCAAAATACAGTTATTTACTCTGTGACTTAGTTATTTTTATGTCCTTCACCAAACCACTGCCTCAGAATAACAAATGCCATGATGTGTCTCTGTAATCACAAACCCGATTCTGAGTCCCCAATCTTTCCCCATAACTAAAGTCAATTCAGGCAATATCCTGGTGAATCTCCTCTCAACCCTCTTCAGTGCAATCACTTTCTTCCTAAAGTGAGGCAATCGGAACTGCACACAATACTCCAACCATAGTCGAACAATTTAGATTAGATTATGAGAACACTCAGTCCTCTTTTATTGTCATTTAGAAATGTATACATGCATTAAGAAATGATACAATGTTCCTCCAGAGTGATATCGCAGAAAACAGGATAGACCGAAGACTAACACTGACAGAACCACATAATTATAACATATAGTTACAGCAGTGCAAAGCAATACCATAATTTGATGAAGAACAAACCATGGGCATGGTAAAAATAGTCTCAAAGTCCCCGAGTCGATTGACTCCCGAGTACCTGATAGCAGGCGGCAAAAGGGAGAAACTCCCTGCCATAAACCTCCAGGCACCGTCAACTTGCCGATGCCTTGGAAGCAGCCGGCACTGAGTCCGTCCGTCCAAAAACTTCGAGCCTCCGACCAGCTGCTCCAATACAGCCTCCCGAGCGCCATCCTCTGCCGAGCATCTTTGACCTCGCCCCAGCCATTGAAACAAGCAAAGCCAAAGATTTCGGGGCCTTCTGCTCCGGAGATTCCGGTTACCACACAGTAGCAGTGGCAGCGAAGCGGGCATTTCAGAAGTTTTCCACATGTTCCTCCGTGCTCTCACGTCCGTCTCCGTCAAATCAGAATTGTGCACAGTCCCCTACTTGACAGATAACCGATATCATTCACTGGAGAGGCCACGCGTGCTATCTTGCAACATTCCAACTGAAAATATCAACACATGAGATGGGGTGGTATTTACATTCTTGATAGCCAAATGCTCGGAGGATGTCACTGTGATGAAAACCTTCACCACACGTGGTTATAAAAAGCCATGGATGACAACAGAGGTGCTTTCACTACTGAAGGCCCGTGACACAGCTTACAGATCGGGGGACAGGAGTGCGCTTCACTCAGCCAGGTCTGCGCTTTCACTAGGGATCAGGAAAGCGAAAAGTGCCTACCCGGGCAAAATACATGGACACTTCTGTGACACAGGTGACACCAGACGGATGTGGCAGGGAATTAAAGCTCTGACAGACTACAAGATCAGGCAGAAAACTGATGACAGCGACACCCCTCTTCCAGACAGGCTTAACAATTTCTTTACCCGCTTCGAAGCATCAAACACTACAGCAAGGGGGAGAGCCAGTCCCTTTTTACCATCTGACCAGCCGGCTCCAATCATTGATCCAGAGCAAACACGGAGGACCCTTGCCAGGGTCAACCCACGGAAAGCGGGAGGTCCTGACAACATCTCTGGTCGTGTGCTCAAGGAATGTGCTGAGGTATTAGCAGATGCCCTGACAGACATTTTCAACATCTCCCTTAGTCAAGCTATTGTCCCCAGATGCTTCAAAACCTCCACAATCATCCCTGTAGCAAAGAAATCAGTTGGAGCCTGTCTGAATGATTACCGTCCCGTTGCCCTGACCCCCATAGTGATGAAATGTTTTGAACGACTTGTCAAGCCTCATATCACAGCCAGCCTCCCCTCATCGCTTGATCTTCTACAGTTTGCTTATCGTCCAGATCACTCTACGGATGATGCAATATCCACCACACTGCACACAGTTCTCTGTCACTTGGACAATAAAGACACTTATGCCAGAATCCTGTACATTGATTTCAGTTCAGCACTCAATACCATCATCCCACAGAGACTAGTGGAGAAACTGTCGCTGCTTGGCCTTAGCACTGCCATGTGTCGCTGGATTCTGGATTTCTTGATAGAGAGACCACAGTCAGTCTGTGTTGGCAGGAACAGCTCTGACCATCACACTGAGCACTGGATCCCCACAAGGCTGTGTGCTTAGCCCATTGCTGTTTACACTGCTAACACATGACTGTGCAGCCAGATTCAAGGAGAACCTGATCATTAAATTTGCAGATGATACCAAAGTGGTGGGGCTCATCAGCAAAGATGATGAAACTATGTACAGGGAGGAGGTCAAGCACCTAGAGAGCTGGTGAAGGGATAACAACTTGATGCTTAATGTCACCAAAACCAAGGAGATGATTGTCAATTTCAGATGGTCTCAGCCTGAGCACGCACCCCTCAGCATCAGCGGCTCCACAGTGGAGAGAGTGGAAAACATCAAGTTCCTTGGGGTGCAGATCTCGGACAATCTCACCTGGTCCAGGAACACCACTGGGATTGTGAAACGGGCCCAGCAGAGATTGCACTTTCTGAGGAAGCTTAAACAAGCATCACTCCCCACTAACATCTTAATTACATTCTACAGAGGCGTGGTTGAGAGTGTGCTGACCTTTTGCATCACAACCTGGTACTCCAGCTGCAATGCTGTCGACAAAAAAGCCTAGCAGAGGGTGGTTAGGGGAGCAGAGAAGGTTATTGGGGTCTCCCTACCTTCTGTCCAAGACCTCTTTCAGAGTCGATGCCTCCAGAAGACACGGTACATCGTTAAAGACTCCTCACACCCTCTCCATGAACTGTTTGTTCTTCTGCATCAGGCAAACGTTACAGGAGCATCAAAACTAAAACCACAAGGCTACTAAACAGCTTCCTCCCACAGGCAGTCAGACTGCTAAATAGCTGCTCCACCTGACTCTGCTTTGGACACTTTTAACTTGCACTGGACACTTATAACTGATTTTAACTGACATGTGGCTGTTGTGTTTTACTATTTATTGTTATGTTTATTATTTAGTGTTGCTTTTGTTATGTTATGATTGCACTGCCCCTGAGAAACGCTGTCTCATTCTGCCCTGCAGAGCTGATGTATGGTTAGAATAACAACAAAGTTTTTTGAATCTTTTGAATCTTGAATCTTTTGATCTGGATGGAGTGGGTAGAGCAGAACAGAAAATTGTTCAATGAAAGGCCAGGTCCAACCATACAAATGAGTGTACTATTGGAGAGGAACTGGTGAGGCTCATATTCAAGGGAAAAAAATGTTCTTCCTGAATTGCGGCTTCACTTTTACTACAGTGGTCAGAAATGTGACCACATTTTATCTGTTTTGCTCACCTCTGATCTCACCCTTATCCTCCCGAAGAGATGAACAATGAATCTTTCCCCTATCCTCACCTTCCATCCCACCAGCCGCGCAACAGCAATGAATCAATTTCTGCCGACAAGACTTTTCCACCAGATATGTCTCCCCCACCCCGCCCCCGACTTTCAGTATTCTGAAGTGATCTCTCTCTTTGCCACTCCCTGGCCTGTTCTTCCATCTTCATCTCCCACACTGACACTTCCCCACGTAACTGCAGGAACTGTAGCAGTCGACCTTCCACCCGCTCCCACCATCGGCGGACCCATGCTGTCACTTCCGATGAAGCAGCGATTCAATTGCACTTCTTCCAGTCTTGAATACCGCAAATAGTCTTCAGGAATGACTTCAGGAAGAGGGAGTCAGGAGAACACACTCCAGTGTGCATCGAGGGATCAGCAGTGGAAAGGGTGAGCAGTTTCAAGTTCCTGGGTGTCAGCTTCTCTGAAGGTCTATCCTGGGCCCAACATATCGATGGAATTATGAAGAAAGCATACCAGCGGCTTTATTTTATTAGCAGTTTGAGAATACGTCACCAAAGACTCCAGCAAATTTCTACAGATCATTCTATCTGGTTGCATCACCATCTGGTATGGAGGCACCAGTGCACAGGATTGGATGAAGCAGCAGAGGGTTGTCAACTCAGCCAGTTCCTTCATGGGCACTAGCATCTTCAAAGGTGGTGTCTCGGAAAGACCCCCACCACCCAGGACAAGCCCTCATCTCATTACTACGATCAGGAATGAGGTACACACTTAAACTTTTAGGAACAGTTTCTGCCACACCTAATTTCTGATTGGACAATGATCCTATGAGCATTACCTCATGATTTTGTTCCCTTTTTGCAGTACTTACACTTCTTATATTTCTTATTGTAACTGATTGTATTTTTTAACATATATTGCACAAAGTATCAAATTTCACAGCATATATAAGTGATAATAAACCTGATTCTACTGAGGCTGCCCCTACACTGAGAAACCAAACACCGACTGGGCAATTGTTTTTGTTGTGTTCTTTATATTAATACGTACCGTGGGTTTCTAATAAAGAACCATATTCTGGAAGAATTGAACTTTTATTTAACAGCAACAACCACACGTGTCTTACAGCGCTATGTTTCCAGATCTTTCTACCATTTCTGCACATGCTCAGAACTCTCTCCAATCACATTCTTACACGTGATATCACCACATCTTCCTTTCCTTAAAAAGGAAAACAATTAGCAACGTTAACCAGAACAAATGCATAATTTAACATGTCTCTATCAGTCTCCCTGGGGGTTTACGAACACGAGTAGACCTCCTAAGTAGTTTGCACAGTTCTTGAGTTTCGTTGTTATTTCCATGTTTTGTCTGGTCTGCATCAGTTAACTGAAACTCTGAAGTTAGCTCTTTCTTGAGGTCTTTGCGATTTCTTCTTAACACTGCTCCTTCTTCTGTTTGGACCATGTATGATCTGGGTTGTACTTCTTCAAGTACTGTAGCTTTCTTAATTCCTTCCACTTCCATTTGTAATGAAATATGAATCTTCTTTTCTTCATCTAATTCATTAACTGTGTAATCTCTTTTTTATGCTGAGACTTCATCATTTCAATAAAACTTCTCAATTCCTTCACTTGTGCTTTCACTTCTCCAATTGGAACCTGATTCTTGTCACTCGTTAGCTTCAGATCAGTATTGTACTGTACCGGCAAGTTTGGCCTCTGTCCTCCTGCAGAGGTGAGATTGTGATGGAATGCATGGCCCATCGATTCATGTCCAGAGGGCAAAATTGCGACTCCTGGTTTTGGTGGCAATGCTTTGTCAGATGCTGGTAACAAAGGGATGGGTCTGCGGCCTTTCTTTATGACTTCTAGCCATTCCATTCTGTCAAGCTCTGTTTTCAGTTGATGACGTAATGCAAAAGGCATTTTTCTACATGGATGTACTATGGGTTGCACTGTGTTGTCAATTTTAATCATGTGCTCTCCTGGAAGACAACCAAGCCCTTTGAATAAGTCCTCATACTCTTTCATCAAGTCACGGCATTCTAACTCTGTGTCACTGTCCAGGACTAAGACTATTTTCACCAAATTCAGTCTCTCACAGGCAGATAAACCCAGTATTGACTGTACATTCTTTGGCACCACCACAAATGAAAGCATGTGCACAATATTTTTGTGTGATACTTTTGCCACACATGTTCCTTTAACTGGAATATCTGCATCTGAATACCCAGTCACTTTTATATTTGTCTTATGTAACTTTGGTCTTGACTTCAATGCATTAAACTCAGATTCTGCAAGAACATTTACTTGTGCTCCAGTATCAAGTTTAAACAGAATATTGTTTTGGTTCACTTGCAATGGAATAGTCCAGTCATTCTTACTTCGTTTGTTTTCACAAAGCACATCTATATAGAACTCCTTAAGTTCATTTTCAAGCACTGCATTTACTTGTTTTATTTTCTTTTTACTTCTGCAACAGCGTGAAAAATGATTGCTCTTACCGTAGTTGTTGCACATTTTTCCATACACTGGACACTATTTTGGCCAATGCTGCCACCCACAGCGATCACATAGCTTTTTTCTTTCAGATGACGTCTTGCTCTCTGTCGGTTTTGTTGTCATTTTATTATTTTTTCTAATATATTCGCTCTTTTTCACAGCGTTTATGTCGCAGCTGTCAATAAAAAGTTCTTTAGCCTGCAACATCACGTTTTCTGAAGCTTTGCAGAGCATCAAGGCTTTTTCTAAGTCTAAATCTTGTTCTCTTAACAGTCTTTCTCTCAGACCATTATCCAGAATGCCATAAACAATTCTGTCTTTAATGAGAGAGTCTGTCAGTTCTCCAAACTCGCATGTTTTACTCTGGTGTCTCAACTCAGTAACATATTGATCAATAGTTTCACCAGCTCTGTGCATACATGTAAAAAATTTGTATTGCTCATACGTCACATTATGCTTTGGTATACAAAATGCTTCAAATTTGTCCATTATTGACTTTAAATTATCTCCAATTTCAGAAGTAAAATGGTTATATACCTCAATTGCGTCGTCATCTATTACGTGGAGTAGAAGCACAGCTTTCGTTTTTTCCGGTTTTCTATTCTGCTCCGATCGCTGATAAATAAATTTCAAAATGGTGCTTAAAATTTCTCCAGTTCTCTGCTATGTTCCCAGACAATTGAAGTGTCGGTGGAGGTTGCAGCCTTTCCATTTGCAAAACTGTTAGCACACCAAAACAGTTCGAACTCTTTTCGATTATCTTCGATTCTCCCGTGTTAGGTAACGTATTATTCCTCCAGACCAACTTCTGACACCATATTGTGTTCCAGACCGACTCCTAACACCACCTTGTGTTCTTTATATTTATATGTACTGTGGGTTACTAATAAAGAAACACATTCTGGAAGACATAGAACTTTTATTTACAGCTACAACCAAACCACGTTTCTTACAGTACCATGTTCTCAATCATTCTATCATTTCCGCGCATGCTCAGAACTCTCTCCAATTACATTCTGACACATCATATCACCACAGTTTTGTAGAGCACCTGAGCTTCCTTTTGCCTCCCACCTTAGTTCTCTATCCCACTCCCACACTCTCTGAGTCTGAGGAAAAACACCTTATCTTCTCATAGAGTCAGAGAGCACAGAAACAGGCCCTTCAGCCCATCTAGTCCATTCTGAAACCATTTAATCTGCCTACTCCCATTGACTTGCACTGGGACCATAGCCCCCCATATCCCCACTACCCATGTACCTATCCCAACTTTTCTTAAATGTTGAAGTCAAACGCGCATCACCTCTTGCGCTGGCAGCTCATTCCACACTCTCATGACCCTCTGAGTGAAGACGTTTCCCCTCATGTTCCCCTTAAACATTTCACCTTTCACTCTTAGCCCATGACCTCTAGTTGTAGTCCCACCCAACCTTAGTGGGGAAAAAGCCTGCTTGTATTTACCCCATCTATACCCCTCATAATCTTGTATACCTCTATCAAACCTCCTCTCAATCTTCTATGTTCTAAAGAATACAGTCCAAACATATTCAATCTTTCCTTCCTTATAACTCAGGTCCTCCAGACCCAGCAACATCTTGTAAATTTTCTCTGCACTCTTTCAACCTCGTTTACGTCTTTCCTGTAGGAATATGACCAAAACTGCATACAATACTCCAAATTAGGCCTCACCAATGTCTTATACAACTTCAACATAACATCTTAACTTCTGAAGTCAATACATTGATTTAGGAAGGCCAATGTGCTAATAAGCTTTCTTTACAGCCCTATCTACCTGTGACACCACTTTCAATGAATGATGAACCTTTATTCCCAGATCCCTTTGTTCTACCACACCCCTCACAGTGTAATACTTACCTTGGTTGGTCCTACTGAAATGCTGAACCTCACAGTTGTCTGCATTAAATTCCATCTGCCATTTTTCAGCCCATTTTCCAGCTGATGCAGATCCTCTGCAAGCCATGATAACCTTCTTCATTGTCCACTACATTTCCAATCTTGGTGTCGACTGCAAATTTGCTGATCTAGTTAACCACATTAGCATCCAGATCATTGATATAGATGACAAACAACAATGGACTCAGCACTGATGCCTGTGGCACACCACAAGTCACAGGCCTCCAGTCAGAGATGCAACTCTAAGACCACTCTCTGCCTTCTTCCACAAAGCCAATGTCTAATCCAATTTACTACCTCATCCTGACGCCCAGCGACTGAACCTTCTTGACCAGTCTCCCATGCGGGACCTTGTCAAATGCCTTATTAAGGTCCATGTCGACAACATCCATTGCCTTGCCGTCATCCACTGTTCTGGTAACTTCCTTGAAAAACTCTATAAGATTGGTTAGACATTGCCTACCATGTACAAAGCCATGTTGATTATTCTTAATCAGTCCATGTCTATCCAAATACTTATATATCCGATCCCTTAGAATACCTTCCAATAGCTTTTCTGTCAAAGTATGTTGCAATATGCAGCACTCAATATCAAATTCTCCAATTTCAGATAACTCATTCTTTCTGTTTGTAAGAGAGTTTTGCAAACCATCATTCAAAACCTAACTGTGGCACTGTAGATCAGGGAGCCATTCCGGGAGGGGGGGGAAGAGAAATGTAGTGGTAATTGGGGCTAGTATAGTCACAGGAATAGACAGAGTTCTCTGTTGCAAGGATAGAATGTCCTAAAGGCTGTGTTCCTGGGTTTGGGACATCTTATCTGACCTGCAGAGGAATTTGCAGTGGGAGGGGAAAGATCTAGTTGTTGTGGTCCATGCGGGTACCAACGACATGGGGAGAATGAGGAAGGAGGTTCTGCTGAGGGAATTTGAGCAACTAGGGACTAAATTAAAAAGCAGAACCAAAAAGGTAATAATCCCTGGATTACTACATGAGTCATGTGCAAATTGCCATAGGGTCAAGAAGACTAGAGAGTTAAATGCGTGGCTCAAGGATTGGTGTGGGAGAAGTGGGTTTGAATTCATAGGAAATTGGCACCAGTATTGGAGAAGTATTGTACCAATGGGACGGACTCCACCTGACCAGTGATGGGACCTGGATCCTAGCGAATCGCATTACTATGACTGTGTGCAGGGCTTTAAACTAAATAGTAGGGGGTTGGGTTCAGCAGATGGAGAAGTATGGATGAAATAAAAAACAAAAGTGTGGATAAAGAAAAAGCAAAAGAGAAAAAAGAGAAAAGTAAGAGTGGAGTGAATAAAAGTCAAGTTCAGAAGAGTAAAAGATTACAAGATTTTAAAAGCACAGTGAGTGTAAGGGCACTTTATTTGATATGTTTCTATAAAATTTCCTCTCATTCTTCTGAATTCCAGTAAGTACAGTCCCAGACAACTCAATCTCTCCTCAAAGTCTAACTCCCTCATCTCTGGAATCAACCTGGTGAACCTCCTTTGCACCCTGTAATGGCCGCTAAATCATATTGTACTGATTTTTGCCACAAGTTCACTGACATATCAAATTATGAAAGGGATAGAGAAGATAGAGGCAGGAAAGTTGTTTCCATTGGTAGGTGAGACTAGAACTAGGGGACATAGCCTCAAGACTCGGGGGAGTAGATTTAGGATGGAAATGAGGAGAGTGGTGAATCTGTGGAATTCTCTACCTCAGTAAATATATTTAAGACAAGGTTGGATAGATTTTTGCATAGCAGAGGAATTAGGGGTTATGGGGAAAAGGCAGGTAGGTGGGGATGAGTCCATGACCAGATCAGCCAAGATCTTACTTAAATGGCAGGGCAGGCTCAACGGGCCAGATGGCCTACTCCTGCTCCTATTTCTTATGTTTTTATGTATCATTTTATCTTAGTTTTTTTCTTACTATTTCCTCTTTATTTCTTTTTTTTTGCAAATAATCTGGCTCACTGGCATGTCTAGCAAATTCATCATTAACAACACCTTAGACCGATAAACCTAGTCTGATTTTAACTGCCTGTTATCCGCCACTCTGCTTATCAGAGAAATTGCCTTTGTTGTAACATTCTGTCACTTTCTCACATTCCCATTTCTAATGAAGAGTCACAGACCAGTAACATTCTCTTTCAAAGACAGTGCCTGATCTGATAAATGTTCCTCCCACATTATGTTTTATTTCAGTTTCCCAGCAGCTGCAGAGCCACCAAGGACAATGTATACAGAAAGCTCATTGTGAAGGGTTCCATCTACCCTACTCATGGACTCTTGCTCTCATCAGGAAGGAGGCTACGTAGCATCCACACCAGGACCACCAGAATCAAAAGCAGTTACTTTCCCCGAACAGTAAGGCTGATCAACACCTCTTCCCACTAATCCACTACTAATTTATCATTTCCTGTCAGTCACCTTACAGTATGTACAGACACTCCTGTGCCTTGTGTCATTTTATGTATATACAAGGGTCTCGGCCTGAAACGTCGACTGTACCTCTTCCTAGAGATGCTGCCTGGCCTGCTGCATTCACCAGCAACTTTGATGTGTGTTGCTTGAATTTCCAGCATCTGCAGAATTCCTGTTGTTAATCTATGTACGTAAACTGCTTATGTATTTAAAATTCACAGTTTTTTATTATTCTGTTCTTTATCTTATTTTTGCTTTGTGCTGCAATGAATCCAGAGTAACAATTATTTTGTTTTCCTGTATACTTGTGTACTGGGAATGACAATAAGCAATCTTGGGTCATTTTTATTTTCATTCAATATATGAGTAAAATGAGTTTAGGATTAAGTCATGTCGTGAAGACTTTCTTGTGTTTCTGCAATAGGTATTGATAGGTGAGGAGATGAGCTTTATTTGCCACACATACATTGAAAGATACAGGGAGACCAGAACAGTGTGAGGATATGCTAGGGAAGCCTGCAAGCTTCACCGTGGCTTCTGGTGCCTGCAGTGAGTGGCTAGATATAAATCTGGCAAGTGGGGCTTGATGAGGGGGAAGTGTGAGGTCATGCACTTCGACAGGCAGAATCAAAAGGGGGATTATTATATAAAAGGAGGAAGATGGCAAATGAATGAAGCTCAGATGCACTCTAGTGCATGTACCACAAAAAGTTAGCAGGCAGGTCCAACAAGTAGCTCATAAGGCAAGCTACACTGTGAAGAGGTTTGGAATGTAAGAATGGGGAGGTTTTGTTACAGTCCTGCAGGGTATGGTGCAGCACAGCTATACTCTCTTTAAAAATAAACACAGCAGCACTGAAAGCAGTCCCGAGACTCACCAAATTAATTCCTGGGATGAGAGGGTTGGTGTATCAAGAGAAGCTGGATAATTTGGGCCTGTATTGATTGGAGTTTACAAGAATGAGGGGTAAAATGGTTTATTATTTGTCACGTTCTGAGGTACAGTGAAAAACTTTGTTTTGTATGCTATCCATACAGATAATTTCCTCACATCAGGACAATGGGGTAGCAGAAAAAAAGTGTTCACATAATGCAGAATATAGCCTTAGTTAGGAGAATCAAAATATAAGTTGCTATGGTGAATTAGCATAGGAAATAAGACAAACGTGACATTAATAATTCATGACAAAGGCACTCAGCTACAAAATAAAGGTTTGGTCGTTTAAGACTAAGGTTTGTAGAAATTTCATCTCTCAGAATATACCTGACATCCTTTGAGAGTGATGGAGGCAAATTATATCATATACGAAATGTGCAGATTGATGAATACTTGAAGGACCAAGGAATTGAGGACTATAAGGAACTAGCAGAGAAGTCAAAGGTAATAAAGCCCAACCATTGAGTGGCCTCGTGGTCTGTTCATGTACACTGTATACCAAGTATGGTAGTAGTATACATCATGTGACCTTTATTGTAACATGCTGACATCTGCAGTGTTTGTATTTTTATTATTTTTCATAGAGATTGCTCAGTCAATAAAAAAAATAAAATTCAGAGTTGAGCCAAGAATAGTTTTACCTCACCTAGATGAAGACGACTCGGAGAAGTGCGAAGGATAACGACCAACAATTGGAGACGCTAGAAATTGACGTTTACAGGTCCAGTCAAACATAAACTGGTGATCTAACCAAAGCCTGGGATTGCACTGGTATTAACCACCAGTTCTAACGGCAGGCATTTCCCAAGTTTGTTCGTGTTTGCAGAAAATATTATTGGTAATGAATAATTCTGATGGGATTCTCTGTGAAATTGGGCCTTTGGAAGAGCTGTAGCAGTAGTTTGAAAGGAAATCAACTAAGTGGATCTTGATGAAAGTTGTCTCTTTATTCGTCTCCCGAGTTCCCGAGACCCTCTAACACTTGGCGTGAGAGTTTTTCCATCCTGTCACATGAAACAGCGAGCCCGTTGACGTCACAGAGTGGGCGGGGCCAACTTCAGTTACCAGCCTCAAAAGATGGCGGGAAAAGCTCCGCGATTTCTCTCCTAAATAAGTTTAAATTTATACATTTACAGTGGGATGGATTCCAAAAGCGCCAAGGTACTTTTTATTACTTTCCCAGAATTTGGATATTTATAAAACCAGACCGTATAATTGACAGTTCGATTTTACATAACTATGTTCAACGCCGTTTTAACGCTAAATAACGAGGAAGCGGAAGTCCGGCCTAGCGGTTGGCTTTTGATTGATATGATTGCTTAAATTTGTAGTGTATCCTGATTGATTGGTCAACTTTCCAGTCACTGTCAAACTGACAAACAGAGGGGCAGTGTCACTGGGGAAAGAGAAACAGAATTTCAACTTGATGATACTTATGCTGTGTGTCTCGCAATTTTTAAAATATGTTTACACCAGCTGAAGAACTTTTAAAAAGTCAGTCTTGAGTTTAAAACAGTCTTGGCAACTGAGAAATAGACAATGAATAGTGTAAATGAATAAAAAATTCCTGCGCTGCTCTAACAATTAAAAATACTGTAAGTGCAATGAATTAATTTGAAGATGGTAGCCATTTTATCTAAGGATTTAAATTGACTTGATAGTAAAATATGGCTAAAATTGTACAGTGAGAACTTTATATTGCAAGAGAAAGATTACTGAAGCATTCTTTCAGGTGGCTGACAAATTCTGGGCATTAAATCAGGAGAAATTATCGTTTTTTTATGGAATGTAGTTAGTGTTGTACATATATACACTTTGTTGAGTACCTCCTGTACCTAATAAAGTGGCTACTAACTGTACGTTCATGGTCTTCTACTGCTGTGGCCCATCCACGTCAAGGTTCTGTAAAGTGATGTGATGCTTTTTATGTTTAAGGAAAACCATAACAACTCATTAATTTTACTCCCAACACTGAACTCAAAACGCGGTTACAGAGCCCAACGTAATTACGTCATCACGTCAGACCAGCCTCTTCTGCTCAATGTTGGTGGTTGTGAATTACGTGCGTTACTCTACAATTCGACCTACGGTGCGTTCAAAGATACTCTTCTGCACGCCTTTGTAGGAAATCACGGCAATCTGAATACTGTTAGCTTGCTGTCAACTTGAACCGGTCTGGCCATACTCCTCTAACCTCAAACAACAGGAAATCTGCAGATGCTGGAAATTCAAGCAACATTATCATC
This sequence comes from Mobula birostris, assembly GCF_030028105.1. Taxonomy (NCBI): domain Eukaryota; kingdom Metazoa; phylum Chordata; class Chondrichthyes; order Myliobatiformes; family Myliobatidae; genus Mobula; species Mobula birostris. The sequence continues at coordinate 176,746,493 of NC_092373.1, read as the reverse complement.
ATCCTCCCCCCTCCCCCTCCCCTCCCCCCTCCCCCCTCTCTCTCCCCCCCTCTCTCCCCCCCTCCCCCCCTCTCTCCCCCCTCCCCCCTCTCTCCCCCCTCCCCCCTCTCTCCCCCCCTCCCCCCTCCCCCCTCTCTCCCCCCCTCCCCCCTCCCCCCTCTCTCCCCCCCTCCCCCCTCCCCCCTCTCTCCCCCCTCTCTCCCCCCTCTCTCCCCCCTCTCTCCCCCCTCTCTCTCCCCCCTCCCCCCTCCCCCTCCCCCCTCCCCCCTCCCCCTCCCCCCTCCCCCTCCCCCCTCCCCCTCCCCCCTCTCTCCCCCCTCCCCCTCCCCCCTCTCTCCCCCCTCCCCCTCCCCCCTCTCTCCCCCCTCCCCCTCCCCCCTCTCTCCCCCCTCCCCCCCCCTCCCCCCCTCTCCCCCCCTCTCCCCCCCTCTCCCCCCCTCCCCCCCCTCCCCCCCTCTCCCCCCCCTCTCTCCCCCCCTCTCTCCCCCCCTCTCTCCCCCCCTCTCTCCCCCTCTCTCCCCCCCCTCTCTCCCCCCCTCTCTCCTCCCCCTCTCTCCCCCCCTCTCTCCCCCCCCCTCTCTCCCCCCCCCCTCTCTCCCCCCCCTCTCTCCCCCCCCCCTCTCTCTCCCCCCCTCTCTCTCCCCCCCCTCTCTCTCCCCCCCCCTCTCTCTCCCCCCCCTCTCTCTCCCCCCCATCCTCCGCAGGATGTATAATTAATTATAGAACTTAAAGGAACTCAAATTCTCGAATACAACCTAGTCTCATAGTCATAGTCATCCTTTATTGATCCTGGGGGAAAATTGGTTTTCGTTACAGTTGCACCATAAATAATTAGTAATATGTAAATTATGCCAGGAAATAAGTCCAGGACCAGCCTATTGGCTTAGGGTGTCTGACCCTCCAAGGGAGGAGTTGTAAAGTTTGATGGCCACAGGCAGGAATGACTTCCTATGACGCTCTGTGTTGCATCTCGGTGGAATGAGTCTGGCTGAATGTACTCCTGTACCCAACCAGTACATTATGTAGTGGATGGGAGACATTGTCCAAGATGGCATGCAAGATGTCTCATGTATAAACTGAATAATAGACTCTTCAATCAGATGTTGATTCTCTTGATGGCCAAAGATTTAATAAAAAAACAAAATAAATTTAAGCCAGACAGCCTCTTGAACAACATGCTTCTTTCAATTTTGTATCGATTACAGCTCAGCAAAACATGCTGGACTGTCTCTGGACTACCACAGTCACATAATCCAGTAGGATGTTTTCCTATTATCTTTAAATAATAGTTTAGCCCACAATGCCCCAAGCTAAGTCTTGTAAATTTCACCATATCTCTACGACTTAAAAGGAAACCATTTCTTCCCCTAGGCTGTAAGACTACTGAACTCCCTGCCACCAGGCTGGTTGCATCACATATGAAGCGCCAGTAGTGTTATATTGTTTACTTTTTAACTTGTATCGTAATACACTTTATTATTTGTTAACTTATTTGTGGTAATATTACTTTGTGCTATGTGTGTAAGTTATATGTACTCTGTGGTACACCTTGGTCCGGAGGAACATAGTTTTGTTTGGTGGTATACATGTGTACCATAAGACAGGAGCAGAATTAAGGCTGATTTATACTTGTGCGTACTAGCTTACGCCACAGCCTACGCAAGTGGGCTACGCCGTTGTGAGCATTTATACTTGTGCGTTGGTGTGTCTGCGTCTCTCTGAAATTCACCGCCAAAACGCTAGTTGGTGGTGGGGTTTCTATCCCACTGTGTTGAGTTTCTTCGTGTTGAGACTCAACATGAAGAAACTCGAACTTCAAACAATGGCGACTGAAACTGAAGGAGGGTGAATTTTCTGTGCTTGTCCGACCACTGAGAGACGTGGGCAAGGAAATGCATTTGAAATATTTTCGGATGTCGGCAGGTAGATTTGATGATTTGGTTCATCGTCTCCAACCATTTATTTCGCATCAGTGTACGCATAGTATACTCAGAGACTGGCAATCACCATTCGAGTTTTAGCTTCAGGTGGAAGTCAACAGGCTGTAGCAGCTAGCTACAAACTGGCGTCAAGCACAGGGTCCTCCGTAATTTCGGAGGTCTGTAAAGCTTTATGGAAAGCATTGCAGCCAGAGTTCCTTCCCTGCCCTTCAGTCGCCCAGTGGGAAGCTATTGCAGTGCAGGAGGAAATGCAATGCTACCAAGCGGACCAATCACAGTTGTTGTGGTCTGTGTCGCTGCGACGCATAGTTACATTTTGGGAGAGGTGCGCGTTAGGCTACGGTGTAGGGTTCGGCGTAGGGTATGCGGTTACACCGTACCTATGGCGTACATTTGACGCACAGGTATAAATCAGTTTTTAGGCCATTCAACCCATTAAGTCTGCTCCTCCATACCATCATGGCTGATCCTGAATCCCACTCAACCACATACACCTGCCTTCTAATCATGTCCTTTGATGCCCTGACCAATCAGGAAATGATCAACTTCTGCCTTAAATATGCACATGGATTTGGCCTCTACCGCAGTCTATGGCACAGCATTCCACAGACTTAATATTCTCTGGCTAAAATAATTCCTTCTTACTTCTGTTCTAAAGTATCACCCCTCAATTTTGAGGTTGTGCCTTCTAGTCCTGGATACTTCCACCATAGAAAACATCCTCTCTACAACCACCTTGTCTAGTCCTTTCAACATTTGGTAGGTTTCAATGAGATCCCCACCCCCACCCCCACCCCCCCCGCATTCTTCTAAATTCCAGTGAGTACAGGCCTAAAGCTACCAAATGCTCCACATATGTTAACCCCTTCATTGTCAGAATCATCCTCATGAACCTCCTCTGGACTCTTTCCAATGACAACATATCCTTTCTGAGATGTGGGGCCCTAAAACTGTTGACAACACTCCACGTGTGGCCTGGCTAGTGTCTTATAAAGTCTCAGCATTATCTCCTTGTTTTTATATTCTATTCCCCTTGAAATAAATGCCAACATTGCATTTGCCTTCTTTACCACAGAATCAACCTGTAAATAAACCTTCTGGGAGCCCTGTACAAGAACTCCTAAGTCCCTCTGCACCTCTGATGTTTGAACTGTCTCCCCATTTAGATAATAGTCCGGACTATTGTTCCTTTTACCGAAATGCATTATCATACATTTCCCAACACTGTATTCCATCTGCCCATTCTTCCAATTTGTCTAAGTCCCGCTGCAATCACATTGCTTCCTCAGCATTACCTACCCCTCCACCTATCTTTGATTCATCTGCAAACTTTGCCACAAAGCCATCAATGCCATTATCCAAATCATTAGCAAACAATGTGAAAAGTAGCGGTCCCATTACTGACCCCTGAGGAAGAGCACTAGTCGTAAACACAAAATAATCTGCAGATGCTGTGATCAAAGCAACACTCAGCAGGTCGGGCAGCATCAGTAGCCACCCACTTCAACTCTGCTTCCCATTCCCATTCAGATATGTCCATACTTGGCCTCCTCTACTGTCATGATGAGGCTAAACTCAGGTTGGAGGAGCAACACCTCATATACCGTCTAGGTAGTCTCCAGCCCCTTGGTATGAACGTAGAATTCTCCAACTTCTGGTAATTCCCTCCCCCTCCCTTCCTTTATCCCTATTTCACTCTACCCCCTCCCCCAGCTCCCTCATGGTTCCGCCTCCTTCTTCTACCACCCATTGTTTTCAGGGCTGTGACGTCAATGCTTCCCCTCCCCCACCCCTTTGTCTTTCAAATTACTGGTCTTTCAACTGAATCTAGAAGCATTCTTCAAATCCTTCCCCATCTTTCATTCTTCAGTCCTGATAAAGGGTTCTGGCCTGAAACGTTGACTCATCGTTTCTAACTGATGCTGCCCGACCTGCTGAGTTCATCCAGCGTACTGAAAGTGTTGCTTCGAACACCGCTAGTCACTGGGAGCCAACCAGAAAAGGCCCCTTTTATTCCCACTCACTGCCTCCTGCCTGCCAGTCTCTTTCCTGTAATGCCATGGGATTTTGTCTTGATAAGCAGCCTCATGTGTGGCACCTTATCAAATGCCTTCTAACAGTCAAAGTAAATGGCATCCACTGCCTCTCATTTGTCCAACCTGCTTATTACTTCCTCAAAGAACTCTAACAAATTTGTCAGGCAAGATTTCCCTTCATGCCGACTTTGACTTATTTTAGTCTCCAAGTGCCCTGAAACCTCACCTTTAATAATAGACTGTACGGTTGAGTGACAATAAACTTGAACTTGAGATTGACAGATAGAGGCCAATGGAGATGGTGCCAGAGGCAGGAAGATGATAATTGTAGATGACAAAGGGCTGTAGATTAAGGAATCTTGGTAAGAAAGGGAGATGAGGGTGAAGCCTTTGTTGGGTCCATCCAGACTTCAACGTTCATTCTCATACACTAAGACTTGTGTTACCATTCGGGTTTCAGTGAGAGGGAGCTGAAGATAATGGCGCAGAGATTTGTTCTTCGGGATCTGTTCTGGGACCCCTCCTCTTTGTGATTTTTATAAACGACCTGGATGAAGAAGTAGGGGGGTGGATTAGTAAGTTTGCTGATAACACAAAGGTTGGGGGTGTTGTGGATAGTCTGGAGGGTTGTCAGGTTACAGTGGGACATCGATAGGATGCAGAACTGGGCTGAGAAAGTGGTAGATGGAGTTCAACCCAGATAAGTGTGAAGTAGTTCATTTTAGTAGGTCAAATTTGAAGACAGAATATAATATAAATGGGAACACTCTTAGCAGTGTGGAGGATCTGAGAGATTTTGGGGTCCACGTCGACAGGACACTCAAAACTGCTAAGAAGGTGTATGGTATGTTGGCATTCATTAACCATGGAATTGAGTTCAAGAGCCCTGAAGTAATGTTACAGCTATGTAAGACCTTGGTCAGACCCTACTTGGAGCACTGTGTTCAGTTCTGGTCACCTCACTGCAGGAAGGATGTGGATAATATAGAGAGAGTGCAGAGGAGATTTACAAGGATGTTGCCTGGATTGGAGGGCGTACATTATGAGAATAGGTTGAGTGTACTTGGTCTTTTCTCCTTGGAGCGACAGAGAATGAGAGGTGACCTGACAGAGGTGTATAAGATGATGAGGGTCATTGATCGTGTGGATAGGCAGAGGCTTTTTCCCAGGGCTGAAATGGCTAACACGAGGGGGCATGGTTTTAAGGTGCTTGGAAATAGGTGCTGAGGGGATGTCAGGGGTAAGTTTTTCACACAGAGTGGTGGGTGCGTGTTATCACTGCCGGCAGCAGAGGTGGAAGTGGATACAATAGGGTCTTTTAAGAGCCGCTTAGCTAGGTATATGGAGTTTAGAAAAATAGAGGGCTATGCAGTAGGGAAATTCTAAGCAGTTTCTAGAGTAGGTTAGATGGTCGGCACAACATTGTGGGCCGAAGGGCCTGTAATGTGGTGTAAATTTCAGTGTTCTATTAAGCAGTGGTCAGTTCAGCAGGGTTCATTTTGGCATGGAGGATGTGGATATCTTTGTAGACTTTTGCTTTGGTGGTATGATCTACTGAATGCCATTGCTAGGAGAGAGGCTGTTGGCAAGGCATTTGTGTTTGTCGAGGGTTTGGGGTGTGTATTTGGAAAAAGGGGAGAGGGGAATCAGAGTTATGTTTACTATTGCTGCTGTATGTAGTGAAGTTTGTTGAATGTAACAGCAGTACAAGGCAGGACATACAAACCGCTGGAAATTACAAAAATAAAAAATAAATATTGAGGAACAGCGAGGTAGTGTTCATAGTTTATGAGCCATTCAGAAACCTGATGGCTGAGGAGAAGAAACTGCTACATAAAACACTGAGTGTTGGTCTTCAGGCTCCTGTACCTCCTCTCTCACAGTAGCAATGAGAGGAGGACAATTTCTGGATGGCGAGGGTCCTTAATGATGGATGACACCTTCTGGAGGCCCTGCCTTTTGAAGATGTCGCCAATAGTGTGGCGGGTGGTGCCTGTATTGGATCTGGCTGGATCTACAGCCCTCTGCAGCCTCTTTCAAACCTACGCATTAAAGCCTCCACGCCAGGCAGTGATGCTCTCCCCCAAGGCCCTTTCTTGACCATGGGTGGTGCAGCCTCCACGCCAGGCAGTGATGCTCTCCCCCAAGGCCTTTTCTTGACCATGGATGGTGCATCTATCTGTCTACATGGCACTTTATTTACGTACTGAGATACAGCATGGAATAGTCCCTTCAGGCACTTCAAGCTGCGCGACCAGCAAAACCCCGATTTAATCCTAGCCTAATCATGGGACAAGTTGCAATGACCAATTAACCTATCAACCGGTATGTCTTTGGACTGTGGGAGGAAACCATAGTCCCCAGAGGAAACCCATGTGGTCATGGAGAGAATGTACAAACTTCTCACAGGCAGCAGCGGGAATTGAACCTGGGCCACTGGTACTGTAAAGTGTTGTGCTAACCACTATACTACTGTGCTAGCCAGTGCAGTACGATATGGAGAGCAAGCTGTTGCCCGTGCGGCAGGCTCCCCCTCTCCACACAGCTGATGAATCCAAAGGAATGGCAGAGACCAATACAGTTTAGCACCAGCGACATCACAGGAGTTGTCAGTCAGCATTGAACTCAATGTAGGACTGCCTTAGGGGCTCCAGTTGCAGATTTTTCCTCGACTTTTATCTCAAAACCTTCCCCATGAGTGGCAGCAGAGGTTTGAGATCAGAGTTTTCCTTCTAGATGAGCTGCCAACCACAGCTGACGAGTCCCATCTGCCCAAAGTGACCGGTTTTAAGGTGCCAGTAACCTGTCCTTGCCCCTTCTCCTGTCAGTAGAAATGGTTCCGCCGGACTTTGTAGCTAAGCCACACGTGAAGGCCAGGAGCTGGACTTGGTCGTCAGAGGCTATTTGAGATGCACACTGTTGGGAGCACTTAATAAGAAGCATGAGCTTATCCCCACTACCACCTCTGGCTATGTCAACCTTCAGGGACCTCTCCACCAAACATACAGCATGTAGAAATTTGCTAGAGTCTTTGGATACATACGGTATCAAATATCAAACTCCTACTGAAGTAGAGCTGCTGGCATACCTTCTTTGTGATTGCATCATTGCAGGATAGACGTTCTGAGATGTTGACGTGCAGAAATTGAAGCTGCTTACCCTTTCCACCACTGCCCCCTCATTGAAGACTGGTGTGTGTTCTCCCGACTTCCCCTTGAAGTCTACAATCAATCCTTGGTCTTACTGACGTTGAGTGCAAGGTTGTTGTGACTCCACTCAACCAGCCAACCCATCTTGCTCCTGTTTGGCTCCTCATTACCATCTAAGGTTCTGCTAATAATGCTGGTGTCATCAGTGAATCTATAGATGGCATTTGCACTGTGCCTAGTCAATTTCTGTAGAGAGAGTAGAGCAGTGGGCTAAGTGTGCACCCTTTGCATGCGCCTGTGCTGATTGTCAGTGAAGATGTTTTGTTATTTCCAATCTGCACTTACTGTGGTCGCCCAATGAGGAAGTCAAGGATCTAGTTGTAGAGGGAAGTACAGAGGCCCAGGTTCGGAAGCTTGTTGATTAGAACTGACAAAATGACGATGTTGAACACTGAGTTGTAATTGATGAATAGCAGTATTATGTATGTATTGCTGTTGTCCAGGTGCTCCAAAGCCAAGTGGAGAGCCAGTGAGATTGTGTCTTCTTTAGAGCTATTGAGGCGATAGGCAAATTGCAGGGGGTCTAGGTACTGGCTCAGACAGCAGTTACTCTTAGTCAATACTAACCTCTCAAAGCACTTCATCACAGTAGATGAGAGTGGTACTGGGCGATAGTTGTTGAGGTAGCATACCCTGCTGTTATTGGGCACCAGCATGATCGATGTTCTTTTGAAGCAAGTGGGAACCTTTGGCAGCAATGAGAGATTGAAGATGTCCTAGAACACTCCAGCCAGTTGGTTGGCTGAGTTGGATGAGAGAATTTGGGATGGATTGGAGGAACAAAGAAGCAGACGGGGTGTTGGTTAACTGAATTGGAAACTTGTAGGAGCAACTGTTTTGCAGAGCACCTGGCTCTGTCCTCAATGGCCGTTTTGAGTAACTGGTTGCATGTATTCACCTCCATACCACCCTATCTACCCTTAGCCATTTCCACTGCTGGGGCGATGCCAGATGCAAACTAGAAGAATGACACATCGCATTTTGCCTGGGTAGTCTAAAACCCAATGGTATGAATGTTGAATTTTCCAAATTCAGGTAACATATACTATCAATGTTCCTTCTTTCTGTTTCTGATCGACTCACCTGCTTTTTCTAATCCCCAGCACCTCCCACCCCACCGCCATTGCCCAGTTTTATTCCTCTTCTTCACTTGGTTCTATTTGCCTATTGTCCACACACATTCCCTCCTTGGTCTCCTAGCCAGGAGCATCCAAATTCTTGCCATTTCTGCTTTCTCTTCATAGCCTGATTCCTTCAGCTCTTTGAACTCTGCTCTTATTCCTATCCCAGATTTTGATTGTAAGAGATCCTCATTTGTTTTTCATTCATAAATTTCTCTTCATATCAAAAAAACTGAAAGTGTTACTGATGTTTTTTGTAAGCTTTCTTTCATATCTCAAATCGTCCCATTTTAATTAAAGTGTGCGTTTGTAGGTGATGCAGGCTGCAGCCCTTGCACTGGTGGTGAAGGGAACGAATGTTTGTAGTGGTTAATGGCAAAACTAATCAAGCCACTTAGTTCTGATTGGTGTTTAGTCTCTTGAGTGTTAACTTTGTGTTTAGCAAAGACGTCCAGAGCAAAACTTAAAGAACAGATCAAAGTTCAAAGTAAAATTTATCATCAGAGTACCTACATGTCACCACGTACAACCTGGAGATTCTGTTTCCTGCGGGCATACTTAGCAAATCTATAGAACAGTAACTGTAATGAACAACAAACTGTGCAAATACAAATATAAATAAATAGCAATAAATAACAAGAACATGAAATAATAAGATAAAGAGTCCTTAAAGTGAGACCATTGGTTGTGGGAACATCAGAAATAGAATGAGTGTGGTTATCCTCTCTTGTTAAAGAGCCTGATGGTTGAGGGATAGTAACTGTTCTTGAACCTGGTGGTGTGAGTCCCGAGGCTCTTGTATCCTCTACCTAATATCAGCAGTGAGAAAAGAGCATGGCCTGGATGGTGAGGATCTTTGGTGGATGCTGCTTTTCTACGGCAAAGTTTCATGTTGATGTGCTCAATGGTTGGGAGGGTTTTATCGACTGAAGGAGGATAAGCAATTTTCTGACAGCCATGACATGCATGGCTCTTCAGTGCTGTAAAAGCCATTAATGGCCCAAACACCCATAGAGTCATACAGGATAGAAACTTAAGTTTGCATTGACCACCAAGCAATCACCCACATTAACCCTACATTCAACCTTCTTAAAAAAAATTATCCCCATTTTCTCATATACTAGCGCTCATCTACACAGAGAGGGAAAAGTTTACAGTAGTCAATTAACCAACTAACTGGACCTCTGCTTTCACATGCCCATATCACTGTTTCTTTTCTTTTGAGGAATGGCGGGCCTTCCTTTGCTTGTCGCCTTGGAAACAGCCAATTGATCAGAGAGTCCTCTGATACTCAGATGCTGGGGGAGAACCAGGCACAGCCCTTTGCATCTTCTCCCACATCCTCTTAGCAAATCCACTGTGTGCAAAGAGGTGGCTGACCTTTCCCCCATCTCAGCCGTCCCAGAGGCAGCGTACATTGGGGGTGATATGTTATCTGTCCAGGAAGGCTCTGATTGGGATGGCCCTCCCACCTCCAGCCAAGCAAAGCCCCTCAGTTTTTCTTTCAGCTAGACAACTGTTTGTTAATGCTAGGATAGAGACTAGACTGAGAGGACAAAAGACCTCACGGTGGTGCAGGTAAGCCATGTAGCTCTGGACTATATATTGTGCACTGTTGATGAAGTTTATCAGACTATAAATTGCCTATATGGATCAGGTTTGATAGAGTAGACATTTTATTGACTGACATCTTATGTACAAATGTTTGTACAAATCTGTAGATCCAATTAACCTAATTTTGGTTGATGCAAGGAGGCAGACTGAGAGAATTTGTTTTGGGTAGAAAGGAGCATGAGACAGCTCTGAATCAATTAAATTGCTTGATTTGGCCAATAATAATGACATGTTAAGCTTCGTAGTACTAGTTGCTTTGTGTTGTTTTATAAACTGTTCCACTGACAGTAGCAGTGTGTAAGACATTTATTGCTGGTGTTCATGGGAGAAGTTAGGGATCATTATGAATGGATATTCTGATCCAGTTTTTGTCTGTTTTATTGCAGGTTTCCATGTGGTTATCCCAGATGTTTGGAGACCAGCAAGTCCCTTCCTTTGAAGAAAATCCATGGACCATGGATGTTCTCTGCCGACTTATGGAATGGAATGAAACTCGAGATCGTGATGTTACACAACTGATTGAGGACCTGAAGCAAAAAACTGAAGAATACAAGTCTGATGGTGAGTTATTTGCCAAATATTGTTCAACTGTATATTGTTAAGTTCAGAAGTTGTCAGTGATAATAGTTTCGCAGTAGTACCACCTCTGTATGCTCTACAACAATCTCCAAGCTACTGATTATATCTTGAGGTCCCATTCTGAGGGGTGCTCAGTAGGGTTACAATGGTTTTCTTTTCTGTATTTTATCTTCCTTAGCTTTAGATTCTACACAGAATGTGTGTTCTTGTAAGTGATTTTTTTGGAACGGGTTTACAGTTCTTTCCTTTGCTCCAACACTTTCATTCTTCCTATAAAGTTGTCAGTTGTTCAGTGAAATCTCAAAGAAAAATGATGAAGCCTAACTCTTTAATCATACTCTGTTGTCTAAAGTAGTAAGTAGCAGCTTTTGTATTTTCACTGTAGCATTTTTTAGTATGGTGGAAATGGAGAGAAATTTCTCATTGCCAACAATACTGCCCACAATTAGTTTGATTAGAATTAATTCTCTATCCTGATGGGCAAAACTCATGATTTATTTTAAAGAAAGTTTTGACTCTTGCTTGGAGCCATGACAGGTGGGTAACTCGTGATTCAAACCTTGGATATTGTTCTTGGATGTAGAATGGAATGTCAGCATTTGGGTCCAAGCTAATGCCAATTTTAACTTGACTTGAAAATATGATATTTGTACATCAATCTGTAAATTATTTTTCTCCATCTCTTCAGCTGACTACATACAGGATTTCATTATGAACAGTGTGGGCCTGTCCACCTCTAGCCTATCCAGTACTGGGTCCAGCTGCCTGAAGACATTGGTGGATAGCAGTCTTGCTTTAAACTTGAAAGATACTTCCCAAACCAGGTAATCATCTGATGTAAATAAACAGTAAGAATGTTTCACAGAACTTAATTTAAAAATAAACTAAAAGTAAGTGCTCTTTGTCTCCTGCCCCTATGCACACTATTATTATTATTATTTTATCCTGTTACATACTTCATGAATATCTTGTGACTGTCTTATGAGGATGATGTAATAGTCTTGCAGAGGTCACATGATGTAATTTTCCCGCTGATGTGAGGTCATGTGATGACCTGTTCTCACCAGGTATATAAGTGTAGACCCCTGGTGACGCAGTTAGTTTTCAGTTAGATCGTCAGTCAAATACTCCGCTATGCTGCTTATTAATCTCATGACGCAGTATAGTTTTAAAATTGAGTTTTACTTTCTATTATAAGGTACAGAAGTGTTGGGCCGGCAGTTTTACCAATAGCTGCCAGGTTTGTTGATGTACCTTTTCAGTAATATTGGAAAGTGAAAACGGGAACCTGAAGGATCGACCATTATTGAATTTGTTCAAGAAAGAGTGATCTGCATGAGATAGCCTATGTTAAAAGCAGCAGAAAAGGCTGTGCAGTATCTAGTGTCCAGAGGGAAAGGTCAGTGCCTTTAAGCCGTTTTATTTCCGTTATCGTGAATCCTGCGGCCAAGGCAGGATCCGGCTGGGATCAGCCCTGATGTCGTGTCTTCGAGGAATTCTTTACTTCGGGAAAGTCTCTCCTAATTGACTGTATAAATCTCTCGGACTTTCAAATTTACCATTCTAAGAACTGTGTTTGAATTTACCACTTTAAGACCGTTTTCGCATTTACCGCTTTAAGAACTAGTACTGAGTGGCAGTTTGTTAAATGGCCGCATAGCAGTTTACTTCCGGTTAAGGTTTTCATTTGTTTCTTTTTATTAATTTTGAGCAGAGTTTAATAAATGTTTATTTGTTTATAAAACCTGACTCAATTCTATATTCATTGTTGCCAGTCACGTGACAATCCAAGAACTCAAAATCACACTCAGTGGCCTATTTATTAGGTACACCTGTACACCAGCTCGTTAATGCAAATATCTAATCAGCTAATCATATGGCAGCAACTCAATGCAGAAAAGGTCAAGAGGTTCAGTTATTGTTCAGACCAAACATCAGAATGGGAAAATGTGATCTAATTATTTGTGCCAGACAGGGTGGTTTGAGTATCTCAGAAACTGCTGATCCCTGGTGTGAAAAACAAAAAAAATCCAGTGAGTGGCAGTTCAGTGGGAAAATATGCCTTGTTAATGAGGAGAAGGGCAAGACTGGCTGACAGGAAGGTGACAGTAATTCAGATAATCAAGTGTTACGACCGTGATGTGCAGAAGAGCATCTCTGAATGCACAACACATTGAACTGTGAAGTTCGCAAACACGAGGAAATCTGCAGATGCTGGAATTTCAAGCAACACACATCAAAGTTGCTGGTGAACGCAGCGGGCCAGGCAGCATCTCTAGGAAAAGGTGCAGTCGACGTTTCGGGCCAAGACCGTTCGTCAGGACTAACTGAAAGCAAAGCTAGTAAGAGATTACTAGTTGATGGGCTACAGCAGCAGAAGACCATGAACATCCACTCAGTGGCCCCTTTGTTAGGCACAGGAAGTACCTAATAAAGTGACGACTAAATTTACACATCATTTTGTAATAGTTGTTAGTCATATCCACAGCTTATTACAGTTGCTTGAATGGGTTGATCTGGTTATTAATTTTAAATACAAAATTAGGCTCCCTTTTCTTGCAAGCCGCCTTGTGTTGTTTCTCAATAACCACTCATTATCAGAGTTTGAATAGCAGGTGATGTCAAGCACATTTTTGTCTTCATTAGTGCCTGGTAATTGTGACTGTAACAGGTACTGATTTTCTTCATCCCACACTTCAATGCTGCCTACATTAATACTTTTGAAGCAATACACATCAAAGTTGCTGGTGAACGCAGCAGGCCAGGCAGCATCTCGAGGAAGAGGTACAGTCGACATTTTGGACGAAGGGTCTCGGCCCAAAACGTTGACTGTACCTCCTCCTAGAGATGCTGCCTGGCCCGCTGCGTTCACCAGCAACTTTGATGTGTGTTGCTTGAATTTCCAGCATCTGCAGATTTCCTCGTGTTTGCGTTTTTAATACTTTTGAAAGTCTTTTTTTAAGTTTTCCCTTTTCCCTCAGTCATGACTTTAACTTACTCTGCTTGAAGCATTGACCTCTTGCTGTGATGCTGTTAAATTTACAATATCCAACAGTATTCAGCACTGTCTGCTTGTGTTTGACACGTCTCTTTCTTGCCGCTGCTGGAGAAAGGTGCAGGAGTCTTGGGTGCCATGCTGCAAGATTTGGAAGCAGCCATTGGGCTCCTGGACCAGCTCCATGCCGAAGGTGCTCTGTGGCTGTGGTCTCACTTTCAGGGACTCTTCTGTTTGATGTTTGATGTTCTGTGTGTGTCATTTGTAAGCCTTTTGTTGTTTGCATAATTTGTTCTTTTCAAAGTACAATTTAGGAGAAAAACTGGTACAATTTCCTGTAGCCCACAGAGAATCGCTGATGTGTGCTGGCACCATCTTACACATGGCTGTTTGAAGGTGTGTTGTGTGATTTTATTTCTTTAAACAGGTTCTTTGTTTTGTAGCTGCCTGCAAGAAGATTAATCTCAAGGTTGTATTCTGTATGCGTACTTTGATAATAAATGTACTTTGAATCTTTGAGATCCTTCAATAGTTTGTTGGCATCTGAACTAAAATCTTATCATCTTCTGTCCTGTGCCTTCTGAAGGAAAACATACTTAAGTAGGGTTTAGAAATTATAATTAAATTATTTTTTAAAAAATCCACAAATAAACATTCATGATATAGGCAAAGTAAACTGTGCTCTTCCTGGAATAGTTCTCTGTGGCACTCTGGAAACTCGCCAAGCAAATTGAACATCTAAAATTGAACATCTAAAAATTGAGTATGTGTATGTCAAGAAATAAGCTTTACAGGTGTCCCCCGCTTTTCGAACGTTCGCTTTCTGAAACCTCACTGTTACGAAAAAAGCAGCGCGTGAAAAAAGGCAGCGCATGCCCTCAGCAGCCAAGCTCCTCCCCCGGAACTGTATTCTAGCCAGCATTGCTTAAATACGTGCCTGTGAGCATCTGTGCTTTATGCCGATTTATTTGAGCAATCCGTTTGCAAGATGAGTTCTAAGGTATCGGAAAAGCCTAAAAGAGCTCGTAAGGGTGTTACACTTAGCGTAAAACTAGACATAATTAAGCATTTCAATCATGGTGAATGAAGCAAGGACAAAATGAGTTTGGCTTGTGAAAGTTGACGAAGATGATGTTGAAGAGGTTTTGGCATCCCATGACGAAGAACTGATAGATGAAGAGCTGATGCAATTGGACGTGGAAAGGATAACAATCGAAACCGAATGCAGTAGCGAATGGACCGAAAGTGAAGTTGTCCAGGAACTGAACGTGAAGCAACTGCATGATATGATAGAAAAATGCGTGAGGCTAAGCAGTCAAGCATACTGTCATTTTTCAAGCCTTCCACATCAGCCATAGCAGACGACGAACCTCGACCTTCGACATCGAGGCAGGCAGACATAAAAGAAGATGACCTGCCTGCCCTGGTGGAAACAGACGACGATGAGATGACACTCCTGTGTCCCAAAACCCCAACCGCTGGGCTGTGGATCAATATATTGCCGCAGAGAACGCAGCGGGAGCCGGGATGCACCCAGCACATCTTTAAGAAAAAAGCCGAAATAAACAAGCTAATTAATTAGGTGCCGCCTGGCACGTAATTAATTAGCTTGTTTATTTTGGCTTTTTTCTTAAAGATGTGCTGGGTGCGTCCCGGCCACCGCTGCATGCTCCGTGGATCGGTATCGGTCGGAAGCCTGGAGGTTGGGGACCACTGCACCACCCCAACCTCCGACGACTCAGCCTAACGCACCATAATCAGTGTGCTCGGCGCTGACTTCTCGATTCCGGTAAGTGATTCTACACTGTACATACATTATTTCTACTTTATATAGGCTGTGTATTTTTATGCGTTACTTGGTATGATTTGGCAGCTTCATAGCTTAAAAGTTACTGGAGAGAATGTTTTTGCCGAGAGCACTTGTGTGAGGTTTTCGCTACGGAGAACAGTGCGGCAATGATTGCGGAAAAGTATTTCTACTTTATATAGGCTGTGTATTTATCATATCATCCCTGCTTTTACTATATGTTACTGTTATTCTAGGTTTTAGGTGTTATTTGGCATGATTTGGTAGGTTATTTTTTGGGTCTGCGAACGCTCACAAATTTTTCCCATATAAATAAACGGTAATTGCTTCTTCGCTTTACGACATTCCGGCTTACGAACCGTTTCATAGGAATGCTCTACCTTCGGATGGTGGGGGAACCTGTATTTGTCACATATACATTGAAACATAGAGTGAAATGCGGCATTTGTATCAAATCAGGGAGATTTGCTGGGTACCCTCAAGAGTAACCATGCCCTCAACTCATTTAATCCTAATCATAATGTGGGAGGAAACCCACATGGTCACAGGGAGAATGTACGGGTAGTGATGGAAATTGAACCCAATTGGTGATCGCTGGGTTTGTAATGGTGTTACAAGCTATTGTAACACTATAGCCCTGTACCTGAAAGCCAGGTAATTATTATTATTAATATTTATTTTCTCTCTCTCCTTTTTCTCCCTCTATCCCTCTCACTATACTCCTTGCCCATCCTCTGTGCTTCCCCCCTCCCCGTTTCTCCCCGGACCTCCTGTCCCAAGATCCTCTCATATCCCTTTTGCCAATCACCTGTCCAGCTCTTGGCTCCATCCCTCCCCCTCCTGTCTTCTCCTATCATTTTGGATCTCCCCCTCCCCCTCCCACTTTCAAATCTCTTACTAGCTCTTCTTTCAGTTAGTCCTGACGAAGTTAGTCCTGGCCCAAAACGTCAATTGTACCTCTTCCTAGAGATGCTGCCTGGCCTGCTGCGATCACCAGCATTTTTTGTGTGTGTTGCTTGAAATTCCAGCATCTGCAGAATTCCTTGTGTTTGATTTACTTGTTTATGTATCATTATTATTATTTTGTCTCTGCTAGATTATGTATTGCATTGAACTGTTGCTGCTAAGTTAACAAATTTCAAGTCACATACTGGTGATAATAAACCTGATTCTGATTCTAACCACTATGCTACTGTGCCATTTCACACCTGTTCACAATTTGTTGCCCCTTTCATAGAATGATACGGTATTACAGGTCATTTGGTTCATGGTTTTTATTTACTTATTTCATGTTATTTTATGTATTTACTATAATTCACGTTTTTTTCTCTATTATTATGTATTGCATTGAACTGCTGTTGCAAAGGTTACAAATTCTATGACATATGCCAGAGATATTAAACCTGATTCGCATTCTGATGCCTGTGCAAATGTTGTGGAGGAACAATGTGAATAATTCCATCCATTATTATGACATAAGATCACCAGAAAATATTAGCAGCAGTAGACCAGGAGGCCCCTCAAGCCTGCCCTGCCATTCAGTATGAATGCTCATGAGCTTGTATGCTCGGTGGTGGTTGTGTCATATGCTGTTAAGAAGCTGAATGACTTTGAGAGGCAGTGGAGAAATGGTTTAAATTTATTCCATGCACCTTAAGATAGTTAAAGCGCCATCTTGTGACAGGGCTTCACATTATTACTGTACAAGCCCATTACAATTACAATGTCCATTTTAGTGCAAAGTGATCAGAGTGGTCATAGTGTTACCAAGCTAGTTGTGATTAGGATTTTGCTGGTTGGTTCAAGAAGTGAATGGTTGATAGCAAAATAATTGCTGTTGAACCTGGTGGTGTGAGACTTCAGGCTTCTGTACGTCCTGCCTGATGGTGACTCAGATGGTGGGGATCTTTGATAGATTTTGTCTTCTTGAGGTAGCGTCTTCTATGTGGGAGGGATGTGCCTCTGCTATGTATTGGACAAAGTCTACTACTCTGCAACTTTTTACATTCCTGCTTACTTGAATTGCCACGTTGCAACCATTCAGGATACATTGCTGTACTGATGAGTACATCTGTAGTAGTTTGTTAGAGTGTTCAGTGACAAGCCGAACTTCTTTAACCTCCAAAAAACGTAAAGACGCTGGTGCACTTTCCTAATAATGGCATCTATGTGCCAGGCCCAGGCAATGCATCTGGTATGTTAACGCCTAGGGATTTATAGCTGCTGAGTCTCTCCACTACCAATTCCCTTATGTGGTCTGGCACGTGTTCACCCTCTTTCTCCTTCCTGAAGTCAACGATCAGCTCTTTAGTTTTGCTGATGTTGAGTAAGAGGTTGTTGTTGAGGAACCACTCAGCCAGATCTGACTTAATGCCACTTGTGATTTGTTCAACAACAGCAGGGTCGTAGGTGAATCAATCTCCGTTAATCAAAAAAAGTTCATCAGTCTCCACTTTGAATATAATAAACACATGTGAACCCTTTCACCTGTTTTCAAACATGTATTGATTGTTCATCATTTTAAAGTTTCATTCTACCAAAATTAATATTCTTACTTTTGTTCCCTCATACTATTTTTACAGAATTAATAACTGCGTTTTCAGTAATAGTATCAAAATGATGTATATGAGTTCTTCATTTACTCATTCATTTTGGATAAGATTAACATGCCTCTAAACAATCTGATTATTCGAATATTCCTAAATATTTCTCCTCTGTCTAAACCTGTTTTTTAAAAATATATATCTTTACTTGCAGATCTGATAACCCTAGCCTCTAATCGTAATAAAACAAAAAAAAGTTGAATGTACCCAGCAGGTCAGGCAGCATCTGTGGAAAGAGAGACATAGTCAGCTTTTTTGATCTGTGATCTTATTTAACCTCTAATTATAAATCCATTCAGACATAATCTCTCAGTATATGTATTTTTAAATGTGTGTTTTTTTTACCTTTGTACTGATAGAAAGTCAGGGACGTCCTGGCCACATTGCACTCTGATGCTGTAATCAACCTGGTGATGCAAAGATACTGACTTCCTGAGAAACACTCAATGTTCTGGAGTAGACTGACAGTTATAACAGGAGGAAGGAAATGTATGTCAATTTGTCAGAAATGTGCATGTAGAACTTAGCGGCTGTACATACCCAGGGTAAAGCACAGATTAAATATAGCAGTAGATTGGATTTTAAATCTTAAGTTCTTCAAAGATTTCTAGTTGAATAGGAGGCAGGAAAAGACATGTGAAACGAAGTCTGATATTTTTTCCTCAGTGTGTAAATTGAAATGCCACCTATTGGAAAGAGATGGTTCTGCTCGCGTTCCAGTGCTGTGCAAACTGGAACTAGAGAATTGTACAGTTCAGACAAAGACCATTCAGCCCATCGAGCCTGTGTTCACTTTTTGAAAAAGTTATCCATTTAATATTGAATGCTGGCAAGCTGTTTGATGTTGGGTTTTATCAATTAATCAATCTGACCCATCTCTGATTCCGTCTACATGTGTACACAGTTCCAGCAGGATACATATGACAAACATTGATCTGATTCAGAGTTTTCTTTTTGCATTGCTTTGCTGTTGTATGACATTTTATTTTATTTTTTTTAGCTTTGTGCTTGCAATAAACGACTTGACATCTGATCGTTTAGAAGCTGAGAACAGATGCCAGAGAGATCTTATTAGTGAACTGTCGAAAAAACTGACTGAAATCATCATGCTGGAAAAGTCTTTACAAACGTGAGTGTCAAGCAGCTTCTTTGTTTATTTCTGTTGCCTTTCCCCACCTTTAGCTTTAAGAACCACCTTTATAACTATAGATATTTAGCAAGATATATCAATTAAAACTATACTTCTGCAGTATAAGTTTGTAAGCAAAACTACTGTTTTTTAAAGATGTAAGAATGGATTGAATAGTGGAAAATTGTTGCATAAATTCTGTATCACGAAAAGTAGATTCAACCTGATTGATCATTGTAAATTGGAGAATATGGTCCTAAAAATACAAGTAATGCTCAGTCGGTCAGAGTTCACCATGGATGTTGCTTCCTAGCTGGAGAGCAAGCTGTTGCCTGTGTAGCAAGCTCCCCCTCCCTATGCATCGGATGAACCCAAAGGAACGGGAGAGACCAATACAGTTTGGCACCAGTAGCACCACCGGAGTTGTCAGTCAACATTGAACTCAACATAAGACTGCCGTAGGGACTCCAGCTTCGGATTTTCCCCTCGGAATCTACTCCTGAAGCCTTCCCATGAATCAGAATCAGAGTCCGAATCAGGTTTATTAGCACCGGCATGTGATGTGAAATTTGTTAACTTAGCAGCAGCAGTTCAATGCAATACATAATCTAGCAGAGAAAAAATAAATAAGTAAAATAAAAATAATAATAAACAAACAAGTAAATCAATTACGTATGTTGAATAGATTTTTTTAAAAGTGCAAAAACAGAAATACTGTATATTTAAAAAGAAGAGTCCAAAGATTCAATATCCATTTAGGAATTTAGGAATCAGATGGCAGAGGGGAAGAAGCTGTTCCTGAATCGCTGAGTGTGTGCCTTCAGGCTTCTGTATCTCCTACCTGATGGTAACAGTGAGAAAAGGGTATGCCCTGGGTGCTGGAGGTCCTCAATAATGGACGCTGCCTTTCTGACACACCACTCCCCAGGTATAGTTACAAAGCAGTGGAGGTTTGAGATTCAGAGTCATTGAATATGACTTATTTAGTAACTGTAAACTTATTTGCTAATACGCTAGATCATCAGCTGCTGATTTTGCAATAGTAATTTTGGAGTATTTCAGAGTGCACTTGCATTAGTGCTGTTAAGCTCTAAAGCACTTCACAATCAAATAATTATAGTTGAAGACAACAGTTAATGTTTTGGGTAAATGACTTCATCAGTGTAAAGCTTCTACTGTGGCACAAAGATCATATATGGTTAAGTCTGAAACTAGAATGTTAAATTTAATTAAATCAAAATCATGGTTGTATGAAAGAGATACTGAAGGTCTGCTTCCTCCTGCACGGAGTGTCTAGAATTAAGAGACGTCGGACCACCAGTACAACTGCAATACCTATGTCAGGCTGCAGTTTATTGATTACAGCTCAGCGTTCAAAACCATCATCTCCTCAGTTCTAATCAACAAGCTTCAAACCTGTGTCTCTGTACCTCCCTCTGCAAATGGATCCTTGACTTCCTCATCGTGTCAGTGCAGCTCGGAAATAACATCTCCTCACTAACAATCAACACAGGCGCACCTCAAGGATGTGTGCTTAGCCCATTGCTCTGCTCTCTCTACACTCATGACTGTGTGGCTAGGCACAGCTCAAATGTCAATTACAAATTCACCGATGACGTAACTATTGACAGAATCTCAGATGGTGATGAGGTGGTGTCCAGGAGTAGGATAGATTGGCTAAATGCTTTTGCAACAAAAATCTTGCACTCAATTGGAAGCATTATTAATTTGTTTTTAACATTCTTATTGAAACTTATAGTAATATTTATGTATAGCTCTGTACTGGTGCCAAAAAGGACCAAATTTCACGTCATACAGTATGTTTGTAATAATACACCTGATTCTGATGAAGTATTCAGTCATTGAGATTGTATTTCTATGATGATAGTGCTCTCCACTTGAAGGGGTGGTACCTCTTTCCCAGGAACCGATAGCCTCTTGTGGCAGTCAATCAGATCATAGTCGTCTGCAGAGCTACTGTATCCGTAACACAATTGCAGTGTTTCATCACAATAAACTGTGTTACGTGTGCAAATGTTCCATTTCCTTCCTACATATTCACCTACCCATCCATCCACCTCCCTACTCATCCACCTACTTACCTACCTACCTATCCACCCGCCTGCCTGCCTATCCACCCGCCTCCTAACCCACTCACCCACCTACCTACCTACCCATCCACCTACCTACCTACCCATCCACCTACCCACCTAACTACCCACACTGGTGGCTTAAAAATAGGAGGAAGATTTAGAGGAAAGGTAGAGAGGTCTTAAGGAGGAATTTCCCAAACTCGTGGCCGATCAGGGTCTCTCTTAGAGTAATGTTAAGAGTTACAGAACTGAAGAAGGTGATGAGAATGAAGGAGATTGAGGCCACCATGCCAGTTGAAAGCAAAGGGTATGAATTTTGAAATTGAAGTGATGTTCAACTGAAAGTCAGAGAACAGGTTACAAGTTAATGGGTTGATAGGTGTTGTACTTAAGGAAGAAAGATTTGGATGTGCTTAACTTTATAGGAATTGGAAGGTTCAGGAGGGGAGCTGTTATATAATTGGTTGTGGAGATAACAGATGTGGATGTGGATTAATGCAGTTGCTGAGATCAGGCAGTGGATAGCACCAAAGAAGGATGTACCATTTTGGACACATTAATCTCAGTGAGGTTCACTTTGTGAAGATTTCAATATTTGCCAGAGAGGGAGAATGTAGATGACCGATTTTTGATTTGTGAGATCCCTGAAGGCATATGAGTGGAAGGAGACGGAACGATCACAGGAGATTCCTCAGTACTAATTGGATAGTGAGGCATGGAATTCCACTGAAGCAGGCTGTGCAGGATGGACATTCAAAATGATCAATGGAGGCCCCTTGTTCAATAGCTGACTCCCCAGATACAACTGGCACCTGCAACACTGTGCTGGAAACCCTTAGAAAATCTAGACTCTGTCTCAGGAAGCAGTTCAGCTTCCATTTCTGAACCTGCAGAAAGAGCACAGATGGTATCTAAGCAAATAGACTACAGCTTTCTGAAGACATTGGCCTCTGGTTTATAAAATGGAACATATCCTGTGTAAGTAAACTTTGTAATTAATTTAAGGACATACAATTGCACAAGTTTACCATATGGAATTATAGAGTTGTATTCTTTGCCCAACTGCACTAATCCCATTTGCCTTCACAAGATCCATATCCTTCTATGCTTATTGAAATGCCTGTCTAAATTCCTCTTAAACATTTGGATTGTATCTGACTCCTCCACATCTGGTAGTAAGGAACTGTGTGTGTGTGTGCTTAAAACAGAATATTTCCGTCAAATCTTCTTTAAAGTTTCTTCCTTTCACCGCAGCTTATGCACTCTGCTTTTTGAAACACCTATCACGGGAAAGTGACTCTGACTATCTACCTTATCCTTGCTGCTTATAATTTTATATTCTTCTGTCAGTTCACCCCAATGTGGCAACAACAATCTCCTCAAACAGCTAATGAAATATAGCTACTGTCATGCTTTCTTTGTAGCTGCATTAATATGTTGGGTCCAGGTTTATCCTCAGAGATTTTGACACCCAGGAATTTGAAATTGCTCACTCTTTCCATAATACTCCAAGTGCAGTGTAATCATTGTTTTGTAACGTTGCAACATAATATTCCAAATGGTATTTTTATGCGCTAACCCGTGAAGGCAAGTATACCATACGCCACCTTCACCACCCTATTGGGGAGCTATGGTCGTGAGGCCCAAGCTCCCTCTGTTCATTAACATCCCTTAGTGGCCTACCATTTCTGGTGTATAGACTATCCCTCTGACATCCCAAAATGCATCACCTTGTACGTGTCAGGATTAGATTCCATCTGTCACCTCTCTTCCAACTTTCCACCTGCTGTAGCTTTAGACAAGCTTCCTCACTATTATTGGCACAAATTTTTGCCATTTGACAAGTAACTTATTAATGATTTGGATGTAGAGGGTATGATATGTATCATAAAAGGAAAATGTCCCAGCACTGATCTCTGTGGTACACCACTGATCATAGTGCTGGTAAAAGCAAATTTCCACCACTACCCTATGCTTCCTTTCACCAAACACATTAGCCAACTTGTTTTGTATCCCATGTGCCTTAACCTTCTGGAGCAACCTACCACACAGAATCTTGTCGTGTGCCTTACTAAAGTCATTTTCTTAATTCATCATCATCATCATCATCAGGTGCCATGCCAGTTTGAGCTTTGACTGCCATGGCCCACACACTCCTGTTTCGGGTCAAGTGGATCAATTCATTGGTATTCATTTCCAGTTCTCTGGCTGCTGTCTCCATCATCATTTGTCTTTGCCTTCCTCTTGCTTTCTTCTCTTCAATCTTTCCCATATTTACCGTGCATTCTAACTTCTCTTTCCTAATCACATGCCCAATGAAATCACGTTGCCTTTTCATGATCTCATACATTATTTCTCTTTTTGTGCTTGCTCTGTTCATGACATCCTCATTAGATATTTGTTTCGTCCATGATATTCTTTGCATCCTCCTCAAAAACCACATCCCTGCTGCTTCAATTCGTTTCCTCATGTTACTAGATATTGTCCAACATTCTGAGCCATATAACATAACTGGATAAACGTAACATTTCAGTGCTCTGAGGCGGGTTGTCATGCCTAGTTTAGTATTGGTCAGTATACTCTTCATTCTCGTAAAGGTGTCTTTTGCCATCCTTATTCTTCTTTTGATGTCCATGTCACACCTGCCATCTGATGTCACCCAGCTTCCTAAGTAACAAAAGTTCTGTACTTGTTTTACGAGGTATGTCTTTCCTGTTTATTCTCAGGCTACAGATAGGATTCTCCTTCTTTTTGGATATCACCATACATTCTGTCTTTTTACAATTGATAGACGCATTTTTGCACTTTCTTCAACAACCATATCAATTAAGTTTTGTAGTTATTCCTCCGTACTTGCAATTAACACAGTGTCATCCACATATCTAAAATTATTGATGTTTTCACCGCCAACTTTGATTCCCAAGATGTCCCTTATCTTTTGTAATATTGTTTCACTGTACACATTAAACAAATTAGGGGAGAAAACACACCCTTGTCTAACGCCTCTCTTGATTTTCGTAAACTGACTCACTTCTCCATCTATTCTTACAGCTGCAGTTTGTTCCCGGAACAGATTTCTGATTAGGCGGGGGTCTTTCGAATCTAGATCTAGAGGTTCCTGTAATATTTCGAATAACTTATTGTGCTTCACTTTATCAAATGCTTTTGTGTAGTCAATAAAACAAACAAACAAATCTTTTTGCACTTGAATAACTCATTCTGATAGTATCCTTAACATCAATATCATGTTTCTTGTACCTTTGTCTTTCACAAAACCACACTGTTCTTTACCTATTTCAGCTTGTATCTTACTTTTAGCTCTTGTTACCAAAATTCTTAGAAGTACCTTAGTGATATGACTCATTAAACTTATGGTCCTATGTAATTCACATTCTATTGCTCCAGGTTGCTTAGGAAGAGTGATATATACTGATTTTTTCCCATCTCTTCTGGTATTATTCCAGTCTCATAAATGTCACTGATTAAATCAGTAAGTTTTTCAATTCCATAATATTCAAGGGCGATAATTTGTTCTATTACTAATTCATCAGGACCTGCTGCCTTTCCTTTCTTCATCTTATTTATTGCATTACGAACTTCAGGTTTTAAAATACTTGGGCCTTCAATGTTCTTTTTAATTTCTGGTTTTTCGCCTCAATCGTCTTCAAACAATTCCTGAATATACTCAGTCCATCTGTTCATAATCTTATCTTTTTCCATGATAATGGTACCGTCCTTCGCTTTTAAACATCCACCTGAAGAACAGAGGTTCTTTTTACCAGTGATATTCTTGATTTGTTGATGTAACCTTTTTTGGATCAGTAATTGGGATTCTTTCTATTTGCTCACATTCCTGGTTTAACCATTCTTCTTTGGCTTTTTGACATAAGCTTTAAATTTTTTATCTAAGGCCTTATATTTTATAAGATTTGCTTTCTTCCATCTCCTTTTTTCCATTAGATTTTTGATTTCATCTGTCATCCATTTATTCTTTGTGCTTTTTTTCTTTTTTAGGAATCACTGACTTTGCTGATTCTACCAAGGCATCCTTCACAGAGTTAAACTTAATTTCTACATGATTGCTATCATCTTCAACAGATTCTATTTCTAGGCTTTAAAATCTATTCCTTACTTCAGTTGTAAATTTTTGTCTTAAGTTTTCTTCTTTAATTAATTGCGAGTAGTCAAGGGATTGTTCAGGTTTTTGCTTCTTTAGTTTTTTAAGTTTTACTTTTACATGACATATTACTGGGTTATGGGAACTATTACAGTCTGCACCTGGACATATTTTGCATTGAGTCACTGAGTTTCTAAATCTTTGGTTTGATTTCTGGTGTTATCACCTGGACTTTTCCAGGTCCACAAGCGTCTTGGATGGTTTTTAAAGTAGGTATTCATAATGACCTGATTATTCATCTTGCACCATTCTACCCATTTCTCACCTCTTTCATTTCTTTCCCCTAGTCCAAATTTTCCTATGGTATTTCCATCAGCACCTTATCCTACTTTAGCATTTTGGATCTCCCATGACAATAACAATATCGTGAGATTTGCATCTATTCTTTGCTTGTTCAAGCTCTTCATAGAATTTATCTATATCCTCATTTGTTCCATCTGTTGTTGGTGCATATACCTGTATAATTGCTAAATCAATTGGTTGTCCTCTGAATCTAACAAGGAGCACTCTTTCTGATATTGCCCAATGTCCTAAAACACTTTTTGCCATGTTTTCATCCATAAGAATTCCTACTCCATTAGTATGGGATGCTCCACAAGAACAAATTAATGTTTTATTTCTATTCTGACATGTTCCAGCACCAGTCCAACGAATTTCCACTAATTCCTATGATGTTAATCTTTAGTCTTTCCATTTCATTTATCACATTGTCCAGTCTTCCTGATTGATATAGGGTTCTTACATTCCAGGTGGCAATAATTTTCTTCTGTGTTACTTGAACTTGAGCAGTAGCTTGATGACGGTCGGGGATCCCCTGCTGCCCAGAATCAACCCAACCGAGCGAAGCATCTTCAGAATTGTCTTGAAGATCCTCTTGATGCTGTTGTGTGATACATTTTGTTGGTTTGACCATGGTTTTCTTAGCAAATAGATTCTAGGAAACCTAGTATCTAGCAATGGTGGTTTGCTATTGCCTTCCGTTGGGCGAACTAAAGAAATCGCCATTTCTCTTCCCAAGTGTTCATCCGCCTGTACGATAGCCATTGACATTTGAGGTCCTAGGTCATCCGCCTTCTCCGTCATAAGTTCAGTTACTGAACCTGCCGGATCTGCCATTGGCCTTCACTCGTATCCTGAGCAGGAACCCTTGCAGGTGCTACCGTTCCAGGTCAGAGTGGCCCTGGGAGCAATGAATGACTAAGGGGTAACTCCATTTTCCCAAAGCTCTGAAAGTCCCCAATCAGAACCTCATCACCCGTTGCCGTTTAGAGTCATTCCCAGGACTTAAGAATTTTCTTAATTACCTCCTCAAATAAGAACTCGAACAAATCCCAAGTGCACATAAATCTGTCACTTGGGATTTTCTCCAATAATTTCCATACCACTGATGTAAGGCCTACCTGTTGTTGCTCAGTTTATTACTGCTGGCCTCTTTAAATAAAAGAACTACATAAACTATTTTCCAGATTTCTGACGTCTCACCCGTAGCTAACAAAGATGCCAAAGTTTTTGCTGGACCTAAGCCATCTCTTCTCTTGCATCACATAGCAAACTGAAATAGATCTTAGCAGTCCTGGGGATTTATCAACTTTCATGCACCCTTTAACATCTCACACCACCAACTTCTTAGTGCTTTTCTAGTTTATCACATACTTCTTCGTGAACTCGCCATCTCCCATGTCCTCCTTCTTGACCAATACAGATGAGGAGTATTCATTTGTTACTTCAGACACAACCCCTGACTCCACACATAGATCACCTCTTTGGTCCCTAAGGGAACCTAGTCTTTCTCTGACTATCCTGTCACTCCCTCTGCTTGTAGTCTTGCAGAAAGAAACCATGATAATGACAGGAACAACGACATTTCATGCTGAATGATCAGAATTGGATTAGGGACTCTGTGGTTAGGTCACATTTTTTGGATAACATCTGTGGCTATAGCTGAACAAAGTACTCAGTGATTACCCTAGAGTAAATAGTTGACTTTCACTGACACCACCCAGCCTGATGGCTTTGAATTTTTTCATTTTAAGGGATTTGTTGAAGACAGATGCTGATGTCATAGAAGCGAAGGCAAAAGCAGAGAATAGAAAACAGAATATGGACGTCTTCATAAAAAAGATGAAAGAATGGAGCCAATTGAGCCAAAATTTAGAGGTCAGTGCCATGGGTTTAAGGGTGATTGCTTGAATCTGTATCACCAAGATTGGCCTTATATGTTTCCAAGCTCAAAGAATTTGTCTTAAACTGAATGCAGAATCAATGCAGTTTGAGTTTGATTTTCATTCCAAGTGAAATAAAAACCTTTGTGGTACACAGAAAGTGCTAGCAATTAGGTTGGGCAGAATTCATCCAGGGCTCTCAGTGCTAACTTCTGAAAATAGAACCATGAGATGGTGTGTGCCTGTGTGGATGCTGTGCTGTAGCAGGGCTTGAACCAAGGTTCTGTTGCCTTTTCCAATAGACAAATGGACAACCAACTATCTCTATTCTGGATGACCAATAAAAGTAACCTGGGATTTTGTCACGCAAACACAAAGAAATCTGCAGA
This sequence comes from Mobula birostris, assembly GCF_030028105.1. Taxonomy (NCBI): domain Eukaryota; kingdom Metazoa; phylum Chordata; class Chondrichthyes; order Myliobatiformes; family Myliobatidae; genus Mobula; species Mobula birostris. The sequence goes on along the minus strand of NC_092373.1, from coordinate 176,718,639 downwards.
TGCTGGAAATTCAAGCAACACACATCAAAGTTGCTGGTGAACGCAGCAGGCCAGGCAGCATCTCTAGGAAGAGGTACAGTCGATGTTTCAGGCCGAGATCCTTCGTCAGGACTAACTGGAAGAAGAGCTAGTAAGAGGTTTGAAAGTGGGAGGGGGAGGGGGAGATCCGAAATGATAGGAGAAGACAGGAGAGGGAGGGATGGAGCCAAGAGCTGGACAGGTGCTTGGGAGAAGGGATATGAGAGGATCATGGGACAGGAGGCCTAGGGAGAAAGGAAAGGGGGAGAGGGGAAGCCCAGAGGATGGGCAAGGGGTATAGTGAGAGGGACAGAGGGAGGAAAAGGAGAGTGAGGAAAAAAGAATGTGTGTATATAAACACACTTTTTTATATACACCCTTTCTTTTAAATCATGCTTTTCAGATAGTAATAAATAATAAATGTGTTTGAGAACTCTGCTCTCAAACGCATCTCTCCCATTTCATGCACATCTGCTCTCTCCCCATCCTCCCGCCACCCCACTAGGGATAGGGTTCCCCTTGTCTACACCTACCACCTCACCAGCCTCTGGGTCCAACATATAATTCTCCGTAACTTCCGCCACCTCCAACGGGATCCCACCACCAAGCACATCTTTCCCTCCCCCCCCCCCCCCGCTTTCTGCTTTCCGCAGGGATCGCTCTCTTCGCGATTCCCTTGTCCATTCGTCCCCCCCATCCCTTCCCACCAATCTCCCTCCCGGCACTTATCCTTGTAAGCGGAACAAGTGCTACACATGCCCCTAATACTTCCTCCCTCACCACCATTCAGGGCCGCAGACAGTCTTTCCAGGTGAGGCGACACTTCACCTGTGAGTCGGCTGGGGTGATATACTGCGTCCGGTGCTCCCGATGTGGCCTTTTATATATTGGTGAGCCCCAATGCAGACTGGGAGACCGTTTCGCTGAACACCTACACTCTGTCTGCCAGAGAAAGCAGGATCTCCCAGTGGCCACACATTTCAATTCCACGTCCCATTCCCATTCCCATTATGATATGTCTATCTACAGCCTCCTCTACTATCAAGATGAAGCCACACTCAGGTTGGAGGAACAACACCTTATATTCTGTCTGGGTAGCCTCCAACCTGATGGCATGAACATTGACCTCTAACTTCTGTTAATGCCCCTTCTCTCCTTCTTATCCCCATCCCTTATTTATTTATTTCCCCCCCTTCTTCCTCTCTTTTTCTCCCTCTGTCCCTCTCACTATATCTTCCTCTGATGCTCCCCTCCCCCTTTCTTTCTCCAGGCCTCCCGTCCCATGATCCTCTCCCTTCTCCAGCCTTGTCTCTTCTTGCCAATCAACTTTCCAGCTCTTAACTCCATCCCTCCCCCTCCTGTCTTCTCCTATCATTTTGGATCTCCCACTTTCAAATCTCTTACTATCTCTTCTTTCAGTTAGTCCTGACGAAGGGTCTCGGCCCGAAACATCGACTGTACCTCTTCCTAGAGATGCTGCCTGGCCTGCTGTGTTCCACCAGCATTTTGTGTGTGTAGCATAAATCAGGAAAGTGTTGGAATGCTGTTAGTTTCTCTGAATGAATGCAGGTACAACCATGATCAAGTAGCCCAGTGTTTTCCAGTCACAGAACAGTACAGCACAGGAACAAACTATTCAGTCCACATCATGCTGAATTAAACTAAATCTCTCTTTCGTCTTACATAATCCATATCTTTTCACTTGTTGCACATTCATGTATCTAACAACCTCTTGAACCCATCCTTCTGTTTCCAATGCCCTCAGCAGCCCACACCAAGTACCTACCACTCTCTACATTAAAAAAATTCTTACCCTGCACATCTCCTTAAGCTTTCCCCTTCTTAACTTAATTGCATATAGAGTACTTGATATTTCTACACTGGGGGAAAACGATTCGGACTGTCTATCCTATCTATGCCTCTCATAGTTTTATAGATTGCTATCAAGTCACCTGTTACCTCTGATGCTTCATATAAAAACAACCCAAATTTGTCCAACTTCTCCCTATACCCTTCTCATTCAGATAGCATCCTAGTAAGTCTCTTCCACACCCTTTCTAAAGTCTCCACATCCTTCCTATAATGGGGCAACCAGAATTGCACACTATTCTCCAAATATGCCATAATGCAGTCAAAGCAACATGATCTGCCATCTTAAGCATCTACCGGTGAGCTATAGCTTTTGTGTTTACGATCTACAAGGTGCAATGTACTTTTTCAGCAGCACCTCACATATTCTGATGTCCATCTCCAAGAAGGATGGGGACAATAGATACTTAGGGTCAATTTTCCTCCATTTCAGTTACCATTTTGACCGGGATATATTATCATTACTCATTTTGATGCTGGGTTTAAATTTTAAGATTAGAATTGCTTTATTTGTCACACGGACATCGAAACATACATTGAAATGTGGTTGTTTATGTCAGCCACTGATGCAGTGCGAGGCTGGGGGCAGCATGAAAGTGTCACCATGCTTCCAGTGCCAACATAGCATGCCCACAACTTTCTAACCCTAACCCTAACCCTAACTCGTATATCTTTAGAAAGTAGGAGAAAGCCCAAACATGCAGAGGAAATACATGTGGTCATGGGAAGAACGTACAAACTCCTTACATTGGTGGGAATTTCAATTTTATGATCACTGGCTCAGTAAAAATCTTTATATTAACCACAATGCTACCCTGCTGCCCTTCATGTTTCTGGAATTTTTGGAATAGCCAACTGAAAAGCACAGTGGGCATACCTCACCATACGAATTTCTGTGGTTCACCAGAGGATCCTGAGAAATTGGGGGTGAACAATACATATACTAACTCGCCATTTTTGATGTACGTATCCTATGAATGAAGTTAGGAGAAAACGCCATCAAATTTCCTTTGTCCCAGGGAGAGTCACTCGAGCTTTTTCAGTCCATCCATGTAAATGCCATCTTTGGAACTCTTTTACCAAATCTTTACTTTATTCCTTTCTCAAAAGCAGTGTTGTTCCTGTGGCTGATTTGGGGAGTTTACACTTGGTTATTATAACCCATTGGCTTTTTGGCGATGCAACTCACTTCACATTTTCCCATACTGAACTTCATCTGCTGTGTACCATCATTTTAACACCATAGGTGAAGTTGTAGACAGTGGCTCGTTGTGTACTCTGGTGGTGGAGTAGCAGAGACTACTTGTTTGGACAAGGATTCTGAGTGCCAAAATAATTTGCTCTGCAGTAAATCTATACTAAACTCCTTTTTTAAAAAAAAGAGTAAAATCAGTTAGGTGCATGGAAAATTAATCATTGATACTACAGACTAGCTGGAAGTTATTGTGAGCTCAGTAGATTCAGTAATGTCAGTGGACAGTCGTCAATGAATGCTATATTGCTTTTCAAAAATAGGTATAGGTAATTGTTTAATATAGTGATATCATTATGCAATAGATTGTATATGTTCTTAGCAATGTATTCACTGATATGAAACACAAGGTTATTGTAAGATTAAATGGAGTATTCTATTTGGAGAAGTAAATACTGTGCTTTCAACGTTCCAGTCAGCAATCATGAAATTTCACTTTATAGTATTGTTTACCTCATCATCTATTCCCACTCCTGTTATTTTTGTGTTTTTGTTGTTAATATAGAACTTAATTAGTGTCGAACTTATCTCTGTGTAGCTTTGGATGATTATTTTTTTTCTTTTAACAGAACGAGCTGAAGAAGGTTGGATTTGACCCAAGTTTGGATCATCGATCACTGGTAGAACTCTCTGAGGTGGGTATAGGAATGTCAATAATTCAATATGACCTGTGTAGATTTTAAAGTCATGAAGTAATCCAGCCCAGAAAAGGCTCATTGGCTCACCATGTCAGCTGACAAATACGTGTCTATATTAATTCTACTTCCCAGCACTTGATTTGTCTTGTATTTAATGGCACAGAAAGAAATCTCTAAAGTGAGATGTAATTATTTTTAACGTAATTTCACCACTGTATTATGGCATATTAGGAAAGTGTTCTTCAGTGTAATGAACTGAGGAGCCTGTCTTGTTGCCCAGTGCCCTAAGCACTAAGTTGGGATGAAGGCTGCCAGTGATCAAGGACTATATTCCAACTAAATGATAAAGAACTGAGAATCTGACTGGTTGTTTATCCTTTTGTTTTTGTAAGCCTGTAGGACATGAGATGATTGAGACCTATTTGGAACTGAATGTGCCAAATATCCATGAAGTATAAGTCTGCAAGCATCAAATTAGCTTCTGTCCCAGTTTTTAATTAGAAGCAAGTCTGTAATGAAGAAGAAGCTAACCGAACTGATATAGAGTGGAAGTCATTGGGAGTAATTACTCAGTGTGTTTACTTTATAGAAGCTGAAAAATGTCAACAAGGAAGTAGCATCTTTAAATGAAAAACTGAAATCCTACCAAGACTTGACACCTGTAAGTATTTTGGTTACGTATGTTTTCACGAGCAAGATTAGGAATAAAAAGCGATACACACAAATGTTGGGGGTCAGGCCACATCTATGGAAAAGAGTAACAGTTGATGTTTTGGGCTAAGACCCTTCTTCAGGACTAGCAGGGAAATGAGGAGATGCCAGAATAAAAGGGTGGGGGGGGGGTGAAGGGAAAGAGGCCTGCTGGAAGGTGATAGGTGAAGCCAGGTGAGTGAGAAAGGTAGAGGGCTGGAGAAGAAAGAATCTGATAGGAGAGGAGAGTGAACTATAGGAGAAAGAGAAGAAAGAAGGGAGGAGAGGAGAGTGGACAATTCGAGAAAGGGAAGGAGGAGTAAAGTTGATATTTTGTACTATTTACTGAAATCTGCGTTCTAATGCTTGTTACTAACTTTTTTTTTTGTTGGGTTGGGTGGGGGCTTGTTGAATCTGTATTTTGCAGAATCTTTATGCTGCCAAAGTGAAAATTGAGGAAACTAAACTGGAGCTGGTAAGTGGTCAACTCAACTAAAACTTAAATTAAAAATGAATTCTGGAAAATATTCAGCAGTTCAGGTAGCATCCATTGACAGGAAACAACGCCGCAGGGTATTGAACTTCCATCAGAAATGAAAGTTATATAAATGTAATATAATTTAAGAGAGGAGCAAGGAGAAAACAAACAAGGTCTATTATAGAATAGCAAGTAGGAGATTAAATATTAGAAAAGCTGATACTTGACAAAGTAAAGTTGTGTTCTGACAAATAAAGAAAAGCAATAAATATAGAGGAGTTGTAAGTTCTAAGAGGATCATTGCCAATAGTTGCTATCTGAAAAGTTTGGAGCAGTGTTTATGTTCCAGAAATGTTGAATTCAATGTTAAGTCTTGATATTGAGAATGCTCAATGAAACCATAATCTGGCATTCCCATCCTTTCAGCACTCCAAAAAGACTGTTTCTGTGATACTGTGGTCCCCTTTCAATACCCTTCCCTTGTAAGGACAGGAGATACATGGATTACAGATATTGTATTCACTAAATATTATCTTTTTAATTTTATATTTCCAGCATCTGCAATTTTTAACTTTTGGACAATGTTTTTACTGAATGTATTTTCATTTAGAAATTGTATCTCACAATTGAGCAGATTCTGAATTCCAAAAGTAGCACTTCGCTGCAGAAGTACAAGAGTTTTAGTGCTATGTGCACACCCTCTTAGAGTTGTAGAGAAATAAAGCATGGAGTTAAGCTATATTTGACCCACTGGGTCAGCACCACACATTGACGCTAATCCTACATCAATCAACATTTCTTATTCTCCCACATCTCATCATCTCCCCCACCACAAACCAGATTCTACCATTCACCTACACACCAGATCAATTTACTCATTAACCTTCCAGCCCACATGTCTTTGGGATGTGGGAGGGAGGAAACCAGAGAACCAGAGGGCAAGTTAAACCTGCATTTCTTTGAGGCTGCTTTACTAACTGCTCTACTTTCTTGTGCCTTCTTGTGTCCTCTTTTTTTTTCTCACTCCAGGCTTTTAAATTTGCTGCATCCTAAAATTGTCAAGCATATTTCTTGAGGAAAAGGCAGTTAATATGTTTGATTGACTTAAGCTTGTGATCCCATGTACAAATGAGGATGTCAGTAATTAGTTATTGAGAAATTGTTTAAAAAATTGTTTCCTTCCATTCAAAAACAGTTTCTTTATTATCAGTTTTGGAAAATTAATTTCTTGTCAAGAAGTTTATGGTGACTATAACGACCAGGTTGTAAAAGCCTATCTGATTCAGTGGTATAATTTTCGAAAGATAACCTGTCATTCTTAATAAATCTGGTCAAAATGTGGATGTCAAAACTCATCAGTATAGTTAACTCTTCTGTACCCTGGTGTCTACCAAAACACTTAATCTCCATGTCAACACATATTAAGAATACAATTGGACAGACCACCCACCACTGATCTCGTCACTGAATTCAGACAATAAAGGGAGAATAAACCAATTACACACAGCAAGGTTATCACTGCTATCTACAATTAGGTCCAATTTAGGACGGGTGCCTCTTTGACTCTATTGACAGCCTTTTATTCCTATACCTTTCAGCCATTTTGTAGGCTCCCCTGTTAAAGTCACAGGTAATGTCGTGAACCAACCGCAAACTGTGAGAACAGTATGTTGGCATAGTGGCACAGAAAAGGGGGAGTACTCCATGAAGCCTCAAAGGATCAAGTCAATCAAAGAATTGCTCAGGAACTGAACTGACTAAAGCCTGAAAGCCACAAGATGGGTCATGGAGGAATCAAAGTGGAAGCTGCGGGAAAGCTGTTTCCTGCAAATCCCCTCTAAAGTCATTTCCCATCCTGAATTGGAAGTCTGTCTCCAGTTCTTCATTACTGTAAATTGTAGAACTCCCTTTTCAACAGTCCTATGGGAGCATCTTTAGATTAGATTATGAAGACACACAGTCCTCTTTTATTGTCATTTAGTAATACATGCATTAAGAAATGATACAATATTCCTCTGGTGCGATATCACAGAAACACAGGACAGACCAAGACTAGAAAAACTAACAAAAACCACATAATTATAACATATAGTTACAACAGTGCAACAATACCATAACTTGATGAAGAACAGGCCATGGCACAGTCAAAAAGTTCAAAGTCTCTCGAAAGTCCCACATCTCACGCAAACGGGAGAAGGAAGAAAACTCTCCTTGCTATGCCCGACCACAGTCCGACTCTGAGTCGTCTGAAAACTTCGCGCTCTGATCAACCCTCCGACACTGAGTACCGAGCACCATCTCTATCAGAACACTTCAACCTCAGCCTCGGTCGCCAGCAGCAGGCAAAGCCGGGGATTTTGGGGCCTTCCCTCCAGAGATTCTCGATCGCACAGTAGCAGCGGCAGCGAACCAGCATTTCAGAAATTTCTCCAGATGTTCCTCTGAGCTTCTCACGTCTGTCTTCATCAAATCAGAATTGTCCACGGTCCCTATTTAACAGATACGATATCATTTCACCGGAGAGCTGCGTGCGCTGTGTCGCACTGCCATCTTCTCCTCCCGCCTCAACCGAAAGAACTGTAGTAGTTCAAGGTAGCAACCTGGACTGCTTTTTAAAGACTGGTTATGAACAAGCACTAAATGGTGGGTTTGCCACATTTCCACCTCCTGCAATCTTGAATAAATGAAAACTGATATTTTCCAGTTCGTCTCCATAAAGCTATCGAGAACAGTGTGAGTTTTATTTTACAATTTTATTTTTTTTTAAAATGATTGACTATATCCATCTTTCTGGGTACACTTCTAACCCACTCTTTGTTAAAATGGGTAAACTCAGCATGCAGGTTAATCAGAAAATGGTGCTGAGATACATCCTAGGATGCGCTGAGCTCACATCATCAGTAATATAATCCTGAGGTCATCGCGTGTTTTGGGTCTTTCAACATCAGACATTCTCACCCAGGTGACCCAGCCAGGGTTGATCAGGCCTGGCTTGTGTCCCAGCACAGGTCACATTTCTCGATCCCTGGCCATCTGGAGGTTTGCTCGGCAGCCTCTGTGACGGGTCGATGGCTCTTTTCTTTGCGGTCTTCATAATGCCAAGGAGAGAGTAGGTTCTGCAGAGTGAGCTGCCAGCAAAAGCCCTACACCCAACCTCTACAGGCTCGCATCGTGCCCTCCACCCCTGTCGCTGGCACTGCTCTACCCAGCTCCTGGTATTTGGCTTTCTTACGTTCAAACACCTCCTCAATCTGCTCGTCCCTACGAACTGTTAATTCTTTGAGGTTTCTGACAGAACGACAATGTCAGGCTTCAGGGATGATGATGCAGTGAAATCAGGGAACTTTAATTGCTTGCCAAGATTGACATTCAGTTGCTGGTCAGTCGCTGTGGCGAGCAAACCTGCATCTGTAGTGAAATTTGTTAATTTAGCAGCAGCAGTTCAATGCAATAGATAATACAGAGGATAAATAAGTAAATACATTACAGTATATCAACACAGTATAGATTAAAAATCATTGAAAAGTGGAAATAATATCTGTTAAAAAAGTGAGGTAGTGCCTGCGGGTTCAATGTCCATTTAGGAATTGGATGGCAAAGGGGAAGAAGCTGTTCCTGAATCGCTGAGTGTGTGCTTTTAGACTCCGTACCTCCTCCCTGATGGTAACAGTGAGAAAAGGACACGCCCTGGGTGCTGGGGGTCCTTAATAATGGACACTGCATTTCTGAGAGACCGCTCCTTGAAGATGTCCTAGGTACTTTGTAGGCTGGTACCCAAGATGCTGTCTTGCCTTCTTTATAGCTGCATCGATATGTTGGGATCAGGTTAGATCCTCAAAGATCTTGACATCCAGGAACTTGAAGCTGCTCACTCTCTCCACTTCTGATCCCTCTATGAGGATTGGTATATGTTCCTTCATCTTACCCTTCCTGAAGTCCACAATCAGCTCTTTCGTCTTACGTTGAGTGCCAGGTTGTTGCTGTGACACCACTCCACTAGTTGGTGTATGTGGCTCCTGTATGCACTCTCATCTCCATCTGAGGTTCTATCAAAAATGATTGCATCATCAGCAAATTTATAGATGGTATTTGAGCTACGTCTTACACAGTGATGGGTATAGAGACAGTAGAGCAGTGGGCTAAGCACACACCCCTGAGGTGCACCAGTGTTGATCGTCATGTTTGTGAAAAATTTACAAAAGCACATTGAATGGCTATAAGTTTGATTGTGATATTAGAAAGGACAATGGCCTATGGCATATTGACATGTTAAATTAAATTTTTTAAACTTGCGAGGCATTCTCTTGAACTATTTAAGATGCTTCTGAGCCTGTGTCTGCAAACCAATGGGAGTTGTTTTTGTTATTGTTTTAAATTTGTCCTAGGGCAGAAAAAATCAAATATGCTATTCAAAAAATTTTGAAGTGATCAAATTTAATGGTCATGTCTACTCTCTGTGGTAAAGAGAGAAGCAATGGGCATTTGATTGAAGCTCGCAACTATGTATAACAAAAACTGAGAATGCATGCTTGGAATAGAAAGGAAGTTAAGCTATTCTTACGTACAGTATTTATTGAATTGTGAAGTGTATGAGGCATTCAGCCCACTTGAAAGAGCTCTTCAGTTAGTTCAATATAGTTTTTTTTCCCATATATAGATATGTTTTTCTCCCCTCTAAGTATTTATCTTGTTTTCTTAACATTGCTGTTGAACTTGCTTTCACCACCCTTTATTAAAGATCCTAAGGAACTTTTGAAGAGGAATAGGAGCATTAACCCTAGTAATTGAACAGCTTGTATCCCTCCATCTAAATTAATGTGAATGCATTATCTTGGCATTTCACCTTGATGTCTCTGGGAGCTTTGTAAATTTGCTATCATTTTCTCTTTGTTGGATTAAGCCTCAAAAGTCGTTCGATGACTGTAAAGTGCTTTGGGATATCCGGAAGCTGTGAAAGCCATTTAATAAATGGAAATCTAGTTTTCAGCTTTGATGCTTCTTAAACCTCAACAACTTGCGTGTATTTGTTTTTGTTCTTCGTCATTATGCCTCTAGTTCTACCCAGTTATAAACCTGTGCTTTTAATTATCAACCCTTTTACTGCTAGAAACAGTCTCTACTTGTTTATTCTGTCAACACTCTCCTGACTTCACACATCTCTGTGAAATATCCTTTAACTTTATGCTGCTCCTTGCAGAACAGTTCCAACCTCCTGAGGGCTAATGTCCATATTCAAATGCAGTAGTCTATCATTGGACCTTGGGAAATCACCAGTGAATAATTTGCTCTAGTTTGAAAACAACAGCTTACCATTAGCATCCACTTTCTGCATCTTAGTCAATTTTAGTTCTGCACAGCCTCCACCCGTTTATGTAAGCAAAATCTTCTGTTTTGCTTATCATAGAAGGTTTGCAATGAAGGTGCAAGTCATTTAGCACACTATACTTGTGCTGATCAGAGCAACCTAGCACTTTGTCTTAGCTCTGCAAGTATTTTACTTGCTCACCATGTTGATAACTGGGTTTAAATTTAGCAAGTACTGTGAACTTACATATATTGGTTTATTATTGTCACATATACCAAGATACTGTACAGTGAAAACCTTATCTTGCATACTGTTTTTACAGATCAAATCATTACGTAGTGCACTGAGCTAGAATAAGGTAAAACAATAACAATGCAGAATAAAGCGTAAAAGTTACCAAAAACTTGTATTATGCAAGCTTAAATAAAACTTGTATTTCTGTGAATATATTTGAGGTTATATTTTTAGGTTACACATTAGGAGGCTATATTTCCCATGGTTAGGCGAATCCAGAATAATAAACTTAGAGCTATTCTGTTCAAAGATAATGTCAGAAATTGCATCTTCATGCAGATCTGCTGTGACTTCCTCCTAAAAACTAATAAGTTGGTTTGTTATGGTAACATGTACTGAGGAATATTGAAAAACTTGTCCTACATACTGTTCAAATGCATTGATTTATTACAAAAATGCTTTGTGGTAGTAGTACGAAGTAAAACAATAACAGAATGATGAAAAAGCATTATGGTGACAGAGACAGTGCAGTGTATAAAGCAAGATCATAACACAGTAGATTGTGAGGTCAAGAGTCCATCTAATCATAATAGGAAACTGTTCACCAGTCTTACAATAGTGGAATAGAAGCTGTCCTTGAGCCTGGTAGTACTTCCAGGTTTTCAGATCTTTTGCCCCATGGGAGGGGGTGAAATGAGAATGTCTGGGTTGGGTGGGGTCTTTGATTATGTTAGCTGCTTTACTGAGGCAGTGAGGGGTGTAGGCAGATGCAGGTCTGGATGCAACTAGGTTTAAATGAGAAGTTTTATTTATTGCCATCCCAAATTGCTTATAGCTAACCAAGTGCTTTTGAAGTGTAGGCACTGTTGTAATGTAGGAAACGTAGAAAATTTGCACACTGCAGGCTCCCACACAATGCAACATGATAAATTTGGTAACATCGAGCAAAGGATGAATATTGCTTAGGACAGAGAGATTAATCTCCCTACCCGTCAAAATACAGCAACCTCATAGAGAATCAGAATTGTGTTTCTTTTCATCACTGTCTTTTATGATGTCAAATTTGTTTTGCAGTAGCAGTGTAGTGTAAACATAAAATTACTATAAATTACAAAATAAATAGTACAAAAGAGAAGGTAGAATGAGGTTTTGTTCGTGGTTTGTGGGATGTTCAGACGTCTGATGATGGAGGAGAAGAAACTGCTCACTAAGCTATTGCGTGTGGGACATCAGGCTCCTGTAGCCTCTCCATAACAGTAGGAACAAGAGTAGGTCATGTTCTGGATGGTGAGGTTCCTTAACGATGGATGCCACCTTCTTGGTATACAGCCTCTTGAAGATGAGCTCGATGGTGGGGAGGGTTGTGTCCATAATCGGGCTGGCTGAGTCTACAACTCTCTACAGCCTTTTGTGATCTTGTGCATTGGAGCCTCCATACTAGACTATAATGCAACAAGTTGGAATGCCCTCCACTATACATGTATAGAAATGTGCAAGAGACTTTGGTGACATACCAGCTTTTTTCAAACTCTTAAAGGCGTACAGCCACCAGTGTGCCTTCTTCGTGATTGCATCCATATGTTGATCCCAGGACAGATTCTCACAGATGTTGACACTCAGGAACTTGAAGCTGCTCACTTTTTGCAGCATCTTTTAACTGCTCCATTCAAGTGTCAGCCTTGTGGAGTAGTTAAGACAAAGTGGATGAATGCTATTTTTAGGGGATCCAGTTAAGAACATGATTGAGAAGGAAATAGTAATAGTCATTGACTGCTGGTAAGTAGGATTTCCTGAACAAACACCAGTGAGACTAAATTCTTGTTAATGTACTTCTGTATGTACAATTAGATTTGTTCTGTGGTTATCAAGTAAAGTGTTTGCTTATTACTATTGGAACATTAATTTATTCTTTCCTCAAATATTGTACTGTGGCTGCAGTTTGTGCCCTACACAAAATACAGTGTAGTTACTCATCTAGGCTACACCATCAATACCTTCACACAAGGTAGGAAGTGTATGGGAACACCACCAATAGGAGATTCCTCTCCTAATCACACACCCATTCTGACCTGAAGAACATTACTGTTCATTTATTGTTGCTGGGTTTAAATCCTAGAACTCTCTAGCCTAGAGCACTAGGAGTACCTTCACCAGATTGACTCCAGTAGTTTAAGAAGGTAACTCACCACCAATGCCTTGAGGACAATTAGAAATGCATAATAAATACTGAGCTGGCCAGAATGCATGCATCCTGTAAAATGCATAACAAACAAAGTTAACTTTGTTGGAAGCTGGGGAAAACTTCTTGATTTCAGGCTCTAACTTTTGCAGTATAATACAATATTTAGATAAAAGGGAATCTGCTGTTAACTTGCCATTAGTAGCTGTATGAATGTGGCTACAGAATGCCTCCTCTAGCTGTGCTTATTTGACTGTATGAGTCCTATTAACTTTGTAGTTAAAAAATAACATTTTAAAATTCATGTTAATAATGTTATATGTTTTAATAAATTGAAATCTCTTGTAGAAAAAATTTGAACGGCTTCTTTCTGAGAAGATGGAAGGTATGTGGAGCTTGGTGCCTGAAAACAATTTACTCAAATGAACTGTCAACTGGCAATACATGAAATCCTTCAAACATTAAGTATCCCTGACTACAAATTTCTATGTGCCTACACCTTTGACAAGAGAACTGTGGAGTCTACAATATTGACTGAAGGTTCTGACAAATCTGTCATTTAGACTGAGGTTTATTTGAACTGTAACAAGACTTTTTGTGAGTGGATATTATGTGAAGATGACATTTAAGTATGGTAAGCTTCTTAATAGCTCATGAACTGCTGATTTGTGGAAAAAAAATGTCAGCCAACAATAAAGTCTATGTAGTTAGTGTTAGGAAGTTTGTGTAATGAGTTCATTCCATGTTAAATCGATAGTTAAATGTTGCCGAACCTAATAAAATTCCAAACACTGAATATTTTTGTGTCAAGAATATTTCTAATTTCTGAGTTTCTAATTAGAGTATATTTTCCTTCCCCACATTCCTATCTCCTTTTTCTCTTAGTTTTCCTTTAATGCTATGGTCGCTATGTATCATTTATGAATTAGTACTGAGTATTTTTTCTTCAGAATCTGAGTCAGGTACATAATAATAGAAATCTTATAGCAGAGGGGAAGAAGCTGTTCCTGAAATGTTGAGTGAGTGTCTTCAGGCCCCTGTACCTCTTCCTTGATGGTAGCAATGAGAAGAGAGCCTATCCTGGGTGATGGGGGTCCTTATGATGGAGATGGCTGAATTTACAACTCTCTGCAGCTTTTTCTGGTCCTGTGCAGTGCCCCCTCCCCCATACCAGACATTATGCTCTTCGCGGTACATCTGTAGAAATTTGTGAGTGTCTTTGGTGACGTACCAATTCTCCTCGGATTCCTAATGAACTATAGCTACTGTCATGCCTTCTTTGTAATTACATCAATATGCTGGGTCCGGGTTACATCTTCAGAGACATTTTGACACTTAGGAACTTGAATCTGCTCACCCTTAGGAGGGGCTACCCCCCACGGCTAGATGTTTCTTCTAGCTCAGCCCAGGGTCATCTAGAGACCTCAGCCTTGGAATCACACCTTCATTACCTTTTTTAAAAATTATTTGTGTTTCTTGGTTCTTACCTGTTCAGGGAGTAGATTGATTAAGTTATATTCTGCAAATTTCAGTGATATACCAACAGGTAAATACACATGGCTAAGGACAAAGTAAAATTCATTTCTTTTAATGTCAATGGGCTGTTAAATCCAATCAAACGCAGTAAAATTCTATCAAAAATGAAAAAAGAACAAGCCCATGTAGTATATCTACAAGAAACTCACTTAAGCAATAATGAGCAAGGAAAATTAAAGAGAATGGGCTTCACTAATTTGTTTTTCTCCTCATATAAATCAGGACATAGAAGAGGAGTTGCTATTCTCATCTCAAGCAAGCTAAATTTTGAAGAATTATTTGAAATGGGAGATAAGGAGGGCAGATATATTCTGGCAAGGGGGAATATAGAAGGAAATCCAGTTACTTTTTTGAATATATACGCACCCCCAGGAAGTGATATTAGTTTCTTCCAGAAAATTACTAATATTATGGTAACGGAAACAGAAGGTCTCTTGATATGTGGGGGAGACTTAAATTTACAATTACAACCAAAGTTAAACTCTTTCAATAGAAAAACTTATGAAACAAAGTCCTTACATAAGGAAGTTAACACTCTTTTTGAGAATGTTGGTTGAATTGATATATGGAGGGACCTTTTCCCCGACAGAAGGGATTACACTCATTATTCTGCCCCCCATTCCGTATATACAAGAATAGACTATTTCATACCATTTGGAAAAGCTAAAGACAAAATAATCACCTGTGGAATTGGGACAGTAGATGTAAGTGACCATGCACCTATTTATTTATCTGTTGATTTTGATCTAAAACCAAAGAAACTATTTGGTAACTAAATTCAAGTTTATTCAATGATCCCTATTTTAAGGAACAAATTAAAAAAGAAATTAGTCTTTACTTAGAATTCAATGATAATGGAGAGGTTTCACCTCCCATTCTATGGGATACTCTGAAGGCTGTCTTAAGAGGGAAAATTATAGCGATATCTTCATATAAGAAAAAAATAAGGAATAAAACATTAGAAGAATTACAAAATAAGCTGAAGGAACTAGAAAAAAAACACAAGTTGAGTTTGGCACAGGATACACTAGAGGAAATTTTAAAAATTAGGAATGAAATTAATAGTTTGGCTACACAAGAAATAAGAAAAATTTTAATGTTTCTGAAACAGAGACACTGAAAGTGGAGCTAAATCAATGAAAATACTGGCGTGGAAACTGAAAAAAAAAATAGAAAATACAATTCATAGAATTAGGGTTCTAAGAATAAAAGTGATAAAAAAATAAGCTAAGTGAAATTCAAGAAGCTTTTGAAATGTTTTACAAAACACTACATTCCAAAGTTCCAGGGGGAAGCATAACACAAATTGACACCTTCCTGAATTCTTTAGATAGAGCAGCGGTCCCCAACCACCGGCCGCAAAGCATGTGCTACTGGGCCGTGAGGAAATGATACGAGTCAGCTGCACCTTTCCTCATTCCCTGTCACGCACTGTTGAACTTGAACACAGGGTTGTCAACTGTCCCGTATTTGCCAGGACATCCCGTATATTGGGCTAAATTGGTTTGTCCTGCATTTCCCCCACTAAGGTAGAGCGTTCCTATGAAACCTTTTGTGCCGAAATGGCGTGAAGCGAAGAAGCAATTACCGTTAATTTATATGGGAAAAATTTTTGAGTGTTCCCAGACCCAAAAAAATAATCTAACAAATCATACCAAATAACACACAAAACTGAAAATAAATAACACTAACATATAATAAGAGCAGGAATGATGTGATAAATACACAGCCTACATAAAGTAGAAATAATGTATGTACAGTATAGTTGGGAAGATGAAGGCAAAACCGATGTGTGGGGGAAAAAATTGGCATGTACACGCACGTGCACGTCACGCATGCGCACACAGGTGCCCGCGCAAGGCTTCATGGTCATGGTAGTCTTTCCTGCGGTAAAGTGTCCCGGGATTTGACTGCTACTTTTGTCCCTTATTTGGGAGTGAGAAAGTTGGCAACCCTAACTGTAAAAGACGTGTTGAGGTGAGTTTAACCCTACTTGAACACCGCCCCCCCCCCCCCCCCCCGTCGGCCGGTCCGTAAGAATATTGTCAATATTAAAATAGTCCATGGTGCAAAAAAGTTGGGGACCCCTGCTTTAGAGTTACCCACTTTGAGCAAAGAACAAAATAGAATGATGACTGCTGACATAACTAAAGCTGAACTAAAAACTGCAATTAGTAGGCTTAAATTAAGCGAGTCACCAGGATCAGATGGATATACGGCAGAGTGGTATAAAGAATTTAGAAGTGAGTTAGTTCCTGTTTACTCCCCACACTGAACTGGGCTCTAAGAAGGGCGCAAATGCCACCCAGCTGGAAGGAGGCGATAATCTCAGCTATACCGAAAGGAGGCAAGGATAAAGTGGAATGTGGGTCATTTAGACCAGTATCTGTTCTTAATATGGATTATAGGATATTTACCTCCATCATGACCAAATGATTAGAAGAGTTTCTACGTAAAAAGATTTAAAAAGAAAGAAGAGTTTCTACCCACACTGATACATAATGATCAGACAGGTTTTATACAACAACACCAAACACGACAATATACGAAGGACACTTCACATTATGGATCATATAAAAAAAATAAAATCGAAGCAATAGTGACAAGCATGGACACTGAAAAGGCATTTGATTCGGTGAATTGGAATTTTCTTTACAGAGTTTTACATAGATTTGGTCTACATGACACAATTATTAAAACTATACAGAAACTATATGACAATCCCACTGCTGGGATTAAAATCAATGTATGTTTATCTAATAGTTTTACCCTAGAAAGGGGCACGAGACAGGGTTGTGCATGGTCACCGCTACTCTTCGCATTATATCAGGAACCATTAGCTCAATACATCAGACAAAACGAAGATATCAGGGGAATTACTATTAAAGGGACAGAGCGTAAATTGGCCTGTTACGCGGATGACATTTTGATCTATCTAGGGCAACCAACATACTCTTTACCCAAACTGATGCAATCCTTTGAACAATATGGCCAATTATCAGGATACAAGATCAACATAGATAAAACCCAACTACTTTCATATAACTATAGCTCACCAAGAGAAATTTAAAGTAGATATCCTTGGGCATGGCAAACAGAGTCTGTCAAATATTTAGGCATCATTATGCCAAAAGATTTGGCAAAATTATCAGAATGCAATTATCAGCCTATATATAAAAAAATTAAGGAAGATATAACAAGATGGAACCTAATTCCTTTTCTTGGTCTCAGTTCAAGGATTGAATCTATTAAAATGAATATACTGCCCAGACTACTATATCTCTTCCAGACCCTACCAATAGAGGTTAACCAAAATCAATTCAATGAATGGAACAAGATGCTATCAAGATACATATGGCAAGATAAAGGGCCCAGGGTTCGTCTCAAAACTTTGCAATTAGCCAAGGAAAAGGGGGGATGGGGCCTACCTTCTCTTAGAGATTATTATTTTGCAGCACAGTTGAGAGCTGTGATATGCTGGTGCAACCCATCATGTGATGCTCAATGGAAAAACATTGAGGAGAGGATACTTTCCATCCCCATAGAGGCAATTTTGGCTGATAACCTACAAAGTTACATAAATAATATTGATAACCTGTGGGTGAAATGGACTCTTAAGATATGGAAAACTATTATAAAATATAAACTAGAGAGAGACATTGCAATTCTTAAATGGTGTGCATATGACTCGGATTTTATGCCGAATAAACTGGATGCTAGATTTAAGGACTGGACAGCAAAAGGAATAAAAGCTATTTGCAACATAATGAAAGAAGGAACATTGTTCAGTTTTGAAATGCTCAAAGAGAAACACTCATTAGAAAAACAAGGCTTTTACTGGTATTTACAGATGTGACAGTATGTTAATAGGACGGTTAAAAATGCAACCAAGGCAAGTACATGTCTAATAGAGCTATTTAGAAAAGCATATAATTCAGACAACGGTAGTAGAATCATTTCAAGCATGTATAAGGGTTTGTCAAATCTTAAGACACATTCGACTTCATACATTAAAACAAAATAAGAGAAGGAAGGAGGGATAATAATATCTGAGGAAGACTGGACAATAATATGGAGGTATCAATGGAAGTGTACCAGTTCACGGAAATGGAGGGAGTGCGGGTGGAAAAACTTGATAAGATATTTTATTACACCCTCTCAGAAATCCCATTATGATAGTAACCTCCCTGTTTGCTGGAGAAACTGTGGAAATCAAAATGCAAACCATTATCATATTTTCTGGGATTGCCCTGTTATCAAAGACTATTGGAGTGGGATACATAATGCCCTACAAGACATCTTTAAATGTGAAATATTTACCCTTAGAGAGTAATACTGTATATTTTGGGTATATACCTCAAGAATGGTTGAAAAGAGATAAATATTTAATGAATATACTGCCGGTGGCTGATAAAAAGACCCTTACCAGGAAATGGTTATCACAGGAGAGCCCAACTTTAAATGTATGGATGGAAATTACAATGGACGTTTACAAAATGGAGAAGATAACAGCATCTGTTAATCATAAATTGGAACAATTTGATTCATACTGGGAAAAATGGTTTAACTACATAACACCTCATAGGCCTGATTTTATTCTCACAAGTCAATGAATATGTTGTAAAAAAAAGGTCACCCCCTACTTTGTACATAGTTTTCTTCTTTTGACTGTTTTTTCTTTCCTCTCCTTTCTATGTGTATACCTCAGATAAATATTATCTGGAGATTTGTGACAAATATGGTTATATGATATATTTGTACAGTATCTGAAATACATCTTATGGAAATGTTTGTTTGATGATGAACTTCAATAAAAAATAAATTACAAAAAAAAAGAAACTGCTCACCCTTTCCACTGATGATCCCTTGATGAGGACTGGTGTGTGTTTCCTCAACAACTTCTTCCTGAAGTCCACAATCAATTCCTTGGTCTTACTGGCGTTGAGTGCAAGGTTGTTATTGTGACACCACTCAACCAGCTGATCTATCTCACTCCTGTACGCCTCTTCACCACCATCTGAAATTCTGCCAACAATAGTTGTGTTGCGGGAAAATCTATAGATGGTGCTTGAGCTGTGCCTAGCCACACAATTGTGGGTGTAGAGAGAGTAGAGCAGTGGGCTATGCACACATCCTTAAGGTGCTCCAGTGTTGATAGTCAGTGAGGATGAGATGTTATTTCTGACCTGCACAGATTGTGGTCTCCTGGAGAGGAATTCAAGGATCCAGTTGCAGAAGAGGGTACAGAGGTCCACGTTTTAGATCTTGTAGATTAGTATTGAGGGCATGATTGTGTTTAATGCTGAGCAGTAATCTATAAACAGCAGACTGGTTTAGCTATTACTATTGTCCAGGTGATTCAAGGCTTAGTGGAGAACCAGTGAGATCTGCTGTAGCAAGACACACAAAATGCTGGTGAATGCAGCAGGCCAGGCAGCATCTATAGTCAGAGGTACAGTCGATGTTTCGGGCCGAGACCCTTCGTCAGGGTCCGATGAAGGGTTTTGGCCCAAAACGTAGACTGTACCTCTTCCTATAGATGCTGCCTGGCCTGCTGCATTCCACCAACATTTTGTGTGTCTTGCTTGAATTTCCAGCATCTGTAGATTTCCTCGTGTTGAGATCTGCTGTAGACCTATTCTGGTGTTACACAAATTGCACTGAGTCCAAGTCCTTGCTTAGGCAGGAATTAATTCCAGCCATGACCAACTTCTCAAAGCACTTCATCACAGTAGATGTGAGTGCCACTGGGCAACAGTCATTGAGCAGCTCACCCTGTTCTTCTTGGCCACTGGTATGATTGTCGCCCTTTTGAAGCAAATGGGAACCTCCAACTGCAGCAGTGAGAAATTGAAGTTGTCCTTGAATACTCCAGCTAGTTGTTTGGCACGTTCTCAATGCCCTATCAGGTACAACTCGCAAGGCATTCATCTTCTTGAAAGATGTTCTGAGGCAGGAATCACAGAAGCACCAGGTGCTGCAGGGATTCACACAGGTGTAGTTTTATCTTCCCTTCGCTCATCCGGGAGTGAAGCACACAGCCATTCATGTTAGGTTTCGCTTTGTATGAAGTAATGGCCTGCAAACCCTGCTGGAGCTGACGTGCATCCAATTCCATCTCTAACCTTAGAGGTTATAGTTTTTCATCTTTAAAATGGAGAAAGGATCTCAACCAAGTCAGATTCTGATTTCATGTATAATCCAACAATTGCTATCTAAAAATTGGGGGAAATATCTATTTTTCTTCTACTCTAGACACGATTATAATTAGCCTTAGCTTAGGTCAGCTGGCTTAGCATGTTCGATATGACTTTTAAGATTTTAAATTTAGAATAACTATGATTATTGCTTTGAGCCAGTACACTGGGCGATGTATCAGAGGACTCATCAGAGGATCTGTCACGGACTTTATGAAATCAGGTGTAGACGAGTCGGTCCCCACAAAATCATTCAGTCTTCCCTCATCAGAAGCCTTGGATGAATCATGAGATCTGTAATCTGCTGAGGGCCAGATCAGTAGCTTTTAGATCAGGTGATCATTTTAAATACAAGAGGTCCCAGTACGATCTCCGAAATCCATCTCGTGTGAAGTGGCGATTCCTCACTAATCTTGAGTCACTGAAGGATGCTCGACAGCTGTGGCAGGGTTTGAATGCTATCACTTCCTACAAAGTGAAACCAAGTGAAATCGGTGACAACAAGGCTTCGCTCCCAGATGAACTCAATGCCTTTTATGCCTGTCTTGACCATCAAAACATTGAGGCACCTTCATGAACTTTCACAGCCCCCGAAGACTCTGTGATTTCAGTTTCTGAGGCTGATGTGTGACTGTCCTTCAGGAGGGTGAACCCATGGAAAGCATCTGGCCTAGGCAGGGTACCTGGCCGAGTACTAATGACCTGTGCTGATCCACTGGCTGGAGTGTTCACTGATATCTTAAACCTCTTGCTTTGCAGTCTGAGGTACTCACCTGCTTCAAGCAGGCTTCAATTGTGCCGGTACCTAAGAAGGACGGGGTAACCTGCCTCAATGACTATCGTCCAGTAGCACTTACATCCACAGTGGTGAAGTGCTTTGGGAGCTTGGTGACAAAACATATCAACTCCTGCCTGAGAAGCAACTTGAATCCACTCCAGTTTGCCTACCATCACAACAGGTCAACAACAGATGTAATTTCATTGGCTTTTCACTCAATCTTGACATTAGACAGCGAAGATGCATACATCATGATGCTCTTCATTGACTACAGCTCAGTATTCAATACTACCAACCCCTCAAAATTAATCAATAAGCTTTAAGTTCTGGGCCTCAGTACCTCTTTGTGCAACTGGAGGCCCAGTCCATCCAGAGTAAAGCTTTGCCCACCACTGAGCACATCTATATTGAGTGATTTTGCAGGAAAGCAGCATCCATCTTCAAGGACCCCCACCATCCAGGCCATGCTCTCTTTTCACTGCTGCCATCAGAAGGAGGTACAGGAGCCTCTGGACCCACTCACCAGGTTAGGGAACAGTTATTATCCCTCAACCATCAGGCTCTTGAAACAGAGGGGATAACTTCACTCAGCCAATCACTGAACTGTTGCCACAACAAACAGACTCACCTTCGAAGACTCTTCATCTCATGTTCTCGATATTTATTGCTTATTTATTTCTTTTTTTTCTCATGTCTTTTGTTTTTGCATTTGCACAGTTTAATGTATTTTTTTGCACATTGGTTGTTGTCCGTCTTGTTGGGTGTGATATTTCATTGATTCTATTGTGTTTCTTGTATTTACTGTGATTGCCCGCAAGAAAGTGAATCTGTAGGTTGCATATGGTGGTATATATGTACTTTGATAATACACTTATTTTGAACTTTGTCAGAATTTATAGCCTGAACCCACAATCGGATAACTTTGATTATGATGGAAGTGTAATACAAAGTAATAATTTTGATAGTTTGACTATCCAATAGTCTTAAACAATCAACTAGTGTAATAAATAGATCAATCATTCTCCTTCATAATTAAGTTTTTGTATTATATTCTCCCCAATGAACTACAGTGATAAAATACAAACATTACATTATGGTAAAATGGTAGGGTGGAGAGTACTTTAAGTTACTGCATCATCAGTTAGATAGGTACATGGATCGAAAAGGTTTAGAAGGTTAAGGCCCGAATGCTGGCAAATCAGACTAGCTTGGATGGGGTATTCTGGTTGGCATGGACACATTGGGCCGAGGGGTCTGTTTCTATGCTCTGTTAGGCAAAGGAAACTACTATTGTAATTGAGTAATTATCTTAGACATATTAGTGTGCTTAGTATTTGTTACTTTACCTGACCCAGATGTAGGTTGAAGAATCAATCTCCTAAAACATGATTGTCTGTTGATGTAAATTCTGGAAATGTTTTCTCTTAGTTGCTTCTAATTAATGGCTATAACTTATCAAATAGCTGGAAAATATTAAGTGTATACATATCTATCTATTTGTTTGGGTTAGTTATGGTATTTTGAAGTAAAAAGAAAGGAAGCATGATCCACAGATCACCACCTATGATATTTCTTTCCAGTGTGAAATAGGAACTGCAGGTGTCAGCAGGATTAATGCGTAAATGAATAATACAGCACTGTACAGTATTTTGTAACACCATCATGAATCTGAGCATTGATGCTAATAAGTTTGAAACCTTATCATGAATATGGTCCTCTTTTGGTGGTGCAATGTTATCCCTGGAATGAGAGCTCTATAATTTACATAAGTCTTGGACAAAGAGAAATAACAATCCCAGGAGCATAGTCAATCAGGCAGCAGCAAAAATTACAAGAAGATCTTGAACGATTTTAATCTCTCCCTCTCCCAGTGTGTAGTGCCCTCCTGTTTCAAATTGTCCATCTTTGTCCCTGTACCTAAGAAAACCAAGGTTGCATGCCTGAATGATTGGCGCCCTGTTGCACTCACCTCAATTATAAGCAGATATTTTGAGAGGCTGGTTAAAGACTACATCTGCAGCATGCTACCACTCACACTGGACCCCCTACAATTCGCCTACTGACAGAGCCAGTCTACTGATGTTGCCTTAGCCACAGCACTGCACATGGTCCTCACTCACCTGGAGAAGAGGGATGTATATGTTAAAATGCTGTTCCTGGAGTACAGTTCGGCACTCAACACCATAATTCCCTCCAGACTTGACAGGAAGCTCAGCGACCGTGGCCTGCAACCCACCTTGTGCAGCTGGATCCTGGACTTATTGTTAGATCACTGAGAGGTGGTAAGGATAGGCTCCCTCACCTCTGCCCCTGAACACAGGTGCCCCCCAGGGTTGTGTCCTGAGACCCCTCCTCTACTCCCTTTACACCCACGACTGTGCCGTCACACACAGTTCCAATCTGCTGATCAAATTCGCAGAGGACACGACTTTAATTGGCCTTATTTCTAGCAGTGACGAGACAGCCTACAGGGGAGAGGTTAACACCCTGACACAGCAATGCCAGGATAACAACCCCCCCCCTGTCCAAAAACCAAAGAGCTGATTGTGGATTACAGGAGGAACTGAGACAAGCTCACCCCGATTAACATCAATGGGACTGCAGTTGAGAGGGTGAGTAGTTTCAAGTTCCTTGGTATACACATCATCAATGATCTCACCTGGATTGTACACACCGGCTTTGTGGCAAAAAAAAAAGCACAACAGCATCTCTTCCACCTCAGGTGACTGAAAAAGTTTGGACTGGGCCCCCAAATCCTCAGGACCTTCTACAGGGGCACCATTGAGATCATACTGACTGGCTAAATTACTGCCTGGTATATGAGCTGCACCAACCTTGATTGCTGGGCACTGCAGAGAGTGGTACAGACAGCCCAGCGTATCCGTGGATGTGAACTGCCCTTCATCGAGGACATTTATAGCAGCAGGTGCAGAAAGAAGGCTTGAAGGTCATTGGGGACACCAGTCAAGTCAACCATAAACTGTTTCAGCCGCTTCCATTTGGCAAACGGTACCGCAGCATTAAGCAACGACCAACCAGCTTTGGGACAGCTTCTTTCTACAAGCCATTAGACTTTTAAGTTCACTTTTCTGTACATTGCAACAGAGTCATAATGCAAAGATTTTTACTCTCTCATGTTGTGGGATAGATGTAAGATTGTAAGTAAATTCTGAATTCTAAATTTTAACAGGTGTTCTGAGATTCGCAAATGTCTTTTGATTTGAATAAGTGCGAACTGTTGCATTTTGGGGACTCAAACCCGGGATGGACTTGTACAGAAGCAATTCTGCAGATGCTGGAAATCCAGAGTAAAGTGCAGAATGCTGGAGGAACTTGGCAGGTCAGGCAGCACCAATGGAAATTAATAAACAGTCGATGTTTCGGGTCAAGACCTTTCATTAGGTCTTGTACAGTGAATGGTTAGGCACTGAGTGTTGTGGAATGGAGGGATCTCGGAGCACAAGTACATAGTTCACTAAAAGCAGTGTCACAGGAGTCTAGGGTAGTGAAGAGGTGCTTGACATGCTGGCCTTCAATAGGCAAGGCATTGAGTTTAGGAACTAGGATGCTATGTTGCAGTTATCCAAGATGTGGCTGAGATCGTATTTGGAGCATTCTGTACAGTTTTGGTTGTCCTGTTATAGGAAAGACATCATTAACTTAGAAAGTGTTCAGAGATCTATGAGGATGTTGCCAGGATTTAGAGGGCTTGAGTTATAGAGAGTTTGGACAGGACTTTGTTCCTTGGAAAAAGGAGATTGAGGGGGGACCTTTAACGAGTTACTTAAAATCATGAAGGGTACAGATAGGGTGGCTGCACATAGTCTTTTTCCCAGGGAATGGGAATAAAAAAAAACTGGAGGGCATAGGTTTAAAGTGAGAGGTAAACATCTTAAAAGGGACCTGAGGGGCAACTTCACATAGATGGTGGTATATATATGCAATGAAATGCCGGAGGAAGTGGTTGAGATAGGCACAATAATGACACTTAAAAGAGATTTTTGGGTAGATACATGGGTAGGAAGGATATGAGCCAAACACAGGCAAAGTAAGATTAGCTTGCTGAGGACCATGGTCAGGTAGGGCCGAGGTGCATATTACAATGCCTTGACACTGCAGTATCTGAGGAGGGGATGTTATTGTTGATCTTTTAATTTGAGATCTTGCTGCCTTTTGTGTTTCCAAATTTTGGATGTTTGTAGTTCATATAATTTATTCCAGTACCAATGAGATGTGTTGGTGAAGTTTATGGGGTTGACCAGTTTTACTTGGGGCATGAAAAATGACTGCAGAAGAATGCAGAAGTCTGAGGAGGATATTAAAGAGTGAATACTTTAAGATGTGCAGTTGAAATGGGGTTATACAATGTTATGTCTGGCCATTGACGGGGCATCAAACCTAGAAACACCTGTGGTCTTTCTATTATTGCTATCCCATCATTAAATTCTACCCGCAATACATATTTGCGCCTTGTATAGATAATGATTTTTAAATGCAATATAAATTCATACTTCTCCCTGTGGTGGTGACACTTTTGGACCATTAATTAATGAGAATACGATAGAACTCAATTCTTAGTTTTAGTTCAGATACTTACAGTGAAAGATTTTCAATTGAAAAGCTTATCCTAAAATGGTGGCAATGGGGTTGCTGTAGAAAAGGCCAGAGCTGGACGGTCACCATGGTAACGTGGCGACTGAATAAACGATTCCGGTTCATAGGCGGCTGACCTTTCCAGCGGAGAAGCCGGTGCGGCGTCTGCCATTTTGTGAGGAGCTCCGAAGCGGTGCGCGGTGGAGCCGGCGTCCCAGCCAAAACCATGTTGCCGGTCCGTCCATTAGTTTCCTCTAAACAAATTCTGCTCAGACATCAGGCTCCCGTGAGTGAACCCGAGAACTGAACCGCAGGTTCAAGAGACGGGTGGGGGAAGCTCGAGCGCCAAAGCTCATTCGAAGCTGTGCTCTCCGCCATTTTGGAGGCACAGCTGGAGGGTGTGTGAAGGGACTTCGTGCGGAATCAAAAAAAGAGCCGCGCCGGCGTTAGTTCGGGAGAACCCGGACTTGGTTTCTGTTCGGTGCTAAGGCTGCCCTCCCCCCGTAATGAGCGGCCGCGCGAGACGCCGGTGAATCCGCAGTGCGCAGGAGCGGAAGTGAGGGAGCTTGTTTTGGGAGACGCAGATACAGAGGTCGAGACGGTAAGAAATTGGGAGAGGGACTGAAAAGGGGTTAAGGGCATGGTGAGTAGGAGGGTAAGTCGGGTGGGTTTGTACTGGGGTGGAGGAAGATCTGGGCAGGGCGGAATGAAAACGAGGAAGATGACGTTGGGTGGGGGAGATTGACAAGTGGGGAAATGCACTAAGGCGGAGAGGTAGCAGAGGTGCAGGAGTCTTACAGAAGGAAGAGACTGGGGTAATGAGCAACAGGAGAAGGGGAGGAAAGTGGGTCCTGTGGAAGAGAGTTGATGAAGAATCGGAAAAGGTGAAGGGAGGTAGAATAGAGGGAAGGGTGTAGATGATGTGGAAGGGAGGAGTTGGAGAAGGGAAGTGTGTAGGACGGTTTCATCGTAATTATAGGCAGGGGTAAGGGTGGTTTGGAAATTAAGGTCGTGAAAAGGAGAAAAGATAATTTCAATGTCATGCGACGCGATCTGACATGTAATCTGATAGCAAATACTTGTGGGTAAATCGACATCCTATAGGTAGAATATTTTAAAAATGAAACTGAAAGATAGGGGCCAGCATGTTTCCCTACGGGTAAAGCACAAGAAGAGCAAGACTGAGAAAACTTCGATGTCAGGGAATAGCAAGGATTTGATTAAAAAAAAATTGTGCTAGGCATAGAGCGTGAATAACCTCACTCACATTAACTGACTTCATGATCCACTTCCAAGGACTCTGCAAGTCACAAGTTTTATTTGTTTACTTTTTAATTATTTACATAATGTCTTTTGAACAATGGTTTATCAGTCTGTTTATGTAGTTTTTTTGTAAATTCTATTATATTTCTTTATTTTCCTGTAGATGCCTGCAAGAAAATGAATCTGGTACAGTAACATATGTACCGTTCAAAAAGTTTGAAGGAGATCCTTTAGGAGTATAGACAGTGCTTAAGAAAGATATTGGGTAGATTGGCTGGTTTATTTTTGGAGAGAAGGCTGAGAGAGTTAGGGAATGTGTTAGAATTGTATTCAATTATGATAGTATTAAAATAGATAGACCCTAGGGATTTTTCTGCATTGTCCATAACCAGAAGATATGAGTTTATGGTAAGGAGTAAGAGATTTAGGGAAGAAATACTGATTTTTTTTTCACCCAGGTGGTGGTTTGGACTTTGAATGCACTGGCTAACAGAGTGGTGGATGCAGAGATTTATTTACATATTTAGCTGAGCATTTGAGTTGTCAAGACAAGATCAAGTGATGGTAAATGGTTTTAGTGTAAATGGGTACTTGATAGTTGGACAAAGTGGGTTGAAGGACCTGTTTCCTTGCTGTGTGACTTAGTGGAAGTCTGAATAGAAGTAGTCATTCGGCCCCATTGTGCAGTATGATCAAGTTTATACCCCAGGACCATCTTCCAGCACTTCTCTATATGTCTTCATTGACTTGAGATCTAAGAATCTATCTTTCCCTTGAATATAGTCAGCATCTGCGCTTCCGTAACCTTGTTCAGTAGTGAATTCCAATGATAATACTTCTCTTCTCTCTTCCCCATGAACCCCCCTCCCGCCCAATCTGGATGAATAAATTTCTTTGCAACACACATCAAAGTTGCTGGTGAACGCAGCAGGCCAGGCAGCATCTCTAGGAAGAGGTACAGTCGATGTTTCAGGCCGAGACCCTTTGTCAGGACGAAGTCCCTAGTCCTGACGAAGGGTCTCGGCCTGAAACGTCGACTGTACCTCTTCCTAGAGATGCTGCCTGGCCTGTTGCGTTCACCAGCAACTTTGATGTGTGTTGCTTGAATTTCCAGCATCTGCAGAATTCCTGTTGTTTGTGTGAATAAATTTCTTTTCTCTTCTGAATGGCTGTTCTTTTTGCGACTGTAACTAATTGTTCTCTTTCTAGACAGTCGTAGAAAACTAACTTTGTGGTTATCCCACTAAACCTCACAAAATAATTTTGTATGAAAGGTTTTGGTCAGAGACATTGACTGTTTATTCCTTTCCGTAGATGCTGTATGGCCAGCTGTGTTCCTCTAGCATTTTGTGTGTGTTGCCCAAAATATTCTGTATGTTTCATTGAGATCGCCTCTCATTCTTTCACAAGGTTAGTCTGCTTAACCTCTTCTCATATGATAAACTAGCTGTCTCGGGAGTGAGTATGTGAACTTTGCATTCTATTACAGGTATATCTTTAGGTGGAGAGCAGATCTGAACACAGTTCTACAGCTTGTCTTAGCAGAGCTGTACATTGTTGAAACAAACACTCAGTGGCTGCTTTATACACGTATATACCTGCTGGTTAATGAATTATGTAATCTGCCAATCATGTGGTAGCAATTCAGTGCATAAAAGCAAGCGGTTCAGTTGTTCAGAACAAACAACAAAATAGGGAAGAAATGTGATCTAAATGACTTTGACCGTAAAGTGATTGTTAGTACCAGATGGGGTGGTTAGAATATCTCAAAAACTGCTGATCTTGTGGGTTTTTCACATATAACAGTTTCTGGAGTTTACACTGCATGGTGTAAAAACAAAACATCCAGTAAACAGCAGTTCTGTGGGTGAAATCACCTTGTTTATGAGAGAGGTCAGAGGAGAATGGCCAGACTGCTTCAAGGGCACAGGAAGGTAACAGTAACTCAAATAGCTATGCATTATAACAGTGGTGTGTAGAAGAGCATCTCTGAACACCCAGCTGGCCAATCCTTGACGTGGATGGGCTACAGCGGCTGAAGACCACAAACATACACTCAGTGGTCTCTTTATTATGTACAAGAGGTACGTAATTAAGTGGTCACTGAGAGTGTATCTGTATCCCTACTTTTGTACTGAAGTCTTCTTGCAATGAAGGTGAACATAGCAATTGCTTTCCAAACTGCTTGTTGAACCTGTACAATAATTTTCACTGATTCATGCACAAAGACACCCTGGGATCAGGAAACCTTTGGGAGAATTTTCATCTGGTACATTAGATCAAAGTTTCACAGCTCAATCATGAATTGCATAGTCATTTAATCTCTAGTGAAGTTAGAAATAGAACATAAAAAATCTACAGCACATTACAGGCCCTTCGGCCCACAATGTTGTGCTGGCCATGTAACCTACTCTAGTAGCTGCCTTGAATTTCCCTAACGCATAGCCCTCTATTTTTCTAAGCTCCATTTACCTATCTAAGAGTTTCTTGAAAGTTGAACAAGAAAGTGGCATAGGATAAAGCATTTTCTTCAAACCAACTTCTGGAAATGTTATTGTTGATCTGTTTTGGCCTTCTGAGGTATCTACTGTCACTTTACATATTGGTGAGAAGTGGCTGAATACTTGTCAATAACCAAGCTGTTTTCATTCATTTGCAATGCCAGAAGGGGAAAATTGTCTTTATATATTGTGTATTTCAACAGGGTAGGTACAGTTCATTTTCCATGGTGTTTAGAAAGAGGACAGTCAATTACAGTCCCAAAAGAAAAGTTTATGGAAGGGATTTTTGATATGATCAATTGGCATTTAGTTAACGTGTTTGTTCTTCAGTTTTATTTCTTCGTTATTCAGCAGGTCACTAAACTAACATTTATTACCCATTCTTAGTTGCCCTTGTATAGTGAGCTGCTGTTTTCAACCACTGCAATCCTTGTGTTGAATGCAGTTCTGGTGATCAGGAAGCTCCCGGACCTAGTGACCGTAAAGGACTGACTATATAATTCCAAGTCTGAATGGGTGTGCATGTTATTGGTACTTGTCCTGTAATACAGTAAAAAGCATTTGTTTTGCATGCCATCCAGACAGATTGTGTCATATATAATTAAACTGAAGTTGTAAAAACAAAAATAGTAAATGCAGAATGTAGATTTACAGTTACAGAGAAAGTGCTATGCAGGTAGGTAAATAAAGTGCAAAGGCAACATTGAGTGAGGCATATTGGGTGATCGCAAGTTCATCTTTTCGCAGATGAGTAGTCTGTTTGAGTTTGATAACAGTGGAATAGAAATTGTCGATTTGGTGGTTCATGCTCCAAGTTTTTGTATCTTTTGCCTAATGGGAGAGGGGAGTAAAGAAAGTGATAAGAGTGGGAGGGGTTCTTGAGTGTACTAGCTGCTTTCTTGAGGCAATGGGAAGTGTAGACTGAATAATTGAAAGGAAGATTGGTTTGAATGATGTCTGGGCTGTATTTGCAACTCAGCAACTTCTTGGTCTTGGGCATAGCAGTTTCCATACCAAGCTGTGATGTGGTGCAAAAGTCTGATAGAATATGTTTAAATTGTGAATGGAGTACCAATTGAGTAGGTGGCTTTTTCTTGCATGGTTTCAATACTTGTAAGGTTGGAACAAGACTGATGCAGGCAATTCTGGAGACTTCCACTTTATTCCCTACCACTACCTTATGTACCACCCACACCCAGTACTTTTTAGAAAAAAAACTATTCTGTTTCATTTTCACCAACATTTGTCCCCCTTCTTACAATTTCTTCCCACATAACCATGGGAGATGCAGTGCTTAACTTGTACTTCCCTTTCCACTTCTTAAAGCCTCTTTGTTGATGTAACAGCAATTCCCTTGCACTACTTTCAATTTAGTGTGCTACATTTGATGCAAGTGATAATGGAAACTAAATGCAGGTTGGATGAGGTGTTGCAGAACTGCTGTTTAGTCAGTAAGTTGTCCTTTATTTTAATTTGCTTTCCCACTCTAACTTCTGTTTATTTGGCCCCTTACGCTATAGGCTTAGACACAGCATTTTATCTTCCGTCACTGCCATGAATTCAACAGACTTAGATCAACAATAATTTTTGTTTGTGTTAGAATTGATTTGTTGTAGTTGGACCAGAAAACATTAGAAGTGCTTTGGTGATATCTCTGGCTCAGGGGAAGGGTTGGTGTTTTGGGTTGATAACCTTTCATGGTAATTGGCCGGGGCCATTAGCTCTGCTTTCCTCTCTCTGCCAACACCATTCAGTTTACTGAGTGTTTTCTGTTTCAAACTTTCGGTGTTTTGCTTCTCATTCCGTGCCCGGCTCTGATTTAAATCAATTTTTGTCTCTCCACCAATGCTATTTGACCTGGTTGACTTTTCCAAAATTGCCTTATTTCAGATTTCTAGCAACTGCAGTGTTCTGCACTTCACGATTCCAACATGTTTTTTGTTGTTTCTTTCTCCGATATTCTGTGTCCATTTGTAGTACCCCCTGACAAATTAGTTGCCATTACCAAGCCTTCTTCCGCTTCTCATGCCAACATCTACATTATCATCCATTTTCTCTTGGTTCCCTTCTCTATCATGGAAATTTCCTTTGTTTCCTCCCCTGAAGTTTTCCTGTTTCTTTCTTCACAAATGCTCTTGGGCCTGCTGAGTATTTCCAGCAATTTTTGTTTTTCATCTCAGATTTGTAGCATCATAATTTTTCTTTATTCTTATTTTGTCACACTCCTTGAATGTGCCTTATAGATAGTTGAAAGACCAAAAAGACTGCAGGTGCTGGAATTTGGAACAACAAGCAACTGTGGAATAATTCAGCAGGTCGAGCAGTATCGAGTGGGAAAGGGTATAATGTGGTATTTGGATTGAGACCCTGCGTTAGAATTTGGATGTCAGAAGGTGAGGCATTCACTTCAGAGTAGCCAAACTCTGACCAGCTCTGATTGCTGCTGTGATTATGTGGCATGTCCAGATGAATATCAGAATAATCGTGACTCACTGTTGATAATGGGGCTCAGTAATGATAATGCCACTGAATATCTACTGTAGGTGGTGAGACTGTGACTGCTTGGTAATTTGATAGCATTCCAGTTAATTGCCATTTGAGCCATGCCTGAATGTTGGAGGCACAAGTAACTCCAGATTGCAGCAACAACGAACAATCTGCTGGAGTAACTCAGCAGGTCAAGCAGAATCTGTGGTGGAAAGGAATTATTGATGTTTTGGATCAATAGCCTGCACCAGAACAGATGCAGGATTTTGGACTTGATGTCAGCAGTTTCTTTTCCCTCCTAAATGCTGCTCAACCAGTTGAATCCCTCCAGCAGATTGTTGGTATACCTGAATGTTGTCTGGGCTTGAGCTGCAAATGAAATTGAGTATTCTGCTCATTATCAATTAGCATTATTACTAATTATCAGTAAGTAAACTCACCTTTGATTTCTTGATGGAAATCATCGACGAAGTAGATGAAGGTCACTGAGCCTAGAAAGCTGCCCTGAGGATTTTCTGCAGGGATGTTCTGATGCTGGAATGAATTGATTCTTAACAGCTGCAAGCATATTTGTCTGAGTCATGGCTCTAAGCATTGGAGTGTTTTAATCTTGGTGCTTATTGACTTTGTTTAATCAGGGATCCTGCATTTCATAGTTGCCCATTTGCTGCCTTGATATCAGGGCTGGTTACTCTCTGTCTCTGGAATTCAGTTATTTGGTCCAGGCTTAGACCAAGATTGTGATGCTTGAGAGCCCCTGGTAAAATCTTAACTGATCATAATTGAATGAGCTATTAATGAATCAGAGATTTTTGATGGCACTGTCAGCAGCACTGTACATTGTGATTGAGAGTAGATTGGGTGGTGGTTAAGAAAATAAGAGATGTCCTTTTTGAATGGAATATACATGGGCAATTTTCCATATTGTCATGTTATTACCAGTGTTGTCGCTGTACTTGAACAATTTGAATATATTTCTATTACTTTTGGAGTTCAGCTTTTCACTATTAAAGGCAAGGTGTTACCTGGTTTAATAGTCTTTAATATTTACAGTCCTCTCAGCTGTTTCTTTGTCACGTGAATGGCAAAAGGGCAATTTCAACAATGGAAAGGATCATGGAAGCTTGAGTTGGGTGTTCCATTTGGCACATCTCACTGAAAATGCTTGTGACAGCTTCAGCCTTGATTTTAGCAGTCACAAGCTGATCCTCGCCATTGTTGAGAATGGATATGCCATGGAGTTACCGTTGTATAAAATAGCAAAAGGCCCTTTGTCCTACTATCAAGTGCCTATCACTATTAATTTCATTTCCCATCACTAGGTCCAAACCCATGCCTCTACTTCTTTCTCCATCTTTCTCCACCTCACTGGTGGTTAGATTCTACCAATCATTGAAAATATTCTTCCTCAGATCCCCTCTTAATCCTCTTATTTCTCATCCTAAACTGTACCTTCTGGTCATGGGAAAAAATTCTCACTGTCTACCTCATTAATTCTCATCTTAGCTTTATATACCTCTATCAGGTCCACTCTTAGCTTCCTCAATTCCAGCAAAAATTAAATCCAGCCTACCCAGTCTCTGCTGATCACTGAAATGTTTCATCCCAGGCTGAAATGCTTCATCCCAGGCAACATCCTGGTGAATCTCCCCCACATTATTTTTAGCGCTATTATTTCTTTCCTATGGTATGTTGGCCAGAAATGCATGAAGTACTATAACTGAGTCTATTGTAAAATAATGCCTTACCTGCTTTTGTATATTGTGCTCTGATTAATGTAAGTCAGTAACCTATAAATTTTTAATCATGTTATTTACCAATTGCACCTCCTTCAACATTCGTTAGACTTGTTTTTCAAGGCCCCTCTATTCCTCGGTACTCCCTAGGACCCTACTATTTAGATGTTGGTTCCTGCCTCATTGTCTCCCCAAAA
Source organism: Mobula birostris (assembly GCF_030028105.1). Classification (NCBI taxonomy): domain Eukaryota; kingdom Metazoa; phylum Chordata; class Chondrichthyes; order Myliobatiformes; family Myliobatidae; genus Mobula; species Mobula birostris. The sequence goes on along the minus strand of NC_092373.1, from coordinate 176,684,688 downwards.
TGCTTCACCCTCATACTTTATTAAATTCCATCTGCCATTGCCTTGTGTAGCCCAGGATATATCAATATCTAGCCTTTGGATATTCTTCTCACTGTTTAAAAACTACAATGTTCTTAGAATCAAGAATCCCACCACTAAGCACATCTTTCCCTCCCCCACTCCCTCTGCTTTCCGCAGGGATCGCTCTCTACGCGACTCCCTTGTCCATTCGTCCCCCCCATCCCTCCCCACTGATCTCCCTCCTGGCACTTATCCTTGTAAGCGGAAAAAGTGCTACACATGCCCTTACACTTCCTCCCTTAGCACCATGCAGGGCCCTAGACAGTCCTTCCAGGTGAGGCAACACTTCACCTGTGAGTCGGCTGGTGTGATATACTGCGTCCGGTGCTCTCGATGCGGCCTTCTATATATTGGCGAGACCCGACGCAGACTGGGAGACCGTTTTGCTGAACACCTACGCTCTGTCCGCCAGAGAAAGCAGGATCTCCCAGTGGCCACACATTTTAATTCCACATCCCATTCCCATTCTGACATGTCTATCCATGGCCTCCTCTACTGTAAAGATGAAGCAACACTCAGGTTGGAGGAACAACACCTTATATTCTGTCTGGGTAGCCTCCAACCTGATGGCATGAACATTGACTTCTCTAACTTCTGCTAATGCCCCACCTCCCCCTCGTACCCCATCTGTTACTATTTTTTATACACACATTCTTTCTCTCACTCTCCTTTTTCTCCCTCTGTCCCTCTGACTATACCCCTTGCCCATCTTCTGGGTCCCCCCCCCCCTTTCCTTCTCCCTGGGCCTCCTGTCCCATGATCCTCTCATATCCCTTTTGCCAATCACCTGTCCAGCTCTTGGCTCCATCCCTCCCCCTCCTGTCTTCTCCTATCATTTTGGATCTCCTCCTCCCCCTCCCACTTTCAAATCTCTTACTAACTCTTCCTTCAGTTAGTCCTGATGAAGGGTCTCGGCCTGAAACGTGGACTGTACCTCTTCCTAGAGATGCTGCCTGGCCTGCTGCGTTCACCAGCAACTTTGTGTGTTGCATGTTCTTAGAATCACCTCCTGTTCTCTGTTTAATTGCCTTACCTGTAATGGCAAAAGGCAGAGTTTGTCTTAATCTGAGATAGCTTACTTTGGCCTGTGGCATTTGGCATGTTCTTGCTGTTTAGCACATGTCATATGGAACAGCTGTACCAATTTGGCATCTCATTTTTAGGTATGCCTCATGCTGTTGTTGGCATGACTTTCTGCACTCCTAATTGGGCAGTATTGATTCTTTGATTTGATTGCAGAGGTAGAATGAGGAATATATCAGGCCGTGGTTCGACTAGAGTCATAGAACACTACACAGAAGCAGGCCCTTCAGCCCATCTCTGTGAACCTTTAATCTGCCTCGTCCCATTGACCTGCACCCAGACTATAGCCCTCCATACCCCTCTCGTCCACGTACCTATCCAAATTTCTCTTTAACGCTGAAATCAAACCCGCATCTACCACTTGAACTAGCAGCTCGTTCCACACTCTCACTACTGTCCGAAGAAGTTTCCCCATCATGTTCTCTTTAAACATTTCATTATCCATGACCTCTAGTTGTAGCCTCATCTAACTTCAGTGGAAAAAGCCTGCTTACATTTACTGTCTCCCTTTATGATCTTGTATACCTCTATCAAATCTCCCCTCAGTCTTTTACATTCTAGGGACTAATATACTAACCTATTCAACCTTTCCCTTTAACACAGGTCTTCAAGTCCTGGCAATGTGATTGTGAATTTTCTCTGCACTCTTTCAATCTTCTTTACATCTCTCTTGTAGTTAGGTGACCAAAACTGTATACAATACTCCAAATTAGGTCTCATCAACGTCACATACAATTTCAGCATAACATCCCAACTCCTGAACTCAGTAGGTTGGGGTGTATTCCGGAGATAGGGAATATAGCAAATATTAATTTCACTAGCAACCAATCTTCAGGTTTGAGTGTGGATTACAGATTCGATTTAAATGCAGCTCAAAACATTAGACCTCAGATGCCAGCACATGCATGAATGTGGCCTAGTCAGTGGAGATTAGCATTCATTTTGAGTGTTTAGAGTGTGGGTGCAAAGAAGGTGGTGTGTGAAAACTATCTGTAATTATAACGGAGCATTGTAGATACTTCGTAACTAGTATATGAAAATGTTATATAATATTGGGTTGGGAGGCCTCAATATGATGCCAGCTGCTCGTTTTTTTGAATAAAACACTTCTAAATTAACTAGCTTCAGTATCCCTCATGTCACTTTTTTCACATCACAACAAAGCTTTCTTTATGACCCTATCTGCTTGTGACTCCAGTTTCAAGAAATAATGGATCTATATTCCCAGATCCCTCTGTTTTATCACCCTCCTCAACGCCCTACCACTCACTGTGTAAAACCTAGCCTCGATGGTCCTCCTGAAGTGCAACACCTCACACTTGCTGCCATAAATTTCATCTACCATTTTTCAACCCATTTATTTTTCAGCTTGTCCAGATTTCGCTGCAGGCTTTGATAATCTTACCTACTGGCCACTACATCCCCAATCTTGGTGTCATTTACAAATCTGATCCAGTTTACCACATTTTTACACAGATTGTTGATATAGGTGACAACCAGCAACTGACCCAATACCGATCCCTGTGACACGCCACTAGTCACCGGCCTGCAGCTGAAGAGGCAACCATCTATTACCACTCACTGGCTTTTTACCTGAAGCTTGTGTCTAATTCAGTTTTCTACCTCTTCTCGAATGGCATGCGATGAACCTTCTCAGCCACCTTCCCCCCCCCCCTCCTCATGCAAGACCTTGTCAAAGACCTTGCTAAGGTCTATGTACTGCCTTGCCTTCATCAACTTTCCTGGTAACTTCCTCAAAAAAACTCTAGGATTCATTAGAAATGGCTTGCCACGCACAAAGCTATTTTGACTATCTGTAATGAGTCCCTGTCTATCCAAATACTTGTATATCTGTCCCTTAGAATACCTTCCAGGAACTTTCCCATGACTGATGGCAGACTCACTGACCTATTATTTCCTGGCTTATTCTTACAGCCTTTCTTAAACGACTGAACAACATTAGCTATCCTCCAATCCTCCGGCATCTCATCCCTAAGGATGTTAGAGCTTCTGCAATTTCTGCACAAGCTTCCCACAGGGTCTGAGGGAGCACCTTGTCAGGCCTAGGGGAATTATCCCACGCTAACTTGCCTCAAGACAGTGAACACTTTCTCCTCTGTAATCTGTATAGGGTCCATACAGCTGCTGCTTTGCCTCACTTCGATAGACTCTGTGTGTGTCTCTGTCTGTGAGTCAATACTGATCCAAAATATTCATGCAAGATCTCCAAACACCCCCCCCCCCCCCGCCATCTCTTTTGGCTCTACACATAGAGGACCAATTTTATCCCTTGCTACCTCTTTGCTCTTAATATATGTATAGAAGCCTGTAGGATTTCCTTCACCTTGTCTGCTAGAGCAACCTCATGTCTTTTAGCCCTCCTAATATCCTCCTTGTATTTCCTTGCATTTCAATACCCAAGTATCTCATTTGTTCCTATCTGCCAATACCTGGTATTCACTTCCTTCTTTTTCTTAACCAGAGGTTTAATATCTCTCAAAAACCAATGTCTCCTAAACCTGTTATCTTTGCCTTTTATTCTGACAGGAATATACTAACCTGCACTCTTTTTTAAAAAAAAATAATTCACTTTTGAAGGCCTCCCACTTAACCAAGTATACACTTTCCAGAAAAGAACCTGTCCTAATCCACACTTGCCAGGTCCTTTCTGATACCATCAAAATTGGCTTTTCTGCAATTTAGAATCTCAACCCAAGGACTGGACCAGACCTTTTCCATTATTACCTTGAAATTATTGGCATTATGATCACTATATGCAAAGTTTTCCTTTACACAAACTTCTGTCATCTTCCCTGTGTCATTCCCCAATAAGAGATCTTGTATCGCACTCTCTCTAGTTGGGACTTCTATGTACTGATTAAGGAAATTTTTCCTGTACACATTTGACAAACTTTTTCCCATCCAGCCCTTTTACAGTATGGGAGTCCCAGTCAATAAGTGGAAAGTTAAAATTGCCTACTATCACAACCTTATGTTTTTTGCAAAGTGCCTATGATCTCTCGACAAATTTGCTGCTCTAAATCTGCAGACTGTTGGGTGGTCAATAATATAATTCTATTATATGTGGTCATACCTTTCTTATTGCTCAGTTCAGAATCAAGTTTATTATCACTGGCATGTGATGTGAAATTTGTTAACTTAGCAGCAGCAGTTCAATGCAATACATAATCTAGCAGAGAGAGAGAGAAAAAACCATAATGATAATAAATAAAATAAAACATAAAAATAAACAAGTAAATCAATTATGTATATTGAATAAATTTTAAAAATATGTGCAAAAACAAATACCTTATATTTAAAAAAAGTGAGCTAGTGTCCAAAGCTTCATTGTCCATTTAGGAATCAGATGGCAGAGTGGAAGAAGCTGTTCCTGAATCGTTGAGTGTGTGCCTTCAGGCTTCTGTATCTCCTACCTGATGGTAACAGTGAAAAAAGGGCATGCCCTGGGTGCTGGAGGTCCTTGATAATGGGTGCTACCTTTCTGAGACACCGCTCCCTAAAAATGTTATGGGTACTTTGTAGGCTAGTGTCCAAGATGGAGCTACCCATAAACGGGCTCTCCAGTCTATCCTGCCTGAGCACTGTGATGATATTTTCCTTGACTAGTAATGCCACCCTTCCCCCTTTAACCCCTCCAGTTCTATCATGTCTAAAGCAATGGAACATTGAGCTGCCAATCTTGCCTCTCTTGCAACCAAGTCTCACTAATGGCTGCAATATAATTCCACTTGCTGATTGATGCCCTAAGCTCATCCTGTCTTTCCTACAGTGCTCCTTGCATTGAACTATAAACAGCTCAGAATATTAGTTCCACCATGCTCAACCTTTTGATTCCTGACTTTGTATGTAGGCTTAACAATATCTTTCTCCACAGTCACTCCATTATCTGTTGTCCCCTGCAACTCTAGTTTAAACTTCCCCTTGTGCGGCACCAGTAATCCTTCCTGCTAGGATATTCGGCTCGCTCCAGTTCAGGTGCAAACTGTTCCTTATGTACAGGCCTCACCTTCCTTAGAAGAGAGCCCAATGATCCAAAAATCTGAAGCTCTTCATCCTGCACCACCTCCTTAGCCATGTATTAAACTGTATGGTCTTCCTTTTTCTGACCTTCCTAACTCATGGCATGGGTAGCAATCCTGAGATCAGCCTTGGGGGTCCTGTCCTTTAACCTGGCACCTAATTCCCTGAAATCACTTTGCAAAATCAGGTCCTGATGAAGGGTCTCAGCCCAAAGCATTGACTTTTCCATGGATGCCATCTGACCTACTGAGTTCCTCCAGCATTTTGCGCGTGTCTTTCTATTGGATCTTGCCAACTGCCTAATTATGCACAAACCAGTGTCTGCTTGGGAACTGTGGTGGGCAAAATGTGCCAACTGCTCCTGCTCCCTTATTTTAAACACTCTCTCCCTCTACACATTCCAGTGTCTCCTCAGGAGCTGTGGCACGCAAAATGTAGCATTCTAATTGTAGCAGTATTACTGCACCTAGTCTGTAGTGCCAAGTTGATGATTAGTTTTGAGCTACCAGATCTGTTCTAAGTGTTTTCCATTTAGCTTGAGTACAGTACTGCAAAATACAGTGGAAGGTGTAATGACGGGATTCTGTTTCTGTAAGGTTGTCACTTCTAGCAATGCTGTCACATCTTATTCATGGGAGATAGCTTGGTGAGGATGAGGTTAAGTGAGTTTATGGCTTGTGTTGGTTTACTCAGTGCTGCAGGCTTAATCTGAAAGCTGTATCTTTAAGGATGTAAAGAACAGGAATTCTGCAGATGCTGGAAATTCAAGCAACACACATCAAAGTTGCTGGTGAACACAGCAGGCCAGGCAGCACCTCTAGGAAGAGGTACAGTTGATATTTCAGGCCGAGACCCTTCGTCAGGATTAACTGAAGGAAAAGTTAGTAAGAGATCTGAGAGGGGGAGGGGGAGATCCAAAATGATAGGAGAAGACAGGAGGGAGAGGGATGGAGCCAAGAGCTGGACAGGTGATTGGCAAAGGGGATATGAGGATCATGGGACAGGAGGCCCAGGGAGAAAGACGGGGGGTGGGGGGGAACCCAGAGGATGGGCAAGGGGTATAGTCAGAGAGACAGGGAGAAATAGGAGAGTGAGAGAAAGAATGTGTGTATAAAAATAAATAACGGATGGGGTACGTCGACTGTACCTCTTTCAGGACTTAACCAGTTTGGCTCATGGTGGTGCCACCAAGATACTATTGATATTTGATATTGAAACCCCTTACTCAGAGTACATTAAGTGTTTCTTCTAAGCATTGCTGGATCACTACTTCTGAGTGAGGATTTAGGTGGTAATCTTTAGAAGGTAGTCTTGCCGAAGACCTAATGTCATGAAATGTAAGAGGATTCTGAGTTAGTACTGAAAATTCTGGGATTATTTCTTGCTGTTGATATGCAATTTGTTATGCTCTTTTATGGGACATTGGTGCTGAGATACACTCAGAAATTGATGCCTTTGTTTGATTAATCTGTGAGCCAGTTCTCCCAATTCACTGTAGACATAATACCCAGATTATTTTGAGAATGACTTCTCTGTGTTTGACATTAACCAATACCTGCCACTATTACTAATTATAGCCTTGGTGCAAATGTGATTAATTCTGAATCTTTGTGTGAGGTGACTTTCTTAAGATCATTAGCTTTTGACTGAGTAAATAGCCCTGTTAAAATTGTTGGTAGAAATTATGAAAAACCTTCCTGTAGCTTATTCTAAAACTTGCATAAAAGAAGATTGTTGTATTTGCTGAAAATAAAAAATCCCACTTGGAGGTATCACTGCAAAAGTTTCTCAGAACAGCATCCTAGGCTCAATTGTATCGAACTATTTCATCAATAACTTCCATTAAATCAGAATTGTTGAATTAACATGGAATTCTTCAGACAATAAATTCGACTGTGCAAGGATACAGTGTAATCTTGGCAATGACTCTACTTTAGCTGGCAACTGACTGCAACAAATGAGTCACTTTCACCCATCAGCTCTTTATTACCTGATCCAGGTTAGTCACTAATTAAACAATGTCTTGATTTTTTTTCCAGTTACTTCTTCCAAATACAGTACCTGGACTATATTCCCTATCTCTAATTTGTTTTAGTCCAAAAATCCCCTCCAACTGCTTCTCTAATTCTGGACTTTTGAACATCTCCAAGCTCAATTGCTTTGCAGTTGATGGTGGTGTCTTCAGATGTCAAGGAATTCCCCCCTTAAATCCCTGTCCTCTCTAACTTTGTTCTTTTAAAAAAAAACACCTTAAAACTAACTCATTTGAAGCATTTATCTTCTACTCCAATATCTCCATGTGGATCAATATCAAATTATTTGATAATATTCACATGAAGCATCTTGGAATGTTTTGCCATGTTGAAAATGTATGTAAACCAAATGTTGTATATAAATCAATTGAGTAATATTTCTGTCACAGAATATTAGGTAGCATCATTTCTTTGAAGTGTATCCGTCTTCCATTATGCTGACATTTGGTGCCTTTACCATTTTGCAAGAAATCAGCATCTTATGAACAGGAAATAAATTAGGATCAGATCATATTATCACTAACGTATGATATGAAATTTGTTTTGCGGCAGCAATCTATTGCAAAGACAAATCTATAAATTACAAACATAAATAACTGTCTGAGGCCTCTTCGGTCAGAGTTGACCATGAATATTGTGTCCTAGCTGTCTAGATACACAAGCCTGGGCAATATGATATGAAGAACAAGCTGTTGCCCATGTAGCAAGTTTCCCCCTCTCCATGCAACTGGTGAACCCAAAGGAATGGCAGAGACTGATACAGTTTGATACCAGCAGCGTCGCAGGAGTTGCCAGTCAGCATTGAAAATGTAGGACTGCCTTAGGGACTCTGGCTCTGGATTTTTCCCTCGGGGGTTTACTCCAGAAGGCTTCCCCATGAGTGGGTATAGCTGCAAGGCAGCAGAGGTTTGAGATCAGAGTTCTCCTTCTAGATGAACTGCCAACCATGGCTGACGAGCCCCATCTGCCCAAAGTGACTGGTTTAAGGTGGCAGTAACCTGCCTTTGCCCCTTCTCTCAGTAGAAATGGTTCCACTGGGCTTAGTAACTAAGCCACACATGAAGGCCAGGAGCTAGACTTGATTGTCAAAGGCAATTTGAGGTGCACACCATTGGAAGCATTTAATAAGTAGTGGGAGCGTTTCCCCATTACCACCCCTGGCTATAAAGGAACCATAATTAGTGTATGAAAAAGCAATAACAAGATAGTGTTCATGTGTTTATGGACTGTTCGGAAATCTCATGGCTGAAGAGAAGTAGGTGTGCCTAAATTGTTGACTGAGTGTACATGCTCTTGTATCACCTCCTTGATGGTATTAGCGAGAAGGAGACATGTTCTGCCCGAGGGTCCTTAATGATGGATGCCACTTTATTGAGGCACCGCCTCTTGAATCCTTGATGGTTGGGAGGGGTTCTGCCCATGATGGAGCTGGCTGAGTGTACAACCATCAGCAGCCTCTTGATCATCTCAGGCTATCCTGCAACCAGTCAGAATGCTCACCACTGTACATGTAGTGAGATTTGTAAGGGTTTTCGGTGACATACCAACTCTCTTGAAACTCTTGAAACTCTTAGTGTAGAACCACTGCTGTGTCTTTGTGGTTACCTTGATGTGTTGGGCCCAGGATAGATCCTGTGCAATGTTGATGTCCAGGAACTTGAAGCAGTTCACCTTTCCTCTGCTGAGCTGTGCCTAGCCATCTATAAGTGCTATAAATATTTACCAGAATATTACTACTGGGCAGCACGGTTGCGTAGTGGTTAGCACAGTAGTATTGCAGTGCCAGTAACCTGGGTTCGGTTTTATTTACTTTGTTTAGAGATTCACTGCGGAACAGGTCCTTGTGGTCCAACGAGCTGTGCTGTCCAGCAACCCACCTATAAGCACTATCCTAATCACAGGACAATTTACAATGACCAATTAACTGACTCACTGGTATGTCTTTGGACCGTGGGAGGAAACTGGAGCACGTGGAGGAAACCCATGTGGTCACAGGGAGATTGTACAAGCTCCTTAATTACAGTGCCAGAATTGAACTCTGATCTCAGATGATAGTAATTGTGCCACTAACAGCTATGCTGCCATCTTGTCCACTATGGTCTGTGAAGAGTTTGAACGTTTTCCCTGTGACCGCGTGGGTTTCCTCCCACACTTCAGAAGGTACAGGTTAGTAGATTAATTGGTCACATAGGTATAATTGGGCAGCGTGGTCTCGTTGGGTTGGAAGGGCCTCTTATTGTGCTGTACTTCTAAATAAATTAATTAATTGGTTAACTACACCAGAATAAAAATGGAAAATAATGGAAAGACTCAGCAGATCAGATAACATCTGCCCACTACTAAAATCAATGTATTTACAGTGTCTATAAAAAGTATTCACTCCCCTTGGAATTTTTCATGTTTTATTGTTTTTACAACATTGAATCACAATGGATTTAATTTGGCTTTTTTTGGTCCATTGCTCAGCTCTCCCCAAATTTACCTGGGCTTCTGACTTTCTTAGTAACGATACTTTTATTTTGTGCTCACCTGCCTCCGCTCTCATTATTCACAAATCTCCTGTCTCTTTCTAGGACTCTTCATGCCTTTCATTCCTCTTCTATATCTTGCCCTGCTAGTCTATTTTCCATCTCTTTCCAAACCTCTGTAATGACTTGTGCCTACCTGTCATGGGTCCCTTCTTCTCCAGGCTTATTAACATATGCAATCATTACTTGCGGTCCACAGGCATACCTCTTTCTCAGGCCTCCTCAATAATCAGATCATCCCCTTTTTGTTTTCCTACAGCAAACAACAGTTCTTTTTCCAGCAATTTTCAAGACTGTACTTTCAGTTATTCTCTGCTTTGTATGACCTTATGAGAATAGTTCCTTCCGTTTTTTGCTCTGTCATAGTCAAGGTACTCACCACTTTGTCAGTAAATAAACCACTCTCCCATTTTATGAATCTAAGATCACTGTTCAGGCTAACTGAGCAATGCTGAGGGACTGCAGCTGTGTCAGAAATATAAACTTAATTAAAAGAATTATTAAATTGTACTTTCAGGTGGTCACAAGAGATAGAATAGCACCACTTGTTCAGTTTCTCAGTACTGTTATTGAGATTTGCTAAGTATAAATTATTGTCTGGTGCATTTTCCCCACATTGTAATGGCAACTTAAAAATTTGCTGTGAATTGCTTTCAGAATAAAGTTCACAAAAGGAAATAAATACATTCAATTCTTTTGTTGGTACTTTTTTATTTAACAACAGTCCAGAATCTCTCACTGAATTTTTGTACCCGAGAGGTCTTGTCAGCATGGGTGTGGAAGTATTACCTGTTGATGGGAAAAAAAAAACAGAACTACAGGTCACTGTTTTGAAATAAGAGGTTCCGATTTAAGATGGAGACAAAACTAGGTCATAAGTCTTTGGCTCTCTTGTCTTACAAGATTGAGTGTTTTAAGGCACAGGTAGAGAAATTCTAGATAAAACTGTGGGTGAAGGGTAGTCATGGTTAGATGGGAGTTGAGTTAAAGTTAACAATGAGATTAGCCATGATATTGCTGTTTGGCAGATCTAGCTCAAGTCTTAAATGGGCCTACTCCTGCCCTTCATTTCAATGCTCATACAGTGCCTATAAAAAAATATCCCACCCCCCCACTGGAAATTTTCATCCTTTATTGTTTTACAACACTGAATCAAATCACAGTGGGTTTAATTTGGCTTTTTTGACACTGATCAATAGAAAAAGACACTTTTGCATCAAAGTGAAAACAGATCTCTATAAAGTGATCTGAATTAATTAGTTATAAAGCACAATAACTGATTGCATAAGTATTCACCCCCTTCAACTTAGTATTTAGTAGATGCATCTTGGGCAGCAATTACAGTCTTGAGTCTATGTGGACAGGTCTCTATCAGCTTTGCATACTTGGACACTGCAATTTTTTTTCCCCCCATTTTTCTTCACAAAACTGCTCAAGCTCTTTCGGATTGCGTGGGGATTGTGAGTGAACAGTCATTTTCAAGTCCAGCCACAAATTCTCAATTGGATTGAGGTCTGGACTGTGACTCGGCCACTCCAGGACAAAAACTTTGTTGTTTTTAAGCCATTCCTGTGTAGCTTTGGCTTTATGCTTGGGGTCATTGTCTTGCTGGAAAGCAACACTTCTCCTGAGTGGCAGTTCTCTTTTAGACTGCATCAGGTTTTCCTTGTATTTTGCCGCATTTATTTTACTCTCTACCTTCACAATCTTTCCAGGACATGTCACAATGAGGCATCCTCACGGCATGATGCAGTCACCATCATGCTTCACGGTAGGGATGATGTGTTTTTGATGTGTGGTGTTTGGCTTATGCCAAACATAGCATTTAGTCTGATGGTAAAAAGCTCAATTTTGGTTTCATCAGACTATAGAACCTTCATCCAGCTGGTTTCAGAGTCTCCCTCATGCCTTATGGCAAACTATAGCTAAGATTTCATGTGAGTTTCTTTTCAACAGTTGCTTTTTCTTATTCAGTCCTCCATAAAGCTGTGACTGGTGAAGCACCCAGGCAGCAGTTGTTGTATGTGCAGTCTCTCCCATCTCAGCCACTGAAGCTTGTAACTTCTCCAGAGTTGTCATAGATCTCTTGGTGGCCTCCCTCACAAGTCCTCTTATTGTACAGTCACTCAGTTTTTGAGGACGGCCTGCTCTAGGCAGATCTACAGCTGAGCCATATTCACTCCTTTTCTTGTATCTGTCTCCTGACTTGTGCTTTTCAATAACCTTTTCGCAGAGTTGTTTGGAGTGTTCTGTCTTCATGGTGTGGTTTTTGCCAGGATACTGACTCACCAGCAGCTAGACCTTCCAGATACAATTGTATTTTTACTACAATCAATTGAAACCCCTTGACTGCACATGGTGATCTCCATTTAACTAATTATGTGACTTCTCAAACCAGTTGGCTGCACCAGTGATAATTTGGCGTATCATATTAAAGGAGAGTGAATACTTAGGCAATCAATTATGTTGTGTTTTATATATGTGATTAATTTAGATCACTTTGTAGAGATATGTTTTCACTTTGACATGAAAGTCTTTTTCTGTGAATCAGTGTCAAAGAAGCCAAATTAAATCCACTATGATTCAATTTTGTAAAATGTTAAAACATGAAAGCTTCCAAGGGTGGTGAATATTTTTTATAGGCATTGTATGTGTAAGTTAATTAACAATTGAGATAAAGCAGAAAGACATGCATATACACAATGCTTAGAATCTGGTTTATTACCACTGACATACAATATGTCATGAAATTTGTTGCTTGCAGCCCCAGTAGAGTGCAAGACATAAAAATTACTACGTTCTGAAAATACTGCAAGACATGAACAATGAGATAGTGTTTTTGGATTCATACCCCATTCAGGTATCTGATGGTGGACAGGAAGAAGCTGTTCCTAAAACCCTGAGTGTGAAACAGTTTGAAAGCACTTAATGTAGTGAAATATTCCAAAGTGTAATTATTGTGTTAAGGTGAGACACAGCAGTAAATCTGCATAGAACAAGGCCTTATAAACAGCATTGCACCAATAAGATATCTCAAGATGCACATTTTTATGCTGCTGATTGAGAGTCAGAATGTGATAACTTTTTTTTATCATCAGCATTGTGTCTTGGGATATTTTATGTTGTCTTGAAAGACTAGATGGTGCTTTTGTTTGAAGTATTGTTTAAAAGCTAGCAACTCTGATAGCATAGTCCCTTTAATGTGACATTGGAAAGTGTAGGCACAAAATAATTTTTTCCTGATATGACAAAACTTCTGGAGCAGTTGAGAGAAGTGTATTGAAGAATCCTTTTTTGTTGAGGGGGAAGCTAGAGGTAAAAAAGGAAAAAGGCAAGTGTTTTAACTGAATTTTTAGGAACTTGGTAAGCTTGCTGTCCTAAACTTTTATTCCCCATGTAAACAGAGCACATTGGCTGCAGTGTTAACTGTCTCCAAAATATATAACAATTACTTGCCTTGGCTACTCAAGCACAGTCTTGCAAACTACACTCCCAAGGATAAAGACACATGTTTGTCTCTTTGGTGCAGGTAGTTTGGTAAAGAAAGATATTGAAGCAGAAGGCATACATGAAACAATTACTGTATAAATTGAAACAGGAGTAAATCTGCAGATGCTGGAATTTCAAGCAACACACATAAAAGTTGCTGGTGAACGCAGCAGGCCAGGCAGCAACTCTAGGAAGAGGTACAGTCGACGTTTTGGGCTTACGCCTTTCGTCAGGACTAACTGAAGGAAGAGCTAGTAAGAGATTTGAAAGGGGGAGGGGGAGACCCAAAATGGTAGGAGAGGACAGGAGGGGGAGGGATGGAGACAAGAGCTGGACAGTTGATTGGCAAAAGGGATATGAGAGAATCATGGGACAGGAGGCCCAGGGAGAAAGAAAGGGGAGGGGGGAAGCCCAGAGGATGGGCAAGGGGTATAGTGAGAGGGACAGAGGGAGAAAAAGGAGAGAGAGAAAAAGAATGTGTGTATATATAAATAAATAAATAACGGATGGGATACGAGGGGGAGGTGGGGCATTAACGGAAGTTAGAGAAGTCAATGTTCATGCCATCAGGTTGAAGGCTATCCAGACGGAATATAAGGTGTTGTTCCTCCAACCTGAGTGTGGCTTCATCTTTACAGTAGAGGAGGCCGTGGATAGACATACCAGAATGGGAATGGGACTGGAATTAAAATGTGTGGCCATTGAGAGATCCTGCTTTCTCTGGTGGACAGAGCGTAGGTGTTCAGCGAAACGATCTCCCAGTCTGCATCGGGTCTCGCCAATATATAGAAGGCTGCATCGGGACGCAGTATATCACCCCAGCCGACTTGCAGGTGAAGTGTCGCCTCACCTGGAAGGACTGTCTGGGGCCCTGAATGGTAGTGAGGGAGGAAGTGTAAGGGCATGTTTAGCACTTGTTCAGCTTACAAGGATAAGTGCCAGGAGGGAGATTGGTGGGGAGGGATTGGCGGGGGTGGGGGGGGGAACGAATGGACAAGGGAGTGTGTAGGGAGCGATCTCTGCGGAAAGCAGAGAGAGGTGGGAGGGAAAGATGTGCTTAGTTGGAGCTGCTGGAAGTTACGGAGAATTATATATTGGATCCGGAGGCTGGTGGGGTGGTAGGTGAGGACAAGGGAACACCAGCAACTTTTATGTGTGTTGCACTGTATAAATATGCTGTTCTTTGGAGTTTGCTTAACTAGCAGGTGGAAAGTAATGATTCTATGAGTGATGTTTTCTAAACTGTACTAAGAACTAGTTTGTATAGGGTTTTTTTTGCTAAGAACTGGTTTTCTGTTTCATCTTTGTGTTTGCTAGCGATCAAAATATGAGTAAATTCCATGATGTTTTAAATAGATTTATGACAGAATTTGGTGTATATTGCACAGAGCATGGTGATTTGGGGCTTTAGGTTCTTTTTACATTCCAAGCTCTGCCCTTGTCCACGCTTTCATTGCCTCTATTTGACTAGCTTCACTAATTTCCTGAGCCTTAGATGTTGTTCTAGGAGAACATCATTTAAGCACATTTATTTTCAGCCAGCAAGTGAAGCAACAGATTGATTTACTTTGAACTTGGGATTTCAATGATGGCTTTTTGGCATAGAACAGTTCCTTTGTTTTCCCTCTGAAGTAACATTTCTGTCATTGATTTTTTGATATCTATATACTACTCAGAATTTCAGGTCAAAGATATGAGTCACTGTGTACATTCATATTTGATGCCACAGTCCAATGATTTATGCCATATAGGTGTATAAGATGATGAGAGGCATTGATCTTGTGGATAGTCAGAGGCTTTTTCCCAGTGCTGGAGTGGCTAGCACAAGAGGGCACAGTTTTAAGGTGCTTGGAAGTAGGTACCAAAGAGATGTCGGGGTAAGTTTTTTTACGCAGAGAGTGGTGAGTTGCGTGGAATGGGCTGCCAGCGACGTTGGTGGAGGCGGATACGATAGGGTCTTTTAAGAGACTGAAGGACAGGTACACGGAGCTCAGAAAAATAGAGGCCTATGGGTAACCCTAGGTAATTTCTAAGGTAAGGACATGTTCAGCACAGCTTTGTGGGCCAAAGGGCCTGTATTGTGCTGTAGGTTTTCTATGTTTCTATATTTTGTTCAAAGGCTTTTCCATTCCATCCAGTGCTATTGAAGCAACTAGATGGTTACCAAAAAAGATAAGATTTTTTTTGCTGGAATTGTAACATTGCAGAAGTCATGATTTGAAATATTGCAGAACCTTGGTAGATTTTCACATCAGTTATGTTCTGAAAGAATTTTCTGCTGAAAATGTTTAGGTGAAATTCCTTGTCTCCAGTTGATGGCTGGACTACTTACAGTGAATGGTTGGCTACAGTGGCATGCCAATTGCCACCTCTGATAATATTGCACACTGTTCAAATTTTCAGTCACCCCAGTTTATAGCTTGCTGGTCAGTTTTCTTTTGTTCATCTATGAATCTTACAGAGGTCATGTTTTAATCACGTGCCCTGTTATTGAATTGACTTTATTACTTGCATCCTTCACATACATGAGGAGTAAAAGTTTTTAAGTTATGTCTCCATCTGAATGTGTAATGTGTAATTTGTAATAGTATGTACAGCAGGACAGTCAATATAAAGTAGAAATACAATTGTATCAACATGAATTACTCAGTCTGATAGCCTGGTAGAAGAAGCTATCCTGAAGCCTATTGGTCCTGGCTTTAAAGCTGTGGTACTGTTTCCCAAATGGTAGCAGCTGGAACAGTTTGTGGTTGGGATGACTTGGGTCCCCAGTGATCCTACAGGCCCGTTTTACACACTTGTCTTTGTAAGTGCCCTGAATCGTGGGAAGTTCACATCTACAGATGCACTGGGCTGTCCGCACCACTCTCTGCAGAGTCCTGCGATTGAGGGAAGTACAGTTCCCATACCAGGCAGTGATACAGCCAGTCAGGATTGTGCCCTTGCAGAAAGTTCTTGGGATTTGGGGTGGCCATACCAAACTACTTCAACCATCTGAGGTGAAAGAGGTCCTGTTGTGCTTTTTTCACGACACAGTCAGTATGTCCAGACCACGTGAGATTCTTAGTGATATGTATGCGAAGGAATGTAAAGCTGTTCACCCTCTCAACCCCAGATCCATTGATGTCAATGGGGGTCTAGCCTGTCTCCATTCCTCCTGTAGTCCACAACCAGCTCCTTTGTTTTTGCAACATTCAGGGGGAGGTTGTTTTCTTGACACCACTGAATCAGGGTGATGATTTCTGTAGGGTGCCCCATTATTATTTGCGATGATGTCAATCAGTGTAGTGTCATCAGCAAATTTAATCAGCAGATTGGAGCTGTGGGTGAACACAGTCATGAGTATACAGAGAGTAAAGGTCAATCTATACTTCTGCATCAGATCTACGCCGTCGGTATGGTGTAGTCGCGTACCCTGTGCCATAGCCTGACGCGCACCTCCCCAAAAATGTAACTACGTGTCATGGTGATGCAGATGGCAACAACTGTGCTTGGTTCACTTGGTAGCATCGCATTTCCTCCTACGCTGCAATAGCTTCCCATTGGGCAGCTGAAGGGCAGGGAAGGAACTCTGGCAGCAATGCTTTCCGTAAAGCTTTACAGACCTCCGAAATTATGGAGGACCCTGTGCTTGACGCCAGTTTGTAGCTAGCTGCTACAGCCTGTTGACTTTCACCTGAAGCTAAAACTTGAATGGTAATTGCCAGTCTCTGAGTATACTGTGCATACACTGATGCGAAATAAATGTTTGGAGACGATGAACCAAATCATCAAATCTATCTGCCGACATCCAAAAATATTTGAAATTCATTTCCTCGTCCATGTCTCTTAGTAGCCTTTGTTTTGATTACACTGGAAAGAATACAATGGAGATGTGTAAAGATCTTGCTGAGACCAGAACATTGTAGCTTTGAAGAAAAATTAGATAAGTAGTTATCATTTTCCATGCAACAGGAGAGATTTAATGTATAAAGTTAAGGGTCTAGTAGAGTTTTAAAAAAATAAAGAAATTGATTTCAAGTAATTGGTAGGAGAAATTGAAAGATGAAAATATCTTTTCACTAAGGTCTGAAAAGAGGGTATTTGCATTTAAAACCTATAACCTGGGATTAGGATGGGCAGGGGTTTTACAACTGCTACCATATAATAGACTGTTAGGTACTTGCAGTGAAATGTATATCTCTTAGTTTCAGAAGTAATGAATCCCCTTGTGGCATGAGTGAGGAATTTGCTGGGATGTGGGTGGCCCTGTAAAGCTCATTACACAATACTGATTTTCTTTTATGTCAACACATGCTTTATATATCTAATTAAGTAGGTTGCAGAGCAAAACATATGTCAGGCTGATCATTACCGATTACAACTCACCATTGAGCTACTCACTACTAATCGATAAGCTTTAAAACATCAGCAATTAGATCTTTGACTTTCTCATTTTAAGACCACCATCAGTGTAAATCAATAATCAACATAGACACACCCTAAGGGTGTGTGCTTAGCCCACTGTTATATTAATTACTTAACTACTGTTGTTCGCAGAATCATGTATGGCCAAGCTGTACAGGAGTAGATAGATTAGATGGTTGAGTAGTGTGACAACAATAACTTTGCACACAAGACCAAGTAATTTATTGTGGACTTCAGGTAGGGAAAGTCGAGAGACCACACACCCGTTCTCATTGAGGGGTCACTGGTGGTAAAGATGAGTAGCTTCATGTTTCTGTGTGTCGACATCTCAGAGGATCTATCCTGGGCTTAAATGTTGATGCAATTGCGAAGGCATGCCAGTGTTTATACTTCGTTATATGTTTGAGGAGATTAGTATGTCATGAAAGATTCTTGCCGATTTCTACAGAAGTACATTACATTTAAGAGTATTCTGACGGTCTTACAGCCTTGTATGGAGGTTCTGATGGACAGGATTGCAAGAGGTTGCAGAGGGCTGTAGACTTGGTCAGCCCTCTCTGCCATTGGGTACATCTTCAAATGGTGATGCCTCAAGTAAGTGGCATCCTTCATTAAGAATCCTCGCCACCCGGGACATGGCCTCCTCACATTACTACCTTTGGGAGGAGATACAGGAACCTGAATCCCGGCATTCATATCTTAACATAATTTCCCTTCTGCCTTCAGACTTCTGAACAGTCCATGAGCACAACCTTGTTATTTGCATTTTGTGCTTTTTTTTATTTCTGTAACTTGTAGTTTTTTTTGTCTTACACAGTACTGCTGCTGTAAAACAAGATATTTCACGAGTCTTATGTCAGTAAACCCAAATCTGATTCTGAGAACATGCAAATCAACTTTACCATACTAATGTTTTTCCTAACTCTGATTGCCTTTGACGTGTTTGCTTTATTAACCTGTTTCAGAGGACAGCAAAAATTTAACCATATTGTTGTGAGACTGGGTACATTTTGGTCAGACTGGGTTAGAGAGAGAACATTTTCATCTCTGAAGGTAGGCTTTCATAACAGTCCATTATGCCTATGGTCACTTCTATTAATATTTAAATGTGCTGATAAGCATAATACTGTTTCTGAACTTACCATTTCTAGCTATTCAGGAAATAAATGTGTTATTATTTAGGTTTTATGAATTATATTAAAATATATAAATCACATTATCAAATATAATCCCAAATTTCTGAGGAATGTAATAATCCAAACTTTCTGCAATGGAGGAAGAAGTTGCAGAAACACTGTCCATTATCTTCCAGACATTTATAGGCTCAACTGGTGCTGAAGGATAGGAAAATTGTAATGTTACATCCTTATTCAAATAAAGTTTTAACTATAAAGTTGTCAATTTAACCTTGGTGGTGGTAAATTCTAGAAATTGTCAGTAACAGGCTAGCTAGTTAGTTGTGGATTCATCATGAATTTGTTAAAGAGGATTCATCATGAATTTGTTAAAGACATATTTTCTAATTAATTTGGAGGTTTTTTAATGAATGAATGGTGGAACAGACTTGATGGGTTGAATGACCTAATTGTGTCCCCCACATCATATGGTCATTCAGCGGGTCAGTGAGAGAAATGCTTTTATTGAAGAATTTGAAAAGATTATGTTATTTATCATAGGTCTGCTATTAAGACTTAAGCTGTGGAATGAAAGGGGTGGTTAGTAGCATGGATTAACAAAAATGGTCAAGTAGGAAACAGAGTTGTACTGATTGTTTCTCAGTCTGAAGGGGTGCTCATATCCCAGTGTGCAGTACAAGTATAATTGCTTTATTTGATAAAGGGGTATACTGGGCATATTGAGATGGGAAGGTGAAGTTATTCATGAGCATGAATGGGCTAACATGTGACGGGAGGAGATCAATGTTGGAAAATGTGAAGACACTTAGTTTTTGTTTTGGAAAGGAAAAATTAAAGGATTTTCATAATAGTTCAATATTTTGCAAATAGTAACTGAATGCTTGAGTATAGGTCGCAAAGAGCAAGCCAATTCCTTTATGGAGTGTTGACTTCCACCTTGAAGAGGTTAAAAGAAAAAAATGAGAGAAAGATTCAACTATACAGACAGTCTTGGTCTGATTCCATTTGGAGTTTGATTATTTTTTTTGGGGGGAGGCATTTAAGTTGCATATATTTTGGGTTTGGAAAGGAAATGGTTTAGAAATTAGTAACATTTGGGTTTATGTAAAAAAAAGTGCAAAACTGAACACACAAAATACAGGGCAAAATTTGTAAAGTAACAAATTAAAAAATTTAGTGCTGCTTTTTAGCCGCATCCTGGTCACCTCAATGTAATTCAGCTATTCTATTGAAAGCATTTAGAGGATATTAAGATGATTGACTTTTAGAGAATTAATCTACAAAGTGTTTGTGATTTACATATGAATAGTCTCTGGAAAATAAGTGGTTGAGAAGTGATTTGGTTTTAATATTTAAAACCAAAATGAGCAATATTTTGCAGCAAATGCAGGTTAAGCGAGCATTCTGAGAACTAAATGAAAGTCTGGAAGTGTAGTAGAGGGCTGGTATACCTAGTACTATCTTTTGCTACTTTAGTTGACCAATTTTGAGTAATCAAGGCTACAAAATATGTCACATTATGACTGAAATTACTTGTTCTGATATTGTATTCATGCATGATTTTAAATATTGGCTTTTAGACTTTTTTAAAAAGCGTATTAACAAGTAATTGGCAGTCAAAAATTTGCTAGGAAATGCTCCTGCATTTTCTCAGAGTTTGATGCTTGCCAAAGTGAGAAATAAACTTCAGGTTGGAGGCTACCCAAACAATACCCAAAGGTGTTGTTCCTCCAACCTAAGTGTAGCCTCATCATGATAGTGGAGGAGGCCATGGATGGACATATTGGAATGGGAAGGAGAATTAAAATGGGTGGCCACTGGGAGATCACATTTGTTCTGGCGGACGGAGTGTTGATGTTCCGTGAAACAGTCTCTCAATTTACGTTGGGTCTCACCGAAATACAGGAGGCCATACCAGGAGCACCAAACACAGTAAATGACCCCAACAGACTCTCATTGTGAAGTGTCACCTCAGCTGGAAGGACTGTTTGGGGCCCTGAATGGTAGTGAGGGAGGAGGTGTAGGGGCAGGTGTAGCACTTGTTCCGCCTGCAAGAATAAGTACCAGGAGGGAGATCAGTGGGGAAGGACGAATGGACAAGGGAGTCATGTAGGGAGCGATCCCTGTGGAAAGCAGAGAATGGAGGGAAAGATGTGCTTGGTAGTGGGATCCCATTAGAAGTGGTGGAAGTTTCGGAGAATTGCGTGTTGAACGTGGAGGCTGGTGGGGTGGTAGGTGAAGACGAGGAACCTTATCCCTGATAGGGTGGCGGGAGGATGGGGTAAGAGCAGATGTGCATGAAATGGAAGAGTTGTTGAGGGCAGCGTTGATGGTGGAGAAGGGAAGCACCTTTTTTTTTTGAAAAAGGAGGACATCTTCATTCTCGAATGAAAAGCATCATCCTGACAGATATGGCGGAGATGGAGGAATCGAGAAAAGGGGATGGTGTTTTTACAAGTAGCAGGGTGGGATGGGGTGTAGTCCAGGTAGTTGTGAGAGTCTGTGGGTTTGTAATAGATATCGGTGGATAAGCTGTCTCCGGAGATAGAGACAGTGAGATCGAGGAAGGGAAGGGAGGTGTTTGAAATGGACCAAGTGAATTTGAGGGCGGGGTGGAAGTTGCAGGCAAACTGGATGAGGTCGATGAGTTCAGCACGGGTGCAGGAAGCAGTACCAATGCAGTCGTCAATGTAGTGTAGGAAAAGTGTGGGATGGTCACCACTGTAGGCTTGGAACATGGACTGTAGCCAACAAACAGGCAGGTGTAACTGGGACCCATGGGAATGCCCATGGCTACCCCTTTTGTTTGAAGGAAGTGCGAGGAGCCAAAGGAGAAACTATTTAGAGTGAGAACAAGTTCTGCTAGGTGGAGAAGAGTGGTGGTGGTGGAGGGGAACTGGTTAGGTCTGGTGCCCAGAAAAAAACAGAGAGCTTTGAGGCCTTCTTGGTGGGGGTGGGGGTGGAGGTGTACAGGGACTGGATATTGATAGTAAAAATAAGGTGATGAGGGTCAGGGAACTTGAAATTATGGAAAAGATCAAGAGCATGTGAGGTGTCACGAATATAGGTAGGAAGGGGCTGAACTGGGGAGATAAAACAGAGTCGAGGTGTGCTGAGTTCAGTGGGGCAGGAACGAGCTAAAGCAATGGGCCTACCTGGACAAACGGGTTTGTGGATCTTGGGTAGGAGGTAGAAACAGGGGCTGCAGGAACTATGAGATTGGTGGCGGTGGATGGGAGATCCCCATAGTCAATAAGGTTGGTGATGGTGTGGGAGACAATGGCCTGGTGTCCCTTCGTGGGGTCATTCTATAATAGATTGAGTTAAGCAAATATGCTTCAATGCTTATGGCCTGAATTCACTGGATCTTATTTGCATTTGGGTGACCCAATTTCTGCTGTAGAGAGCAAGTGTAAGTCCACAAGTTGATATTTGTAAGTTCACACTTCAGTACATAGAACATCACAATCCGGGTCCTTCACACGATGTGGTGGTGACCTTTTCACCCACTCCCAAGATCTGCACTAGTTTAGCGTTTTGGAACGTTGATTCAGAATGAAAGATTTTAGCAACATTAAAGTGGATGGCAAGTTTTATAAACCAAACTGAAGCTGTTTTAGCACATTAAATTGCAACATGTGTATTTTTAATCTCCTCCTTAGGCAGTGTCTCAGGAACTTGCTTCCACTGCAGTTCAGTGTGTTCTGAAGTGCCTGCTGCAGCCAAGGTGGAATCTTGAGAATATGCCACATGTAAGGTGGAAAAAGCCTGAGTGGACAGGAACGGGGTTTGTGAGAAAGTGTTCTTCTTCCAATGTTTATGCTGGGCTTTTGTGTACTCTCAGTAAATGGATGATATTCTCAATACTGTCTCAAAAATCCTGCTCCTCCATTTTAAGTAGCTATGCAACAGGAATTCAAGTTGGTTGATAAAGATGTTAGCTTTTTTTAAAATGTTCTTGAATTCATCTGCTAGTTTCCTAATTAAACAGAAACCATTACAGGGTGTCTGTTTGAAAACTCTGGTATTGGTCATATTCACAATATAGTGTGTATGTTGGAGTCAACTGAGAAACCTGAGAGAAGTTTGCTTACCCTTCTAGAGGATTTGGAGGATTTTTCTGGGGATACCTCTTCAGTGATAGAACATGCCTACTCGAGGTAACCCATGTCCCAGAAGCATGTAAGAAAAATAGGGATCATTTCTGCTTGGTAAACCAGGATCTTTGTGGTGGGTTTGAGCTTCGCTCTTTTCTTCATGTGGTCATGGATCTTTATTGATGGAATTTTACTGTTTTTCTGGGGACCAGATTGGTAGGGGTCTGTGTTATGAAGATACACCCCAATCTCTGATGTGCTTCAGTGATTGAGTTGAAAGCTTGGGGCATGACCGTCTGAATGTGAGCATGTACAAGCAGCATTTGGCTGCTGCAGTGCAAACTGATGTTGGGATAAATTTGCTTCTGGAGCGGAAGCAATATGGTGAATGGTTTCCCATTAGTTTTGTGGATTAGTTCCAGACCAGTAGGAAGTTTATTGGAAGCAAGGTGCAGTTTTGTATGGAAGGAAAAAAAGTATTGAGATGATAATACAGCTTGCCTTATGTCAGTTTGCAGTGATATTGGATCTACCAGGGACCTTTTGGTTTTGAAATTGTGTAGTAGATGCAAATGATGAGGCGTTTGTGCAGGCAAATTTCAAAAGGGCACTTCACACTCTGTTTCAATTGAAATGATAAGTTTTTGTGAAGTTAGAAGAGGTAAGATGCTGTTTCCTGCATTTCAACAAAGTGTACAACCAAGGCACCAGCCAATTAAATTTGTATACCTGCCCTGGTGAGTTTCAAGGGAACACTGCTGACATCACTTGGTGAACCAGATACTGAATCATCAGAATATTTGAATCATTGGATAGAGGAATATAGATTTTTTATTGGAAGGAGCTGAACTGAATGATCATTACCTCTTCAGAACGAATTTAAGTTTGTGATTCAATGGTGCACTGATAAAATATCAATTTTCTCTAAAATATTCAGTCAATCAGTAAAGTGCCTTGTTCAGTATAATTCTAACATCAACCAGAAGTAGTGTAAAGATCACTGGATTTGCATTTGGAGCTTCCAATCATTAATGAGATAGAATTTTTTTTAAGGTTTTGTGCATGTGTTATAAATAGCTTCAGAGTAGAATTTTCCTGCAATGCAGTATTACTTGTAGGATGAGGTCAGAAAAAAAATTGGTGTTTAAGGGAGCTGATGAATCATCAATTCCTTTATTTATAGTACATAATGAGCAATCTGGCTTCTTCCAAGGGCTTCTGGGGAATCTGTAAATTGAGTTAGCAATGCAGTAATTTAGCTGCAAGTACAAATGCATTCAAATTGAGGGTTTGTGCAGAGTATATTGACTGGCTACGTCACAACCCGGTATGGAGGCACCAATGCTCTTGAACGGAAAATCCTACAAAAAGTAGTAGATATGACCCAGTCCATCAGAATGAAGTTTAATATCTCTGGCATATGCCGTGAAATTTGTTAACTTTACAGCAGCAATATAAATAAATATAGAGGGGGAAAAACTGAATTTCAATCAATCAATCAATCAATAAATAAATAAATATATATAATAGTTAATATAAGTAGTCCAAAAATAAACACATTAAAAAAATAGTAGTGAGGTAGTGTTCGTGGATTCAATGTCCATTAAGAAATCGGATGGCAGAGGGGAAGAAGCTGTTGCTAAGTCACTGAGTGTGTGCCTTCAGGCTCCTGTACCTCCTTCCCAACGTTAACAATGAAAAGAGCGCATGTCCTGGGTGGTGGGAATCCTTAATGATAGACATCGCCTTCCTAAGATGCTGCTCCTTGAAGATGTCTTGGATACCCATGATAGAGCTGACTAATTGCGTGCAGTTGCCCACCCCCTACACCAGGCAGTGATGTAGCCAGACAGAATGCTCTCCATGGTACATTTTTGGATGTTTTAATTGACAAACCAAATCTGCTCAAACTCCGAATAAAATATAGCTGTTGGCTTGCCTTCTTTATAGCTGTATCAATATGTTGCGACCAGGTTAGATCTTCAGATACTGTATATTGACATCCAGGAACTTGAAATCCGCTCACTCTCTCCAATTCTGATCCCTCTGAGGATTGGTTTGTATTCCCTCGTCTTATCCTTTTGGAAGTCCACAATCTGTTCTTTAGTCCTGCTGACACTGAGTGCATGGTTGTTGCTGTGATACCACTCAACTAACTCAACATCATGGGTAAAGATGTCCCATTTAGCACATCTGCATGAAACATTGTCATGGGAAAGCAGCACCCATCATCAGGGATCTCCGACCATCCAGGTCGTGCTCTCTTCTCGCTGTTGCCCTCAGTAAGAAGGTACAGGAGCCTCAGGGCTCACACCACCAGGTTCAGGATATTACACCTCAACCATCAGGCTTTTGAACCAAAGGGAATAACTTCACTTGCCCCATCATTGAAATGTTCCCACAATCTATGGACTCTCTTTCAAGGACTGATATTTATTGCTTATTTATTATTATTATTTATTTCTTTTTGTATTTGTACAGTTTGCCTTTTTCACACTGGTTGAAGGCCCAAGTTGGTGCGGTCTTTCATTGGTTCTATTATGGTTATTATTCTATTTTGCGTTTATTGAGTATGCCCTCAAGAAAATGAATCTCAGGATTGTATATGGTGACATGTATGTATTTTGATAATAAATTTACTTTGAAATTTGTAACCTCGAGGGATTTGCCCCACTGCCTTTGCTTTTTTGATAACTGCTTAACGATCTAAATATTGGGAATTTCAGTTTATCCAGAGCTGACTTACAGTTTGTGAAGTCTGCCAGGTGATTTATTTGTCACATTTTTTATTCCTCTACTTCACCACCACTCTGCTCTTTTAAATGGTTCCTCATTTAGCTCCTTCCAACTCAAATGTTAAGATCTGATACCATAGCCACCTGTGTTAAAGATCTTTGTAACAAAGAGGGCATGAAGAATCTGATTCATGGAGCTTATACATTACTCTTTCTGGATCTGGTTTCAGGACTGACCCTCAAGGCCACTCATTTTCCCGGAATCGTGTAGTACCTGGCAAAAGACTTCTAATTTTTAAAAAATGATGTAGTCTTTTCTGGATTGAAGGATTCCTGAAGTATTCCTCTCCAACTCAGAAGTGGTATAAAACAAGTCTCAGGAAGAAATTTCAATGTGTCGTTGGTCATCTTCATTGGAAGTGTGTAAATGAATACCTCATTATTTGGCTGAAAAGAACAGTATGTTTAAATTTAATAGTTGAACCAGGTATTTGAAATTGATGTTCTGTACCTTTATTTGCAGTAAATCATTTTCCAAAGAAGTATACATGATTATTTAGCTTGTAATTGGCAAAATGTATGTCAAAGTACATTTTTTATCTACAGGGATGCTAGAAAGTTTGTGAACCCTGTAAAATTTTCAACATTTCTGCATAAATATGACCTAAAATATGATCAGGTCTTCACACAGGTCCTAAAATTAGATGAGGAGAACCCAATTAAATAAATAGCACAAATATACAGTTTGTAGTTCTGAGGCTAGAAAATACTAGCAACCCTAAATTTTATTTTATTTCTAATTTCCTTAATCTGTAGATTTGATACAAATAATTATTCATAAAGCTGTTGGGTATATTATGAATGCCATTTTATTATGGTTTATCACAATTAATATTCCTTAATTTTCCCTTTGAAGGTTGTTTCTCATTGGTTTGTCAGCTAGATAACAATAAGTTGAGTTCAGAAGAATATTTCTAGTGATTTTGATTCAAATCAATAACTTAAGCAATGTAGAATTTCTTAGTGTCCTTGTATTTATTCATATTCTACTTTTTTTGATAATTGGCATTCTTCTGAGCCGGGGTGGATCAAAATTTATCTTCTTCACACAGCTTTTTAAAAAAAAAAAAAGTTTTCATTTTGTTTTAAGGCATTGCTATCACTCTAGATATGGTTTCTCTTTTAATGTATAATTGCTGCACTTGTATGGAGTTGCAAAAAAAATTGCTGATAAAATCCAATGTGCCCTCCTGCTTCTGAGCAAGGTACAGTGATAAATACAGAAAATTCCCATTTGTAAACCTTTGAGGGGGGGATCCGAGGTGTACTAGGCTTTTGTGTTGGAAATTGGAAATACACTGCTGATTTCAGTCCAGGAGTTATGCCCATCAGGCAAAAGTGGAGGATCATTTTTATTTTGTGGTACTTAGAGATACAACATGGATCATTTTTATTTTGTGGTATTTAGAGATACAAATGACAGATTGTACACATCATAAAATTATAAAGGAAGTATATTTACCATTTTCAACTTTATCAAACAGTTAACAGAGGAAGAGAAAAAAGATAAAAAGGGACCTATTTATAAAAGTTAAACCAGTCTAACTGTGCACATAAACGTTGGAGCTCACTTCTGGAGTAGTTGGGGGTTGTATTGCTTTACGTGCAGGACCTACAGTCTGTGAATGCAACCACCATATTCCAATTCCTCGCCCCCCAAAGACCTCTAACGAACTGGCTCTCTCAGGAGTATTGACCCTTACTCCTTGGAGCCATTCATCTGCACAAAGCACTTTTTTTACAACAGGGATTCTTTTCAACGGCATTCTGCATCTTCCCTTGTGCCCTGATCCATAGCTCCCATCAAAAGACCCAAATCAGACTACTGTCCTTCAGAAATCTGATCCCACCCAGCTCTCCTGAATCTTCCACTGGGCAGAATCTTACAAATGTCTGCCACAACATTCCTTAGTCGGACAACATGGCTGCTTATCTTTAGGTGAAGCCAAACTGCTCAGAAAACTGCTAAAATAAAATACCTGACAGCATAGCAGTAGAAATCTTAACTGGGGCATTACATAAGTATGTCTTTTTTTTTCTCAAATATTTCTGTTGTATGTTAAACTTGACATGTCACCCTCAAACTGCCTCTCCATTATTTCCAGCTTGACAGAAATGAGTGTTGACTTTGAGAAAGAAACTATGGAAGTAGTGAAAAGTGTCAATGCAACAACCAGTGTATAGAAAGGTTGTAGAAGCATCATGAAGTTTAATTCAGTAAGGTGTGAGGAAAGCATAACTCACTGAGGGATTTCACTTCCTTTCATAATTCTGACCAGGCTGTCAGCACTTTCCCTGTCACAGTGCTCCAGCTCCCCTCCAAGCTTCCCACTAGATTGAGGTTGATCCATCCACACCATTTGTGGGAATTGCTGCACCTATATTGCTTTCATTCCAGAATTCTCAGTCAGAATTGCAGTGTGCAGATGACATTCACTTCAGAAGCTAACCTTCAAATTATTACGGTGAGGACAATATGAGTGAGGTTGATGTTCTGGAGCATGTTGATATCAAGGGAGAGGAGGTGTTGGTGTTGTTAAAATACATTAGGACGGATAAGTCCCTGGGACCTGACGGAATATTCCCCAGGCTGCTCCACGAGGCGAGGGAAGAGATTGCTGAGCCTTTGGCTAGGATCTTTATGTCCTGGTTGTCCATGGGAATGGTACCGGAGGATTGGAGGGAGGTGAATCTTGTCCCCTTGTTCAAAAAAGGTAGTAGGGATAGTCCGGGTAATTATAGACTAGTGAGCCATATGTCTGTGGTGGGAAAGCTGTTGGAAAAGATTCTTAGAGATAGGATCTCTGGGCATTTAGAGAATCATGGTCTGATCAAGGACAGACAGCATGGCTTTGTGAAGGGCACATCGTGTCTAACAAGCCTGATAGAGTTCTTTGAGGTGGTGACCAGGCATATAGATGAGGGTAGTGCAGTGGATGTGATCTATATGGATTTTAGTAAGGCATTTGACAAGGTTCCACACAGTAGGCTTATTCAGAAAGTCAAGTTTGGCCAGGTGGATTCAGAATTGGCTTGCCTGGAGAAAGCAGAGGGTCGTGGTGGAGGGAGTACATCCGGATTGGAGGGTTGTGACTAGTGTTGTCCCACAAGGATCTGTTCTGGGACCTCTACTTTTCGTGATTTTTATTAACGACCTGGATGTGGGGGGGTAGGAGGGTGGGTTGGCAAGTTTGCAGACGACAGAAAGGTTGGTGGTGTTGTGGATAGTGTAGAGGATTGTCAAAGATTGCAGAAGTGGGCTAAGAAGTGGCAGATGGAGTTCAACCCGGAGAAGTGTGAGATGGTACACTTTGGAAGGACAAACTCCAAGGCAGAGTACAAAGTAAATGGCAGGATACTTGGTAGTGTGGAGGAGCAGAGGGATCTGGGGATACATGTCCTCAGATCCCTGAAAGTTGCCTCACAGGTAGATAGGGTAGTTAAGAAAGCTTATGGGGTGTTAGCTTTCATAAGTTGAGGGATAGAGTTTGGCTCGCGAGGTAATGATGCAGCTCTATAATACTGGTTAGGCCACACTTGGAGTACTGTGTCCCGTTCTGGTCGCCTCACTATAGGAAGGATGTGGAAGCACTGGAAAGGGTACAAAGGAGATTTACCAGGATGCTGCCTGGTTTAGAGAGTATGCACTATGATCAGAGATTAAGGGAGCTAAGGCTTTACTGTTTGGAGAGGAGGAGGATGAGAGGAGACATGATAGAGGTATACAACATATTAAGAGGAATAGATAGAGTGGACAGCCAGTGCCTCTTCCCCAGGGCACCACTGCTCAATACAAGAGGACATGGCTTTAAGGTAAGGGGTGGGAAGTTCAAGGGGGATATTAGAGGAAGGCTTTTTACTCAGAGAGTGGTTGGTGCGTGGAATGCACTGCCTGAGTCAGTGGTGGAGGCAGATACACTGGTGAAATTTAAGAGACTACTAAACAGGTATATGGAGGTATTTAAGGTGGGAGGGTTATATGGGAGGCAAGGTTTAAGGGTCGGCGCAACATTGTGGGCCAAAGGGCCTGTACTGTGCTGTACTATTCTATGTTCTGTTACTAACTTGTTCACAAATGCTTATGTGAGACTAGACCATATGACCTCTGAGGCAGAGTCATGCAGCACAGAAGCAGGCCTTTCCACCTGAACTCAATCATGCTGACTAAGATGTCCACTTGAACTATTTGGATGCATTTGGCCTATAACCCACTAAACCTTTTCTAGCCATTTGCCTATCTAAATGTCTTTTAAACTTTGTAATTGTATCTACCTCCTCTTCTGGCATACACAAGTTCCATGTAGAGCACTGTGTAAAAGTCTTAGGCATGTGTAAAAGAAAAACTTCTATAAAGTGAAGATGCTTTCAAAAATAAAGAAACGAAGAGTTTGTAAATATCAAAAAATTACAATAAAGAGTAGTAAATAGTAAAAAACTAAATCAAATCAATATTTGGTGCAACCACCCTTTGCCTTTAAAACTGCATCAATTCTCTTAGGTATACTGTCATGCAGTTTTTTTTAAGAAAATGGGCTGGTAGATTATTCCAAACATCTTGGCAAACTTGCCACAGTTCTGCAGATTTTGGTGGTTTTGGTTGTCTTGCTTGCTTGTCATTCTTTGCTGTTGGCTGCAGACACTCATCCATGTAGTGCTCTGCAGCTCTTCTATGGACACACTGTCTCCTGTTTGAGCCAAAAATGTCAAATTTTGACTTGTCAGTCCAGAGCACTTGCTGCCATTGTTCAGCACCCTAGTCCTGGTGTTTTTGTGCATAGGTCAGTCTCTTGGCTTTGTTTCTACTTCAGAGGAATGACTTTCTGGCAGCATTTTACGACTCGGGGTAAAAGGGAGGCCAGACTGCGCAGGCGCATGACGTCAGCCAGTAGAGTGGGAAAAGTTTAAGAAGAAGACCGCCATATCCAGCGGGCAGCGGAGTGAGAGGTAGCAGAGTGATAGGGCTTTGGCTCAATGGGCTTAGGCAGTAATGCGGCGAGGTAGGTTTATCTGTGTCATTGCAGAAAGGAGGTAGTATGTGTGTGAGGCCGGTTTTCTGTGCTCGGTGTCAGATGTGGGAAGACTTGGAGTCTCTCAGCCTCCCAGAGGGCCATATGTGCACCAGGTGTGTCGAGCTGCAGCTCCTAAGGGACCGCATTAGGGAACTGGAGATGCAGCTTGATGACTTTTGTCTGGTCAGGGAGAGCAAGGAGGTGATGGGAGTTACAGGCAGGTGGTCACACTGGGGCCACGGGAGACAGACAAGTGGGTAACAGTCAGGATAGGGAAGGGGAAGAGTCAGGTACTAGAAAGTACCCCTGTGGCTGTACCCCTTGACAATAAGTACTCCTGTTTGAGTACTGTTGGGGGGGGACAGCCTGCCTGGGGAAGCGACAATGGCTGTGCCTCTGGCACAGCGTCTGGCCCTGTGGCTCAGAAGGGTAGGGGAAGGAAGAGGAAGGCAGTAGTGATAGGGGACTCTATAGTTAGGGAGTCAGACAGGTGATTCTGTGGACGCAGGAAAGAAACTCGGTTGGTAGTTTGGCTCCCAGGTGCCAGGGTCTGGGATGTTTCAGATTGCGTCCAAGATATCCTGCAATGGGAGAGAGAACAGCCAGAGGTCGTAGTACATATTGGTACCAATGACATAGGTAGGAAAAGGGAAGAGGTCCTGAAAAAAAGACTACAGGGAGTTAGGAAGGAAGTTGAGAAGCAGGACCGCGAAGATAGTAATCTCGGGATTACTGCCTGTGCCATTGGACAGTGAGTATAGGAATAGAATGAGGTGGAGGATAAGTGCGTGGCTGAGGGATTGGAGCAGGGGGCAGGGATTCAGATTTCTGGATCATTGGGACCACTTTTGGGGCAGGTGTGACCTGTACAAAAAGGACGGGTTGCACTTGAATCCCAGGGGGCCAATATCCTAGTGGGGAGGTTTGCTAAGGCTACTGGGGAGAGTTTAAACTAGAATTGTTGGCTGGGAACCGAACTGAAGAGACTGGGGAAGAGGCGGTTGGCTCACAAATAGAGAAAGTTTGGAGACTGTGTGTGAGGGAGGATAGGCAGGTGATAGAGAAGGGACACGCCCAGACGGACGGTTTGAGGTGTGTCTATTTTAACACAAGGAGTATTGTGAACAAAGCGGATGAGCTTAGAGCGTGGATCAGTAGTTAGAGCTATGATGTGGTGGCCATTACAGAGACTTGGATGGCTCAGGGACAGGAATGGTTACTTCAAGTGCCTGGTTTTAGATGTTTCAGAAAGGACAGGGAGGGAGGGAGGCAAGAGAGTTGGGGGCGTGGCACTGTTGATCAGAGATAGTGTCACGGCTGCAGAAAAGGTGGACGTCATGGAGGGATTGTCTATGGAGTCTCTGTGGGTGGAGGTTAGGAACAGGAAGGGGTCAATAACTTTACTGGGTGTTTTTTATAGGCTGCCCAATAGTAACAAGGATATCGAGGAGCAGATTGGGAAACAGATCCTGGAAAGGTGTAATAATAACAGAGTTGTCGTGATGGGAGATTTTAATTTCCCAAATATCAATTGGCATCTCCCTAGAGCAAGGGTTTTAGATGGGGTGGAGTTTGTTAGGTGTGTTCAGGAAGGTTTCTTGACACAATATGTAGATAAACCTACAAGAGGAGAGACTGTACTTGATTTGGTATTGGGAAATGTACCTGGGTCAGGTGTCAGATCTCTGTGGGAGAGCATTTTGGAGATGGTGATCATAATTCTATCTCCTTTACAATAGCATTGGAGAGAGGAACAGACAAGTTAGAAAAGCATTTAATTGGAGTAAGGGGAATTATGAGGCTATTGGGCAGGAAATCGGAAGCTTAAATTGGAAACAGATGTTTTCAGGAAAAAGTACAGAAGAAATGTGGCAAATGTTCAGGGGATATTTGTGTGGAGTTCTGCATAGGTATGTTCCAATGAGACAGTTTATGGTAGGGTACAGGAACCATGGTGTACAAAGGCTGTAATAAATCTATTGAAGAAGAAAAGCTTACAAAAGGTTCAGAGAGCTAGGTAATGTTAGAGATCTAGAAGATTATAAGGCTAACAGGAAGGAGCTCAAAAAGGAAATTAGGAGAGCCAGAAGGGGCCATGAGAAGGACTTGGCAGGCAGGATTAAGGAAAATCCTAAGGCATACTACAAGTATGTGAAGAGCAAGAGGATAAGATGCGAAAGAATAGGACCTATCAAGTGTGACAGTGGGAAAGTTTGTATGGAACTGGAGGAAATAGCAGAGGTACTTAATGAATACTTCAGTATTAACTATGGAAAAGGATCTTGGTGATTGCAGTGCTCACTTGCAGCAGACTGGAAAGCTTGAGCACGTAGATATTAAGAAAGCGAATGTGCTGGAGCTTTTGGAAAGCATGTCTCCTGCAAAATTTCTGCTTGGGAGAGACCTTGCTGATGCAGTATAACCACCTTGTGTCTTGTTGCTATGCTCACTTTTGCCATAGTATTAGAATTGTTGACTTGAAGGTTAAACTGTCACATTGGCCATGCTGTCACCTTTGAGATTGTCCTTTGTCCACTTTGATTCCTTGCCGAAGCACAGCGACAACTCGCGGATACCTCCTCTTATTTACTCCTCGATCGTGACCCCACTAAGGAGCGCCAGGCTATTGTCTCCCACACCATCACCAACTTTATCCGCTCAGGGGATCTCCCATTCACTGCTACCAACCTTATAGTTCCCATACCCCGCACTTCCCGTTTCTACCTCCTACCCAAGGTCCACAAACCTGCCTGTCCTGGCAGACCTATTGTCTCAGCTTGCTCCTGCCCCACCGAACTCATTTCTGCATACCTCGACACGGTTTTATCCCCCCCTTGTTCAATCCCTTCCTACCTATGTTCGTGACACTTCTCACGCTCTTAAACTTTTCAATGATTTTAAGTTCCCTGGTCTCCACTACTTTATTTTCACCATGGATGTCCAGTCCCTATATATTTCCATCCCCCACCAGGAAGGTCTCAAAGCTCTCCGCTTCTTTTTGGATTCCAGACCTAACCAGTTCCCCTCTACCACCACTCTGCTCCATCTAGCGGAATTAGTCCTTACTCTTAATAATTTCTCCTTTGGCTCCTCCCACTTCCTCCAAACTAAAGGTGTAGCCATGGGCAGCTGTATGGGTCCCAGCTATGCCTGCCTTTTTGTTGGCTTTGTGGAACAATCCATGTTCCAAGCCTATACTGGCAACTGTCCCCCACTTTTCTTTCACTACATCGACGACTGCATTGGCGCTGCTTCCTGCACGCATGCTGAGCTCGTTGACTTCATTACCTTTGCCTCCAACTTTCACCCTGCCCTCAAGTTTACCCGGTCCATTTCCGACTCCTCCTTCCCCTTTCTTGATCTTTCTGTCAACATCTCTGGAGACAGCTTATCTACTGATGTCTACTATAAGCCTACTGACTCTCACAGCTACCTGGATTATTCCTCTTCCCACCCTGTCTCTTGCAAAAATGCCATCCTCTTCTTGCAATTCTTCAGTCTCTGCCGCATCTGCTCTCAAGATGAGGCTTTTCATTC
The DNA here is from genome assembly GCF_030028105.1 of Mobula birostris. Classification (NCBI taxonomy): domain Eukaryota; kingdom Metazoa; phylum Chordata; class Chondrichthyes; order Myliobatiformes; family Myliobatidae; genus Mobula; species Mobula birostris. The sequence continues at coordinate 176,650,473 of NC_092373.1, read as the reverse complement.
CAGGACGAGGGAGATGTCCTCCTTTTTTAAAGAAAGGGGCTTCCCGTCCTCCACCATCAACTCTGCTCTCAAACGCATCTCCCCCATTTCACGCACATCTGCTCTCACTCCATCCTCCCGCTACTCCACTAGGAATAGGGTTCCCCTTGTCCTCACCTACCACCCCACCAGCCTCTGGGTCCAGCAAATAATTCTCCGTAACTTCTACCACCTCCAACGGGATACCACCACTAAGCACATCTTTCCTCCCCCCCCCCCCCCCCCACTTTCCGCAGGGATCGCTCCCTACGCGACTCCCTTGTCCATTTGTCCGCCCCATCCCTCCCACTGATCTCCCTCCTGGTACTTATCCTTGTAAGCGGAACAAGTGCTACACATGCCCTTACACTTCCTCCCTTACCGCCATTCAGGGTCCCAGACAGTCCTTCCAGGTGAGGCAACACTTCACCTGTGAGTCGGCTGAGGTGATATACTGCGTCTGGTGCTCCCGATGTGTCCCTCTATATATTGGCGAGCCCCGCCGCAGACTGGGAGACTGTTTTGCTGAACACCTACGCTCTGTCCACCAGAGAAAGCAGGATATCCCAGTGGCGACATATTTTAATTCCACATCCCATTCCCATTCTGATATGTCTATCCACGGCCTCCTCTACTGTAAAGATGAAGCCACACTCAGGTTGGAGGAACAACACCTTATATTCCGTCTGGGTAGCCTCCAACCTGGTGGCATGAACATTGACTTCTCTAACTTCCGCTAATGCCCCACCTCCCCTCGTACCCCATCCATTACTTATTTATATACACACATTCTTTCTTTCTTTCTCTCTCTCTCCTTTTTCTCCCTCTGTCCCTCTCACTATACCCCTTGTCCATCCTCTGGGTTTTTTCCCCCCTCCCCTTTTTCTTTCTCCCTGGGCCTCCTGTCCCGTGATCCTCTCATATCTCTTTTGCCAATCAACTGTCCAGCTCTTGGCTCCATCCTTCCTACTCCTATCTTCTGCTATCATTTTGGATCTCCCCCTCCCCCTCCCACTTCCAAATCTTACTTGCTTTTCTTTCAGTTAGTCCTGACGAAGAGTTTCGGCAGAAACGTTGACTGTACCTCTTCCTAGAGATGCTGCCTAGCTGCTGCGTTCACCAGCAACTTTGATGTGTGTTGCTTGAATTTCCAGCATCTGCAGAATTCCTCGTGTTTCCTTCTATACCTATTTGTTTCAGTTAACCAGCTTTAGTTCATTCAACTCATTATGTTATTGATTATTAGCATACTGTGTTATCTTTGTTTAATTATGCAATGGGTTGTATACCTACAAAGTAATCAAGTTTTTATTTGAAAAGTGGTCTATTAGTTATTGTGATACTTTCTTTAATGGAATACAAAAATGTCTCTAACTTAATGTTTTTGGAAAATGATTGTTTAGAAATTTTTTTTCTCTGCTGACACACTAATCCAGAAGACAAAAAATAAACAGGTAAAAATTTACATAAAAATCTAAGGTGCCTAAGACTTTTGCACAGTACTATTCACTTGGAAAGTTTTCCCTTGAGTCCCTTTTCAAATTTTCCCCTCTTGGCTTAAACGGCTTGTGTTCTGAATGTGATGGGAAGGAAATTTAGTTTTTGTTGAAATAGTAAATTTGATAGTTATTCAATAAATTTCAATCCCAAGCTTTATGTCAATAATTGTAAAAGAGTTTACCTCATTCAAAATTATCTTTGTTTTAGGGTTGTTGGTCCATGGTTCCTGCATTCTCCCTCGTTGGAACTCAAAATGAGAATGATCTTGGACTGTACTTGTCTGCAGTATGCTTCATTCCCAGTGGGTAGACTCCTGTTTAGATTACTGAACCATTTTTGGGTTTTTAGCAGTTATGACCTTGTGGCTTTTTATTTCTTTATTAGATAAGGCTTTGAATATTGGTCAATTTGATCATAAATATAGAATAGCCCATTGAAGTTACTACTTCATTGGTGGGGCAGTTGTTTAGACAAGGGTTCCACTAGTAATCCAGGGGCCTTTAGTTGCGTACAGAAAGATAGCTATATTTATCCATTATGGCAGTGTGAGAACTGGATTTTAAAAATGGTATTAGTAAATATTGTTTACGAAGCTCTTAAGGAGTGAAATTGGTGTTTTATGGAAGGATCTGTGCTGATCATCCCTATTTGGGTTTATCTGTAGCTCCAGCTGCCAGGATTCTTAATTGTCTTCTGAAAAGGCTTAAAATAAAATAGCTCTGCACTTATTTAAGATGAAAAGCTGCCATTACTGAAGTTCTGGGAAGTATAGTTAATTGTAATTTTACTAACCATGCCCATGTCTTAAAAGTGAATAAAAGTATTACAGTTTTGACCAAATTACTAGAAATTTGCCTTTTTTATTCAAGTGGTGAATTCAACATTCACAATAATTCTAAAGTGATCTTCAGTCATCTGTGGTGCTGAAAGTTTAGTTCTGGGTGTTTAAAAGACTAAGAATTAAAACTTCTGCCTTTGGAATTGAAACATTAGTTTTCTTACCTGTTAAGAATCGTTTTCCTAAACCAAATTATGTGGAGTTGCACATAGTAGTAAAGGGTTTTATAGCGAATATCTCTATATTGAGAACAGTACTCTAAAGTAGAGATTAAATTGATAAACAGGACAGAAAACTATGGAGTAATATGATTGGAGATGAACTTGCTTCTACCCTCAATTTTTTTTTCCAATTTTTTTACTAACAACTTTTGCATCTTATTAAGTTGTAGTGTATCAAACAAAATGATGTTCTCTGACTTCTGTGTTTAACCAATTTTTCTTTCTTTTTTTTTCCTGGGATAGGGATGAGAGACAGCAAAGCACAATCCTTAGCTAAAATAAATGATTGAATTAGTAAACATGTTGTTTGGTTAGTGAAAATATACATGTGCAATAATTATTGGTATACATTGCCTCAGATATTGTAGTTTCTAAATTGTACCTTAGTTTTACTGATATCTGCTTTTGGTTATTGAACAAAATTGAGTCTACAAAATTAATTGGAAAACTAATATCAAGATTAAGAACCAGCTCTGGAAATCCGAATTTAAATTCTGGAATAAAAATAGCTAGAACAGTTGAACATTGAACTGAGATAATTGGAATATGAATCTTTGGAGAGAGATGTCAAATAAATACAAACTATTTCTGTGCGCAATTTGTTATTGCTTGCCAAATTAAAATAATATTCTGCCAAGCATAAGATTTCTGTTTGGTTTGGATAGATGGAAGCCAATACGCTAATTGCAATTTAACTCGTCTAATAATTTTTCTCTTTTCAGGTTTCTCCAGTTTGTTAAATCTTTAGCTGAGCACACGTCTATAGTCCTGGGTGCTATATGGTGTTTTATAGTAAGTGCTTAAAAACTTAACTTGACATGAAGATGGAAGCAGTAGAGAAGGCAGAGTTCTCTTCCCAGGATGGTCTGGAGGAAACTGAGGCTTCATCAAAAGGTATTGATACAAAATCCGGTGACACCTGCAAGGAAGATGATGGGTCATTTCCAAAAGAGACAACAGCCAAATTGACAAAAGAGAACAGTGAACATTCTTTGAAAATAAGTGGCCTCTCTGTGGAGCCTTGCTTGTTAATGGAACTTGGGCAAGACTCTTCTGAATCTCAGCTTCCATCTGCAGACAGTGATAAACAAACACCTGGCCGTACCTATGATAGTGACTCTTCTAATCAGTGCATGGTTTCCCCTTCATCCAGTGGTCATTTGGCAGACTCTGACACACTTTCATCTGTAGAAGAGAATGAGACTCCCCAGACAAATGTGGCCGTGGAAGAGGATCCTTCTGGAGGATCTGGTCCTTCAATCGGCAGAAAATCACGACGATCTAGATCTGAGAGTGAAACGTCAACCATGGCTCCCAAAAAGAACCGGTCTTCAAATGACAAGCAGAACGGCCGTGTGTCAAAGGTTAGAACCCAGAAACAAAAGGAACGGATACGATTGCTACGGCAGAAACGTGAAGCAGCAGCTCGGAAGAAGTATACATTGCTGCAGGACAGCAGTACGAGTGATAGCGACTTGACATGTGATTCCAGCACAAGTTCATCAGAGGACGAAGTTTCTGGAAATGGCAACAGGACGATTAGTGCAGAGATTCCAGGTATTTACAAACATCCTTTATGTCAGGATTATGAATGAAAGAATCAGTATCTTGATGGCTTGACTAGTTCCCTCCTGACTTCTTTCAAAGTGAAACATTGTCCAATAGCAATATTATGTACACATGTATTAAATAGATATCTGAAATTAGCCTAGTCTCCATTCAGAGAACTAAGTCTGCTATGAGATAAAGCTGCTCATGCCCACTTCTTCCCTATATCAATGCCTTATCATAGTTTACTGATTAGGTGCTTTTGTATTTAGATTTCCTGTTTTGGGATGCATTGAGATTTTTTTAACTACTTGGAGAAAGTCTTCAAGTGGCTCAAACCTCCATCTCCCTTAAAAATGTTTGATAAAGCAACTATATTTTGATTTATAATGAATGGAGTATTATTACCATTAAAACAATATCTTCAGCTTTGAAAGAGCATTTTTTTGGATCTGATTTTCTATCATTGTGTTCATTTCTTATATATGACTGATAATCTGCCGAATTATAATATGGTAATGGCAAAATCCTTATTGGGGTAATTGGGGTAGAAAATGTATTAAAAATAGTGTTGAAAATAGAAGCTTAATGTTTTTACTTTTCTGTTAGAAATTACAATGCAGTACTCATCACCTACTCATAGTAATTGACTTGCGCATTTTCTCGGAGAAATCACTTATATAATTATCCTCTAGAATGCTAGTTACAAGATTACTTACAAAAATCTTGCATAATGTTAAACCTGTTGCCTGTTTGCTGGGGTTTAATTTTGGGGCCCCAATCAGTAATTTGGTGTGAGATATCAAATCAAATTTAAGACTGACTTTGGGAAGAAGGGATAGGTTGCAATGTGTATAAGAATACCTGGGTCACTGGGTGTCATTGTAAGCTGTTGCTATTAATTCAGATTGATTGTAAACTAAGTACCTTGACGTTCATTGTTAAGAATGTGTGCACTGCAAACCTGATGATACCAGGTTGTTGACGGTGAATGAAATTGTGCAAATCATTGTGATCAGCTGTAACTTGTATCTATGTATACACAAATGATGAATGGCAGTACAAAACAATGGATTTTATTTCCACAAATGGCAAATGAAATTGATACAGGGTTCTTAAAGGATATGTCTGTTACTTAGGTAATACGTAGATGAGATTTTGAAGTGCCATTGACACCTGTACAGTTGTATATTTGGAAAGAATGTTTTTCTAAAAGAATATTTTGAAGAAAATGTTGACATGAAAAAATAAAGGGTAAAGCATATGAATTTTGCCTCCCTAACTCTATGGAGATACTTCATATCAATTGGTGTGCTTGCATAATCATATCCAGTTGCTAATAAACCAAGCATTTCTATTGTGTAAATTATTTCACTTTTCATTGCACTGTCCTTTTAGCATTCACTCAGCCAAGTGAAGTGTTCCCAGTACCACAGGATAAATCCACTAGTATTGGTTGGGAAACATTTAGCCTGCATCACCAGCTGGACGACTAAAAATTGCCCCAAGTTTTCTTGGGGATAGGTTTTGGTTGCAAGGTCAAAGCTGCAGACTTTGGTCAGCTCGGTTACTGGGACAGTTTGAATAAGGGTGACAGACAATGGGAAATATTGTAGAGAGGGGTGTGCTAGTTGTTGGGGGATTGGCTTGGATCTGGAGGAAAGAGCAGTGAGTTGGAGAGTGGTGGAATGCAGGGAAATCGATAAGGAAACAAAGATTAGGTGAAAGAAGGTTTTAGACTGGGGGGGACTGAGAGGAAAAGGTGGAAGCAAGAATGATCAGGGTATGAATGAGGATGAAGGCATGAGCAAGAATTATTTTGTATGTTTATGTATGTGCTGTCAAGAATTCTGTGTGTGCATAGTATATGAATGATTTTGTGTATGGGCTAGTTCTGTATAGAAGAGTTTTTTACCACTTGTCCAGGATCAGCTTGCCATGAGACTAATTTCTTGCTTTGTCAAGTCTGTGTGGTAGCTCACGCAATGGCCCCCCCCCCCAAAAAAAATGAATTCACACACAGGCGTCTTCCATTCCTCAGAACTGAGTGGAAGCAAATCATCCTTGGAGCCAAGGGACTGCTGAAGGAGGAGGTATGTATTGCTTATTATGTGGTATAATGTATAGGCTGATTGTTGGTCTGTCAATGTTTTAGTGCCTTTGCATTCACAACAGCAAGATTTTAGTTATTAAATAGTGGCTTCTGTTTGGTCTCCAGAATAGGTAGGCCATTAATCTGAATGTAATTGTAATTCATTCACTTACTAGCTATGGTGCACAAATCACTAATGTCTTGTGTTTGGTCTCTAATCTCTGTTGAGTTAATTGTTCTCAGGTAGATTAGGAGAAAGGTTGTTGTAATAATCCTTAACTTTGGTTGGAGAGGAAATACATTGTGAAGCTCGGATGTCATTTATGCCCCGTTACATGATTTTATGGATCATAATTTGCAATAGATGCCCTTAAAAGAGAAGTTATCGAAAGTCCTTTTGGGAAGGTTGAGGAATTTTTAGAGAACCATTGGGTATTCATTTTTGAAATGTGAAATTTCTGATTGAAGCAGTTTTATTACTATGAGGAACAAAGGAACATTGAATTGGGTCCAGCAATGAACTGCCTTGACACTTCAAACTGCATAGTGTATGTATGATTTGAGAGGCCAGCAAGCTTGATTAATGAGAATAAAATATAAAGGTTTTGAAGGTATTTTGGCAGTTTATATTGAAGCTAGGGGAGTAGGATAGAGAGAAAGAATTGAGGCCTGGATTAGATTAGCCACGATGATGAATAGTGGGGAAGGCTTGAGGGCGAGGGGCGAGGTGGCCTATCCCTTCCTATTTGCTTGTTGCTGATGGTTTTTCTTATAGAATTACTGCTTTTAAGTTCTAATTGGACACACATTTTCTCAGTGTAATGACAACATCAAAACAATTCCCTTTCCCATTCACCCACCCACTCACACACATAGATAGGCTTCCAACCCCAGGATCTCAAATACTTGGCCCTGGACTCTTGGACATGCAGGCATCAGGTCTCCAACTTCAATGGTAGTTAACATAGCCAATGGTTAACAATGTCTTTCTTGGGCTAAGGCACTTTAAAATGATACCTCAGTTCTAAAAGGCGATGCAGAAGAGTGTTATTCAAAAATACAATTGCTCTTCCCACCACTGCATTATTATTTCATCTTTCTTGGGAAAGTTAGATAAATCAATGCCACAAGTGCACTTAAAATCTGTATCATCCTCCGCACAGTAGCTAATTCTCCCAGTCGACTTATTTAACTGTACACTACACAAAACTATTTCAATGAGAGTGCTGTAGCAGGACAATTATGGCTACTCTACAATGGGAAGTGGTAAGCAAATTGGATGCATACTCTATGGGATACCTTTGTTCAATTGAAAAGCACAGTGTGGGCTTTTATTTAACTCATTTAAAAAATGTATTATTTTTGATTCCATTCTGACTTCTTGGTCCTTAATTTTACCAAAGCTTTGGTTCAAGGAATAGTACTCATCCTCCCATTAGGTACTTTGTAATCTTCTGGACTCAAAATTGAGTCCAGTGATTTGAGTTCTGATTCCTAACATTCTCCTTTCAGATTTCTGGCCTTTTCTCTACATTCATTCAGTGATGTCTTAATTATTTTGCATTTACACCCACAGACTACCTGTTGTTCCACATTACCATTACCATTCATCTTGTATTACCACCCCCATTTTATCTGGTTGGTCTCTTCTACCCTCCACCATATAACACATCTTTACCTTTTGTTCTGTCCATTTTCCCTGCATCTCAAAAGTTGCACTAAATATGAACTCAAGAGATCCTGCAGATACTGGAGATCCAGAGCAACACACACAAAATACTGGAGGAACTCAGCAAGTCAGACGGCATCTTGGCAAAGAATAAACGGTCGATGTTTCAGGCCAGCACCCTTCATCAAGACTGGAAAAGAAGGGGAAAGAAGCCAGAATAAGGAGGTGGTGCTGGGGAAAGAGTTCAAGCCAGCAGGTGATAAGTAAAACCAAGTGAGGGGGAAGGTAGGTAAGTGGGGTTGAAGTGAAAAGCTGGGGCGGTGATGGGGGAAGAGTTAAAGTTTTGAAGAAGGAATCTAATAGGATGCTAAACCATAGGAGATAAGGAGGCAAGTGATGGGCCGGAGAGTGTGGGAGAAGGGGTGAGAGGGGGGTCAGAATGGGGAATAGAAAACTGAAGAAGGGACAGTCAGGAAGTTAGAGACATCAGTGTTCATGCTATCAGGTTGGAGGCTCACCAGACGAAATATGAGGTGTTGCGCCTCCGACCTGATGGTAGCCTCATTGTGATCATTCTGACATGCTGCCTCTACTGACGTGATGAGACCACTTACTGTCCCTCACCTAGTTTCACTTATCTGCTAGCTTGTATTCCTTCCCCTCCCCCACCTTCTTATTCTGACCTTTTCCCCCCTTCTTTTCCAGTCTTCATGAAGGATCTCAGTCCAAAATGTTAACTGGCTATTCCTCATAGATGCTGCCTCACTTCATGAGATCCTCCAGCATTATGTTTTGTGTTTCTGTAGAACCATTCCCAGTTTTAAAGAAAGGTCATTGATTTGAATCATTACTAATTTGTCTCTGCGTAGATGTGACCTGACTTGATATTTATTTCCAGTATTTTCCACTTTCACTGTGTTATTTGACCTGAAACTTAAAATACAAATCAAGCTTTACAACTGAGAAATTGTATAGACTGTGTCACAAATTAGGAATGAACAAGCCAACACTTTATAGCAGTTTACTCTCACAAGTCCCCTCTCTATTTGAGTCAGTTAGAGAGCATCGATATAGGGCTAAACCACTCGGTATCTTGACCTTCTGGCTATCACTTAGATTGTGGCACATCTGTGTCACAATTTGACCTGTATCTTAGGTGTGTCGGGGCCAGTGCATGCACCGAGAAAGCAAGGACACTTAATGAGGGGTGATTGATAAGTTTGTGGCCTAAGGTAGAGGGAGTCAATTTTAGAAAACCTAGCACATTTATTTTTCAACATAGCCCCCTCCTACATTTACACACCTAGTCCAGCGGTTGTGGAGCAAACGGATCCCTTCTTTGTAGAAGTGGTCCACAGCAGGAGTGATTGATAAGTTCATGGCCTAAGGTAGAAGGAGATAAGTTATTAACTTCAAACTTTCTGCATTATTACTCAGAGTTCAACTGCACGTGCATGTAACGAGAGCATCTTGGGCCTCCAGGTGGTCCACAGCAGGGGTGATTGATAAGTTTGTGGCCTAAGGTAGAAGGAGATGAGTTATACGGCTCTCGTTACATGCACGTGCAGTTCAACTCTGAGTGAAAATGCAGAAAGTTTGAAGTTAATAACTCATCTCCTTCTTCCTTAGGCCTGAACTTATCAATCACCCCTGCTGTGGACCACTTCTGGAGGGATCCGTATGCTGCATGACCGCTGGACTAGGTGTGTAAATGTAGGAAAAGTAAATGTGCTAGGTTTTTTAAAATTGACTCCTTCTACCTTTGGCCACGAACTTATCAATCACCCCTCGTATGTCAGAATGCTGTTTCTGTGTTTCAGTTCAGGATTCAACAGTATTGTCCCACAGACCTTGGTGGACAAACTCCTATTCCTCTGCCTAAATACACCATTGTGCAGCTGGTTTTTGGACTTCGTAACCAACAGACTTCAGATAGTGTCCAATGTCAGCACATCTTTTCTTAGATAAGGGGCTCAAAACTGCTCACAATACACCAAGCAAGACCTTATAAAGCCTCAGTTACATCCTTGCTTTTATATTCTAGTCCTCTCAACATGAATGCTAACATCTCATTTGTTTTAATCACCACCTACACAACCTGCAAATTAACCTTTCGGAAATCCTGCACAAGAACTCCCAAGTCCCTTTGCACCTTGGATTTTTGAATTTTCTCTCCATTTAGAAAATAGTCAACCCTTTCATTTCTTCTACCAAAGTGCATGACCATGCACATCCCGACACTATTCCAATCTGCGGCTACTTTGCCCATTCACCTAATCTGTCTATCTGCTTCTGCAGCCTCCCTGCTTCCCCAACACTACCTGCTCCACCACCCATCTTCATATTGGCTGCAAACCTGGCTACAAAGCCATCAATTCTGTCATCCAAGTCATTGATGTGTAATGTAAAAAAAAACACCCCAACACATCGCTGTGGAGCAACACTGGTCACTGGCAGCCAATCAGAAAAGGCTCCCTTTATTCCTACTCTTTGCCTCCTGCCAATCAGCCAATACTCGCATCCATGCTAGTATCTTTCCTGTGATACCATGGGCTTCTAACTTGTTAAGCAGCCTCATGTATGGTACCTTGTCAAAGGCCTTCTGAAAATCTAAGTGCACAATATCCACCAATTCTCCTTTGTCTATCCTGCTTCTTATTTCCTTAAGGAAGCCATGGTGACTATAGCGTATTTTATCATGTGCCTCCAAGTACCCTGAAACCACATCCTTAACAATTGACTCCAACATCTTCCCAACCACTGGGGTCAGACTAACTGGCTTATAATTTCCTTTCTTCTGCTTCTCTCTCTTCTTGAAGAGTGGTGTGACAGTTGCCATTTTCCATAATTAATAGATTCTGGATCTGTGCCAGAATCTATTAATTCTTGAAAGATCATTACTAATGTCTCCACAGTTTCTTCAGCCACCTCTTTCAGAACCCCAAGATGAAGACCATCAGGTCCAGGTGACTTATCTACCTTCATTCCTTTCAGTTTCCCAAGATTAATCTCCGCAGTAATGGCAACTTCATTCACTTCTGCCCCCCGATGCTCTTGAACTTCTGGCATACAACTAGCATCTTCCACAGTGAAGACTGATGCAAAATACTTATTCAGTTCATCTGCTATTTCCTTGTCACCATTACCACCTCCCCACAATCACTTTCCAGCAGTCCGATATTTATTCTCACTGCTCTTTTACACCTTGTATATCTGAAGAAACTTTTGATAATCTTTAATATTATTGGCTAGCTTACCTTCTTTGTATTCGATCTTTACCTTATTTATGGCATTTTTTTAGTTGCTCTCTGTTGGTTTTTGAAAGCTTTCCAATCCTCCAACTTCCCACTAATTTTTGCTTTCTTTGGCTTGTGTCATCCTGCCTTTAGAGTACTGCTCCTACTTGGGGATGTATCTGTGCCATGTCATTGGTGTCATTTGTGTCATGTACTAAGACTTCTGGCTTCTCATGCTTCTCTTTAAAATGCCGTAGACCCGAT